>NC_088602.1:69162534-69496909 GCF_036013475.1 Columba livia
CTTAGGTATATTTAGCAAGCGTACAAAGATTGGAGTGAATAAGCTAATGATATGACACATTCCACATGACCCACATGTAAAACAAAAAAAGTTGCCATTACAATGAGATCAATGTTAAAGCAGAACAGAAAATGGAAAGTTTAAAACCTTTAAGATTACCTAGGAAACATAAAATCCATAAAAGGACTTGCAACAGTTGGGAGAAAAGAAAAAGCAAACAAAATTGCCATGCAAAACAGAAGATAAGTGTATAGCAGAATTATAGCCTTTTGGGCCACACGGTGTTTATGTATATTGTTTTCACTTGTAAACATGTGAAAGAGAATCAATGTAAATATTTCCTTTATTTTTATAAATAAGGAAAATAATGTCTTACTATTGCCTTAAATTTATAAACAACTTTTCATCATGAAGTATCCCTAACTGACAGGGGAATTGAAATGCAATATCATGCTTCAGAATGCCATACTTCATATTTCTGATAGCATTGTTCATTTATTTGAAACAAAAGCTTCTTAAATCTCTGTCTTTTCTACATTCAATGCAAGCTTAACATTTTTTGAGATTAACAGATAAAAATACTCAGTTGAAGCTGATCCCTCTTCTAGTCTTGATAACTGAACTGAAGCCCAGAAAAAAATCTGTTTGCTCAAACTAATGGCATCTTGCTGGAAAAAACTTCCCTCTTTTGCAGAGGGCAGAGTGTCTGCATGGCAGAGATTTTCCTGTGTTTCCAGAAGAGCTGTTTAAAATTATTATTCGTTTACGCAACTTGTCTGAGTGTCCCCCGCCCTCTCTAAAACATAGCCCTCTTCTCTTGGAGCTAACGCTGACCACAGTATCAAAAAGAATAGTATTCTTGAGTGCCAATTGGGGTGAGTGCCTCAATTTAGTTCACCCTGTGGCTGCTGCAGAAGGGCTTTGGTGAGTCAGGGGCAGGCCCCATGGAGGTGCATGGGCGAGCAGGTGCCCCACAGCCTCCCCAGCAGTTCCCCAGCCTCCAGCAGGCTGGAGGGAAGGGGAGGGTCTGCACACCTGCACCCACAGCAAAACCATCTCTGGCAAAGATATTTAGGAGGGTTATGGCTCACGCCAGCTGACAGGTACAAAGGACGCTTCTTTCGGAAGTGGCGACGGCTGGATCGTCAGGTCTCCATTAGGGACGTAGGTCTCCTTGCACAAGAAATGGTCCCGAACATTGAATAAGTGCAATTTTTCAGAGGTTTATTTTGTCACTCAGTTGTGGGCCTTGAAATCTATCGATATTTAGCAGCATTTCAGCAAAAACAATGTTTTTGAGACTGCATCTCTTCTTTTTGTCTGTTTTCTGTTTATTTTCCAATACTGTCAGCTCACTCCTCTAAATCGCCAACCTGTGCTCTATGAGTGTCTCGAGTTTTAACCAGTATTAATACAGACAGGCTGTCAACAGCCTCATTGTGTAAATACTCCATTAGTTCCCTGAGGGAGCCATCTTGCTTTGAGCTACTTAGCGCTTGGTCTACTGGATGGCAGCTGTAAGGAGGCTGGTGTCCCTGAGGAACAAGGTTAAACAAAACCCCACAGCTCGTTTCGTCTTCATTTTTCCCCTCCTGCCTTAATGAATGTAGAGTGCTTTTGTTGACGACTAGGAGAATGGATCGCTTACATAAAAAAAGCAGCACTTTCTATCACTGATGGCCATAAGGCTGAGTTTGCCTGGGAGAGAGCTACAGAAATAGTTATTATGGATAATGCACCTTAGTTTGCATGTCAGAAGTGTACAGCGTCAGCAGGCTTTGACCATATCGTGCTTTCTCAGCATCAGCCCCTCTAATGACGAAGCAGAAGCAGCTGTCAAGATTGCCAAGAAAATATATTGAAAAGGCAACCTGAAGAGATAAACACATGCAGACCATGTTGCTGAGCTGGGATAGTGCACTGATAGTAGGTACTAGCAGCGCAGCACTACATTTCATGTCATGCTGGTGTGCAAGCTCTCTGTTGCCTGCAGCAAATAAACTCTCAAAGCCATAATAGTGGAGAAAGTGACAGGATGAATTAAAGACCTGCAACAGTAAGCCAGTAGTGGAAGCATAGAAATGCTCATTGGGTACCAGAGAGGACATCCGGTAAGGCTACAGCCTGCATCTGATGACAAAAAAGGTGGCCACAACCTCTCTGAAGAGTGTAGCATTAGGGTGCTGACAGAGCATCCATGCAGTGTTACATGAGAAGCCTTAGTGAGCCTTCAGCCTCTTGGAATGGTCCAGTTAAATCTTTCCATATGGGTACTGTTCAAAAGAAATCAGGCACTTTATTTGAAAATGTTGCGTGCCTATATGTGATCCTTGGGAACTATATCAGTGACCACGAGTGGGACAGAAATCTGTGGGAGAAGTGCTGGGATATTCCTTAGATGGTTCAGAAAGAGCAGAGTTGATTGAAACTATTTGATTTCTACTGCAAGATAGCAAATGTTGTCAGAGGTTTCTATGTCCAGGTCTAATTAAATATAGATGCCTGGTATGTCACTGCAAAGAACCATGTATGTGAGTGTATAAATATGTGTAGATAGATATGTATGTAAATATATGTCTGCGTATGTGTATGTACGGGTATAAATAGGTATACAGAATACAGAATGGTTTGGGTTGAAAGGGACCTTTGAATGTCATCTAATCCAACCTCCCTGCCATGGTCAGGGACATCTTTCACTGGATCAGGTTGGTCAAAGCCCCATCCAACCTGGCCTTGAATGTCTCCAGGGATGGAGCATCCACAGCCTCTCTGGGCAGCCTGTTCCAGAGTCCCACCACCCTCACAGTAAAGAATTCCTTACTTATAGTCAATCTAAACCTACCCCCTTTCATTTTAAAGCCCAATATCCCTTGTCCTGTCACTACAGGTGCCAATAAAAAATCTCTGTCTTTTTGGCAAGACCCATCTACGTACTGGAAGGTTGCAACAAGGTCTCCCTGGAGCCTCCTCTTCTCCAGGCTGAACAACCCCAACTCTCTCAGCCTGTCCTCACAGCAGAGCTGTTCCAGCCCTCTGATCATTTTTGTAGCCTCCTCTGGCCCCTCTCCAACAGGTCCGTGTCTTTCCTGTGCTGGGGGCTCCAGAGCTGGACACAGGACTCCAGGTGGGGTCTCACCAGAGCAGAGCAAAGGACAGAATCACCTCTCTTGGCCTGCTGGCCACACTTCTTTTAATGCAGCACAAGGTACAACTGTCTTTCTGGGCTGTGAGCACACATGGCTGGCTCATGTCCAATTTTTCCTTTGCCAGTATCCCCAGGTCCTTCTCTGCAAGGCTGCTCTCAGTCCATTCTCAATTCATATGTCTGTGTATCCATATACATAGGATACCCTGGGCAAAGCATGAAAAGGGATTGTAGTCTCTTCTTTTGATCCTTTTCCACACTTCATTCATTAACTGTTCATTGGAGGGGACATCAGAAAACAGAAGTCTTCACACCTGGATGAATGCCATTACTACCAAGCCACAAAATTATCTTCTTGTCATTAAATACTGTATTTGTCCTATTGGATGTCTTGTCACAAGAAATTTGCTGAGTAAGCACCTACCACTTGGGCATTGTGTGATAACAACAAGAAATTTCCATCACCCAAGAAAAGGCATTTAATATTTATGAGGATATTGTTAATACTAACATCTCTGTGTCAGTCAATTCAGTCTATCTTTTTAAATTCTGTTCAGTGCCAAACACAAATGTCCTTCTTCTACCATACCTGTAGCATCAATTCACTGAGCTGAATTTGGGATTTGACAGGAGTCAGGTAGATAAAGTTCCCAAAACACAGAAAAAAAAAAAAAGCAGAAGCAATGCAAGTCCAGCATCCAGAGAGCTGTATTGGAAGTACCTCTGTGCCTGTCACTTTCTCTGGGGGAGGTCAAGCATCACTGACAGTGTTGCGATCTACTCAGAGGTGGGCACATAAATATCAAATCCAGGGAGGTTTATAGTGGGATGGTATCAACCTCCAGGAAGGCACACTTTTCCTGGAGACAAGAGGATCCTGTGCATGTGGGTGCCTGCAAGCGTGATCTCAACCATTTTTGAATATGCATAACAACTTAAAATTATTTTTTGATTGTCAGAGGAGCCAATGTTAACTTCTGCTGGTGATGAGCAGACCTTCACCGCATTGTTTCAATCCCTTCCCTCCTCCCACCTCTATACAAGTTGTAATGCTTCTAGGCTATTTTTAGCCAATTGTTGTAGTGACCTAAAGGAAATCTATTCAGGAAATAACCATTAACTGATCTGTTTTGCTTAAAACTCAGAAGGTTCAGTTCAACTATCATCACAGTCAACAGCTGCAGGAAAATTTCAAGAAAGAGCAGGGCTTTGAGTAGGTTATATGTGCTTTGCTTCAGTTCTCTATCCCAATAAAAATATATTAAAAATTGTTTAAGAATTAGCTGCAATTGAAAAGTTTTTTTTCATCAGAATGAAAAATGCGTGGAATTGATTCTAATGGAACAAAGCATCCTGCTCCAACCCAAAGGTAAAATGCTGCTGTAGAACATGCTGGTGCTGAAAGGAAAGGCAGTGTCAAATTAGACTGACAAAGGAGGATGAGGAAAATATGGCACAGGTACTTTTGCCTAAAAGCCTTTGAAAGACTGTGCTGGATGCAAACCTGTAGGATACTCCAGAGGGGACAGAGAAGGGGCTTCCACTCTTTTTTTTGATGCCACTCTACTTTCTAACTGCACACTGCTTCCTGGCACAGAGAACAGAGCCCAGGCATCCCATGTCCTGAATGAATTTCCCATCAAACAAATGAGTTATTTACTTGCTCTCTCTCTTGATGAATTTAAGTATTCAGAGGAAAAAAGTGGAACAGCTTTAACAGGAGAAATTGCATATGTCCTGTCTCCATGTTGCTGAGTGGGAGTACAGCCTTGCTGTTACTTGGACCAGGATGGATCTAAATGTAACTCTCCTTCCTTCCCAATGAGCATCTACTCAGCACATGACATGCACAGTGGGGCCAGGCTCCCCCAGTTCATTCTGTGGGAGATATTCAGTTTTTGCACCCTACTTAAACATGCAGTGAACCAGGAAGAAAAATGGTGATGACCCAGGCTTAAATCCCTGCTTGCAATCCATCAAGTTAGTGGATGGATTTGAACATGATTCTCACATATACTGTGCGCTAAAAGTGGGGCTAATGGTAAATAGATTGCTTTCCATGGTCTTGGAAATGCAGACCTGATTTTTGTTTCACCTCAAACAATTTAGTGACTTTATAAACAATTCTGTGAAGATCAACATTGAATTTTTCAGTGCAGTCAAATATTTCTACCCTAAAATGTTCAATCTTTTGTCTCCAGAATGTGGCCCAGGCTGCCTAGGACTTCACGGATCAATTGCTGAACTTCCATGCAGAAGCAGCATGAAGTGCCATAAGCCCTTGTGCAGCATGATCCACGCATGATGTTCCTGTCAATAAGCTGCAGAAGCCAAGCCTGGGTGCTTATTCCTAGAGAGGAAAAAGTGTCCTTCTTAAGGCAATGAAATATATTAGGCCTCCATTTCTATTGCTCTTCACTGGCCTCCAGATCCAAACCAAGCAAAAGAAAGTTCAAAGCTTCAGTCAGCAGTGGGGGCTTGACCTGTTGTCTCATAGGCAGGCCATAAAATTGATCAGGAATTTCAGCCAGTGATGCAAGGATTTTGCAGTGTAATGGGGAAATCATGAACTAAATCTCATATTGTTTTCATTCCAGTACTAGCAGTAGGGTTTTCCTACATTTGATCTGAAGTTGAACTGATGATACTGTATTTTAGGGTAGCCACACATGTTGCTTTTTAATACCTGTTAGTCATTAAATTGTATTTTAGAGAAATATTATTTTTCATTTGTGTCTTTAAACATTTTACTGTAGTTACTTCAAAATTTTAAAGGTCAATAGATGAGCATCAGCCCTCAAAATCATTCACAGGTCACTGTGTATTCATCACACTGTTAGCTGAAAAATAATACATCAATGAAAATACTGCAAATGTACCTAGAGACCACTTACCATGACTGTGAGAATCACCAGTGATCACTGGACTGGAAATTAGGAAGGAATCACACCAACAGCAAGGCCAACATATTTAGAAGAGAGTTTGAAATGTCTTTTGCCCGTTTCAAAGTGCTGCACAAGTGTAGATCCTTTTTACAATCAAATAACCATGCTATTTTAAAACACTGTGACATCTGAGATTTGAATGCAGTTCAGAATCTCTCTGTGGTACCCAAGACAGTAAATGAGTGACTTTGACATTGTCATTAAAAAGATTTCAGGGCAAGGCTATACAGGTCATGCAATACTTTTCAGGAGTTTTTAGATTCACTGTTACAGGTCTGTTTGGGGAAGGAGTGAAACTGAAAAGTTGAATTGGAAATCTGATCTTCTAAATACTGTTCATTTTTCTAGTAAATACTGACTTCTTCCCTACCAGTAAACCACTTTGAATGACAATTTAAAAGTAGAAGTTAAATTCTGGGTTTCTCAGTTTAATGTACCACTTAGGTGGCATGTGTTGTGTTATTTCATGCATTTATTTTCATTCTCACCTTTTTAAGATTATTCCTCAAATACTTTAAAGATGCAAACAATTGGGAACACAGTGTAGAAAACATGTACAAAATGTTTTTTGGCATTTTGTTCTTAATGATAAACTAAGGTCTGTCTCCAACTGAAACACCATTTTTTTTTTTCTTAGGAAAACTACTGAGAGTGCTTTTATTTGTGAAAATGTAGAAAAAAAATCTGTTAGATGGAAGCATTAAGTAAAAACACTTAGAGCATAATCTCATCCTTTAAAAATGGAGATACTTGAGTATTTACAAGACTTCTTAGGTTGTGGAAAGTGCTGGGGATGCTCTGTCTGGGGAATGGGGAAGCTTCTCCATGCATCCGTGAGTGAGTGGACCGTGGGCAGTGTGGGTGTAGCACCACACAGGGGGCTCCACCAGCCCCCTGTGTACTGTGTGGTCCTCTTTTAGACGTGGTCACCTCTACTGTCAGCAAGGTGACGCAGCCTTTCTTCACATAGTTCCTTGACAACCATGTCAGCTGTGGGATAGTTTCAAGGCAGCTCTGAAACAGTTTGACATCGATTCATGTCTAGGAATATTAAGAATAGGTGTCTGTGTCTATAAGCTATGTAAGTTTTTCATTTGAAAATGTGGAAATCATGAAAATTTACGTTGAAATAAATCCAGATAGCCCATACTGGCTTCAAAAATAAAAAAGACAAAATGTATACCTAAACTCTTCTCAAGACATTAGCATCATGTTGGTGAGGTCACTTGACCAAGGGTATCCTCTATGTGCTTAAAGAGGAAACAGATTTAAAATGGTCAAAATGTAAACCAAGAACACTTTCTGTGGTAAATGCAAAGTAGAATAAATTTTTAAAAATAATAGGAGAGAAGTACTGGATTGAACAAGCAGTAAATTATTTATTCCCTTTGGACAACTAAACTACTCTGAAAGAGAAAGGCTTTTATAAAAATTGATTGTGTACTAGCAACACCATACCACACTAGTCCTTTAGAGTTTTTATTTCTGTAATATTTTTGTGTAATAGCCAAAACAATAAATAAAACACAGAAATTTCTTTGTGCTCTTTGTGTGGTGGGATAATGCAGCACCCTTGTCAGGAAAGAAACTATGCAGTCTGTCATTTATTCTTATTATTGGCTAATATAGTATCTGATGTGGGAATGTTACTTCATGAGAAATCTAGGCAGGAAATAACACAAAAGGCTGTTAATCCCCGTTAAGAAGAATAACAGTGTCATGAGAAATACGAGGACGCTGTTCCATTACAGGTGTTAAGTGACGGGGAATGCACCATCCCAAGAAGCTCTGGCTAACGTCCCTTCTGTCTGCGGGTTTCCGTGAAAGTGCATTTATGACCCTTTGCACAACATTTGTCATCATGAACATAACCTTTTTAAGGTTTCCCTAGTTAGCTCCTCTCTCTCCCTCTTTCTGACACCTGGCTTGGGCCATGATGCATCTGGTCCTTACCACAGCAGGCGGATGGAGGACACGAGAGATCTGTGTTTGCAGACATTCAGTGCAAACACCGGGAGGATTACAGCCTCTGACAACAGGGAGAGGACAGGGTCTGCGTGGAGGAACAGGCTGTGACCTTCTGCTTGGTTTTGTCACGATCTCTGATTGCTCAGGAAGAGTGTTTGCATTTGAGAGCAGTAGTTTAAATATCACAGTTTGATCATTAATTGACGTGAGAACACTAACCCTAAATCAAAATCTATAAAATGACAGCCATAAACTTTGGGATACGGATTTCATTGCTGACCTCTTGGTGATATTGTGACCAATTAAATTTGTTAAGGTGTGCTCACTGTGCTATGTGGGGTCTGAAGTTAAGATCTATCTCCAGTATATAACTTGCAAATGCTACTGCCCTGAACACTATATATGGATAAGAGACTGAAAATGTCTGTAATCTCAGTATAATTAAGGAAAGTAGTTAGGACACTTGAATGCATAGTAAAATATCACTGTGAGCATTTTTTCAGAAAGTACTGTTTCAAGCAGTAGTTTTTAAAAAGCATTTGTAGAAAATGACCTTTCATTTTTTTTTTAGAGATCAATCAAATACATGTTTTCAGTCTATCACATTTTTAGATTCATTCTCCAATCATATACATCTAGAAAGTTGTTTTCTTGATGGATTTTGACTGTTGTGTATACCTGTATTCAACTGATGTGCTAAGAGTTTAAAACGTCATCCTATTATAAACTTTTGCCTTGTTGGGTGGTACTTGAAAAAAATAAAGACTCTAAATTGTTAGACCAAAATGTTATTTATTGTATTTTTAACAGGATCATTAAGTGTAACTATAAATCAGAAGGCCTGCTGAAACAACTAAGAATGTATTTTGCTGTGGCAAGCCAAGGGTAACTCCTTGCTAATAATTTGTACTAATGCAAATTATGAAGCGACATTTATGAACTCTGTTTGGCATAATACATAAAACTTTAGCTAAATGTAGAACTATTGATCTGCACTTTTACAGGCAAATACTTTTCCACAGGTCACAGTGGTTCCCATTCTGAATGTTTAATAACGCCAGGTTGTTAGGTTGTTAAGTTAATAAATGGCAAGTTAAATTTTATAGACTAATCACTTCCGCTAATCAAAGCTTACTCCTCTGTAATAAGGAGAACACAGCATTTTTTATACATTGTGCTTTACATTTCTAATAACCATTACTTTATAGTGTGGCTTTTCAAGTCAGTAGCAATATATTACATCTAGATAACACAATGCGTGGAGAGATTGGGAGAGGGGTCCAAAAGACCTAGCAAAGCTAGGCAGCTGGAAATCCTACAAGCAAGGCTGTATTTTTGGATTCTTCTCCAGGGCTTTTGCACCACACTCTGGGCTGCAAAAAGATGTGTTTGGCTACTCAGAATTCAGTGGCTTGATCCACTACAGACTCTGTCAAGCTCCTTCTCCAAGGTAAAGCTGCCTGAGGTGCTCCCTCTTACCATAGAATAATAGAATCATAGAATGATTTTGGTTGGAAGAGACCTTCAGGGTGATCAAGTCCAACCATAACCTAACTCTAGCACTAAACCATGTTCCTAATAACCTAATCTATGTATCTTTTAAACACCTCCAGGGATGCTGACTCGACCACTTCCCTGGGCAGCCTGTTACAATGCCTGTCAACCCTTTCTGGAAAGAAATGTTTCCTAATATCCAATCTGAACCTCTCCTGGTGCAACTTGAAGGCATTTCTTCTGGTCCATCTTTTCCCTTCACTGACTCCCTCTCCAGCATCAGCTCGATGGTGAGAGCACTCACCTGGAAAAGGGAAAGCCCATTTTCCAGTCTCTCCTTGGCCTGGCAGGTTTTCAGGTCCTGGTTACCTGTCTGCTAGATGCTCACAGTGTCTACCAGCTACCACTCCTTCCCTGAGGGCAGACGGCTCTGAATCACTCCCCTCTGGATTGTTTTCTCTTTAAGCATGGCTCTTCAGCCTGCTGGCACCCTGCTCCCTAACTTAGCATCCTTGCAGTGGAGGCACTGGCTAAAAGGGAGCACCTATGCTCCTGAAGGTCCTATGTTTTTTGGTGACAGCCCTGCAGGTTTGCTACACGAGGGCTCCTCATGGTGAGAGCAGCAGGTGGGGCATAACAGGCCAGGGACCTGTGGCAGGGCTTTGCTTCAGGCTATGGGTGTGCTATGTCTCCAGAGCCTGAATAGGAAAGTTCCTGAGCTACTTCAGTGCAGTTGTGGTGACCACACTGGGTGAAACCTAGAATCATAGAATGTCCTGAGTTGAAAGGGACCCATAAGGATTGAGTCCAACTCGTGTCCCTACATAGGACAACCCCACAGTTCACACCATATGTCCAAGGGTGTTGTCCAGTCTCTTCTTGAATATTGACAGGTTTGGGGCTGTGACTGCCTTCCTAGGGAGCCTGTTCCAGTGCTCTACCACCCTCTGGGAGAAGAACCTTTTCCTAATGTCCAACCTAAACCTCTTCTGGCACATCTTCCTGACATTCCCTCAGGTTCTATCATTGGTCTCCACAGAGGAGAGATCAGCGCCTGCCCCTGCACCTCCCCTTGCGAGGAAGCTGTCGACCATGATCCCGCTATAGACCAAGCCAGCATTTTCTCAACTGGGGGACATCCCTTTTCCTCAAGGCAAGGGGCATGGAAATGCTTACAGTAGTGGTGGTAGGAAGCAGGGAGCGCAGCAGCACAATTTTTATCATCTTGGAGCATCCAGGGATGAAAAGGATGCAGTGTGTGCAGGGGATAGGCGGTTCAGGGTACGAAAAGATCCCTCTAAAGACCCCAGGCTCCCAGGTGGAGGAGAGATGGAGGTATCTGGGACTGCATGAACTGGGCCTAGGTGATGGACTGCTCTTAGTGGGTTGTTGATGGTCTGGGTTCTCTCTGTTTTTAATATGGGGCCTTTTTTGGATCCTTTAGTTGTATCAGCTGTATTTGTATATTCTAATTTGTCCAGTTATTGCACTTTGTTTTGGTCTGTTGCACTTTGTTAACTTATACATTTATATGTTTTTTTGTCCTGCTGCTAATAGGCTTAATAGTATGCTCAGAAAATCATAATGTAATTGGATTTAAACTTAGAAATATTTTTTCTGGTTTGTGCACTTCACAGTAATGAGTCTGTTTATATCTAATATAGTCCAATAAAGGTAATAAAGAATATAAAATCCAGGCACTTGGTACTTGTTACTTTACAGGGGAAAAAACACCCGGCCCAAACTGTTGCAAACTCATTTACTTGAGTAAAATAAAGGCACAATTAGTGCTCAAAACGTCTGACATAAGGGCTATAAAACCATCCTTATCAAGGGTACCTGAAGGAGGCTGAAATTTTACATTTAACCTGAACCTCAGCAGATCTTTCAGAAGTGGGTGGTTTGTAATATAAAATTAATTAGCTGTGATATGAGGGAGAAACAAGAAGGACTGAAAACAGCTACAAAGAGTTAGGGTTGTGCCATGAAGCCCACAGTGTAATTATTCAGGCATTTCAGTCAGGTAGGAAGGAACATGTTCAGTAAGACGTAGGCAGGGGAGAAGACGCTTGCACCAGAGATGTCCTGGCCTGCCGGGGGCTGATGGCAGCATGTCCGTGCAGCTGGCAGGTGACGACCTGCTCCTCTGGGTGAAGAGCTAGCTGTCTTTCTCACCAGCTGCTGATTCATTTCTGAGTCTCATTGTCCATTATATGGCGGACTCCATGAAGACTCACATGTCCGAATTGAAAACTGCGTTGACAGGGAATGACCAAATGCCTGTGATATAAGAGACCTACACCAAGGCCCTGGATTCCAGTTACCATATCACAAATCCCATTAAAATCTACATCTGTCCCATCTGCCTGGATCACTGCTGACTGCCTGAGCCCAAGTGTTCCCCGCACAAGTGTCCCATTCAAGGCCCCTAGGAAAAAGAATGTGCCTCAGGGTGCCAAACCATGTTTACTCAGGCATGGGTGATAAATAAAGATGGCAAACAGCATCTGCCACAAATCTCTAGCCCACACTGAAGTCACAGAGCATTGTCCCCAGGCTCTCAGACCTCCTTGGTCTGGGTGGGGTCTGCTTCTGCAAACACTGGTGGGCAATATACCACCTGGTCCCACTGGTCCCATGTGGTTTAGAAGGAAAGTCATATTTTTAGAAGTACTTCAAGGGAACGCATAGGAAATTTATGGCTGTGGACATGTTTGTGCTGTTTAATTTGTTTGGCAATAGTTGATGGAGACAATCTATCTAAAGTGCTCATCTCATGATGGAATAGAGCCTTTTATGTCCATAATGCATGCCTATTATAGTATAGTAATGGGCAGGACAAAGAAGTAACAAATGGGAAGAGATTAGTGTAGTCTTTAAAAGATATCTATTGTTATTCAAAACTGTATAACTGTCATTCCTAAAGACAAACTGTATTGTAAAAATACAGTATAATATTATCTGAATTATGGAATCATGGCTTCTAGAGGCATAAATACCATCATTTTGGCATTTCAGCTGCATTGTCAGTAAGTAGTTCTGCTTGTTCCATAGAATGCAGATAACTAAATCAAAAATTCCTGACAACTTCTGATTCAGCAATTCTTACAACAACTGAAGGTTAGACCTACCTGAAAGCCTGTTTTAGGGGAATTTGAAAGATGAAGTAAAAAAGCCAAAAGAGAGCAGGAAAGAGAAAAGAAGAGGAAGAGGCAGAGAAAGAGACCAGAGACCTTAGGGAAACGAAAGGGAAAGAACATGTCAGACAGAGTAAGAAGGAAACCCGATTTTCAAATGTACAAATCAATCCAGGTTAATTAGGTCAATCTATCAAATTGTTAAAAAGATTTATGATGGTGGAATTAAATAATTTGGCCTTTTCTTATACACTGTGTTTGTGTATGACTTGTACTAGTAAGATTGCTATTTCAGTGGTGCTGCTCAGTCGTCATTCATTTTGAAAGTTCCTAAATATTATTTACAAAATACATTAAGCCAAAACATCTCAGACTTGCAGTGTTATGTTACGATAGTAAGTATTACTTAAGACCTCAGTATTTCCAAGCTCTGCCATTTGTTATTTGTGCTGTGTGTAGGTGAACACCAGACCGAGTAAAATCTGAGGCCAGCAAACACAGTTAAGGTATGATTATTATCCAGTTAACTCAAATTGACTTGCACACAGTTGGAAGGGGTGTTCAGCTGACCCGGTTAATGAGTAGTTCATGAACTGTCACTCTTCCTCTTCGTGGAGAGGAGAACTGGGTGTGCTTCAAACAACTTAAATGCCTGAACAAAATACTGTCATTGCAATGGCATCTGCTAGGCTGATGTAAATGATTTGGGATCCTTTGGTTCATCAGGGAAGTTTGTTTTCTGTGCCCATCTTTGAAACAGGCCAGAACACAGGGAGGAGCCTCAGCTAGAGGAGAGGCAGAGTTTCTCAGGTCCACAGGAATACAGGCTACCAGGTTGCACATTGATGCAGCTAGAAGACTGCTAGTTTACAGGACCCAACACCAGGTCAGGAACCTGCATTGCTGACGAGGGGGACAACTGGCAGCTTGGAAACAGTTTTGGCACACATGCTCCAGAAAAGACGGATAAATAGACTGTACTACTCAAGAGACCTTTTTGGACTTGTTTTTCATAGAGATCGTTTTCATTTGTTGGCCAAAGCAAACTTCTGCTTAGGCTTCTCTAGACTCTTCCCTCTGTGTTCAAAGCTAAGTCATTAATGATCTCAGTAAACTTCCCTTTTCCATCAAAGTCTTAACAAAAACACTTAAAACAAGTGTTTTAATACTGTTTTGTGTACTTACCGCCATTTTTTTTATTTTAACAACAGATATTCACAACATTTATTTGATCTGTGAGTGCTTTGCAATGTCATACAGATTTGGTCATTTTTGGAATAGCAGTGGCCAGAACAGCTTGTTTTGCGTGGTGCTGGGGCGTGATTTTCTTAACTTTTTGAAGGTATTGCCCATTTTTTTTCTTCACGAAGGACCAAGTCATTCCCCCTTTTCCACTATGCTTTATATAGATGGGATTTATCTGATCAGATGTCTATTTTCAATGTTGACATCTGAGCTAATTGTCTAGACTCCCTCGCTGTCACAGGAGAGAAACAGGGAGTCGTCAGTCCCAGTTCACTTAAGGCAGACAGCTAAAACAGGGCAGGTGAGTGACACATTCTCAGTGCACCTTTCTCTCTGGTGACTCTCACAGGAATCAAGTGATGTGAGAGTGGATGCTTCAACATAAGTGAGTCTTCACCACCTGCGAGTGACATCCTGCAGGAGGAAGCCAATTCCCCTTTAGCAAGGAGGGAGGGATGAATCGTAGGTATAACATACTGCAGCCCTTACTGCACAAAACGAGCTTTTGATGATTAATTTCCTGCTATATTTGCTATATATTCTTTGACTCCAGAAGAAGCATGTGTTTCAGAATCATTTTTACATGCTGGGCTTCTGTTGGACTCTTTTAGGCTTGAGGACGGAGCTGTTTTGCTTTTCTCCTTGTTCTTCCCTTGAAATATTTAACTGTGATTTGGTCAGCCAGAGTTCGTTGTGCGTCTGTTGCCCAAATGTTCACGTACATGTAATCCTTGAAGTCATGGCATTGAGTTTCATTACTCATTAAAGACCCTTTAGCAGATTCCTAGAATCAGCTGGAGACCAAGAGGAAATAGTGCTCTGAATATTCACGTTTTAACACTAGTTGTCATTCAGCGAGTAACATCTGCTACTTCCTTAATGTGCTGGTTTTTTTTCCCCAGGAAACTGAATCAGTAACAGTTAAGTTTTATCTGGAATTTGTGCTGATATCGTGATTCTTTAGAGGGGAAGGGGAGAGTTTATCTGAATGGCCAGGAGCAATGAAGAGCTCTTCAGTTTCTGGAGGTGTTCTGAAGAAGTTAAGCAGTCTTTACATTGGTACTAACTGAAAGCAAAGCAGAGCAAGCGATATCAAAGAGAAAAGGAGCCGAAATAAACCCTACCTCTGGGTGGCCAGTTGAGTGGATCTAAGGACAGATTTCATCCTTGCTAAATAGCTTGGACACTTGCCATGGGTTTTGTGGTCCATGTGTGCAAGAGCAAAAATCTGCCTTGTGCTGTTCTGATGGTAACCAGGGCCAGATCCTTGATGACCTGCTTTTTATCATTTGATCAAACACTATATATTATTGAGCAGGCTTCCCAATTAATGGATTTTCTACTATTTGGGATATAAGAAATCAAGCTGATAACATAGATGGTGCTCATGATGGTAAGACAGCCAGACAATGCTAAAAGGGAAGATCTGGGGATTTTTGGGTTTTAACTGATGCAGTTAAGTGGGCTAATTTGTTCATTAAAAGTACATTTAAATTGGCTTAACCATATGTTCATTTTGCTTTTTGTAATACTTTAACACTGGCAGGAGTGAAACCTCCCAAAGAACAATTCCCTTATGCTTCCAAACATGATATTAACCAGGTCTGCTTTAATATTCTTTCACTGCATAAAGCAAATGTATAAAGCAAACTCATTTGTCAAAGGAAAAGAATACAAACACTGAAATACGATTACTTCTCTGATGGCAGTTGAATAGGTACTATATTTTAATGTATGATAGAATACCAAACAGATTCATTATGATTATTGCTCACCATTACAATAAAGATAACCTTTTTCAGGATCTGATCCTTCAAACATTTGTACACCTGCCTAATTTTGCAGATGACTTCAAAGCAACTGATCCCAAGGGCACGTTTTCAGGACTGAGACGTTAATGCCTGGACTTCTAAATAATATATCACTTAAAGTGTAAGAAAGTGGATGAGTTAATTATTTATTTTGTTTATTGCAGTCTTTAACACAGTTGCCAGCAAATAGAAGAGATAAGAAGAGTCACTACCTGCAGAGATTTTAAAATACAGAGCAAACCAGAAAGCATCATGTTACCATTTGCATAGATTCCTAGAAGTAACAGAGAAACACAGCTTGCAGATCAGATATTGTGAATGAATTCAACAGAATTGTCAAATGACATGATTTAAAAATAACTGAGGAGTGTAGCATATGAGAAAACAACCCAGACGAGGCAGCTTCACTGCCCCTGCTCCTTCTTCCGTGGGAGTCAGCAGAGATGTGCTATCTGCCTTGCCAGGGAGGGGGGTTTACCTCTCCTCTCTGAGAGCCTGCCTGTGCCCTCAGCCCACCCCACCATCCTTCTGCCACCATCCCAGGGCACATCTGCTGAGCTCTGCCCAATGCTGGCTCTCTTCTCCGCCAGTAACAGAATTTTTATCCTCTTTCGAGTCAGTTGCCTTCCCTGTCCTTTATGGTTTTTTTGCTCAGAAACATACTGCTTCTTCAAAGCTTTGCAACAACAAGCATTTGACAATCTATTGGTGTTAAGCCAGGTTTATATCAAAGCACAGCAGTGAAGTCGTATCTCATATAGCGGCTGTGGAACTGATTTTTCCTTTCAGAGGTGTGGCTGATTTGCTGTCTTTCCCAAACATACGTATGTTCTTCACAGAACAGCACTACAGAAAGGGAAGAATTATATTGTTTCCCAGTTCATGAAAAACAGCACCCCAGGCCATAGGAAGCATGTACTGTGTCATATATGAACCACTGGGCAAGAAAAACTTGGGGGAAAGAAATAAATTTATACCAGAAATGTATTTATACTGAATATATACCCTGATACCTGAAAAATGTTTGTGTATCACATATGAATATTGTTGCTGGAACGTGGGAAATGTTATAGCTCTACTGTTTGCTTCCAGTTACTGCTGGAAAATAAATGGTTTGCTGAAGCAAATAGATCACCACTTGGCAGCTGTTACTGGCAGGACAGACAGTAAAACACACATATGCTCTGCATAATATTTCTATCTCCTTTTCTTTCTTCTGACGGTAAATGAAATAAAGTACTAGTAGGTGTTTCCAACCGGTGTTAAGTTGCTCTTTGTTAGTCTCTAAACAAGTTGAATACGTAAGGATTGGCCATAGTTGGATTTCTTTAGCAGATCTGGTTGATTCAAGCATGTGAGCAGTTTTTGTGAAGGATGTTTCACCAAGAAGGGTCACGATGAGTGGCTGAGATAGACTGTGAAGCTGCCTGATACTTGTTACTGAAAAGCAGAGTATCATCTTCCCCTCTAACTGAGTTCATGTGCAGGAGCTGGTTTGTAGCTGTGTCAGTGCAGAAGAACTACACATGACAATCATCTGGTGGCCACATCCCCTCTGCAAGGGGAAGTCATCTGTGCTCAGGTGAAGCTTGGCACTCAGTAGCCGAAAGCACTAGAAGCTTGAATTGGCTTTCATTAAAGCCTACACAGCAAGTTACGGTTTCTAGCCTCACTTTTCAAAGCCAGAAGTAAAATCCAGAATTCCTTTGTGAACCACTTCCAAGATCTTCTCCTTTTAGGTCTCTGAGGCAAATGGTATGTGCCCCATGGGTCTAAATGGTGATCTGAAGAGCTGGATGGGTGCATGGAGCCCTAATGTCATCAGAAGAAACTTGGATGACAGCTTGCATTGCCCTGACCTGCTGGTGGCATGTCTGTGTAAGACTGGAGGATACATAAGGGCTACCTTATTTTGACCTCCCTTGACAGGAGGGCTTGAAGGACCCAGGGAGGCCATAGGGTTTATCTCCCAAGAGAAGGTTACAGCGGTACTTCACAAATATCGAATGAGATGTCTAATCAGAGTTTGTTTTCTGGAGATTAAAAAGCACAGTCCTGAACTGCATCAATGCGTTCATTTCAATCGAAGAAGTTTATATGCTAAACCAAAAGGAAACCTGCTTGTTTATTAAATTCTGTCAGTTTTTGTTAGCTCTCCTTTTCTTCATGCCCTTCAGTTTCTTTACATTAACCAGCTAATACAGTCCTTTTTTTTTCCCATCAGCAGCTTTTATTTAGCTAGTTGTGCTTTTGTAGTCCTGCAGACACTCAAAAGCCTCTGCGTCCCACCTCTTTCTTTTGTAGGAAAGCACCTCTACCTCTCACCGTAGACTTCTGTGGCTGTTTGTGGCGACGTTTTCATAGAGTTGCCTCTCATTTCTCCCTCCCCCTGTCTCCCAGTCTCTCCCCTGTAGCTGCAGTACCTTAGATAAGTAGCTCTTCTCTGAATGCTGGCTCTCCAGGGAGAGCAGGCCACTGTCTTGCAAGTTTGAGTATGCTGTTTGAGGTGGAATCAAGACCTTGATTGTTCTGAGCAAGCCTGTGCTTTTCCACTGGCAAAAGACTGGTAGCTTCTTCAGCAGCTCTTGTCTGGGTTTCTCAGGAGCCTGATGAGGAGTCATTAACCCAGATTTTAAGAAGAGAATAAGAGATTTATTCCGGTCTTGTCAATGATGTCTTCAAACTCATGCAACCATTTTGAACTGCTTAAAGTTTAAAACCATCTGTATGTCCCCATTTAGTTTGTGTTGTTTTGTGTTGTGTTTTGTTTTGATTTGGTTTAATTTGATGTCTACAGGAAAGACAACTTTGCTTTTTGAACAACTACCTACTCATCTCTCACTTTGGTGAATTTAGGATCTTTTTCTTGTCACCAATATGTTGCATGGGATTAATTTCCCTTTGTTTGTAATGTTTCAAATTTGCATGTCCAAGTCTAGCCTAGATTACTTTCATGGTCAAAAGACCAAAACACATACATCCAAAGAGTGGTTCATCTGGTCAATCTTAGGCACAGACCTTGGAAGAAGAACTGCTCTCACAGAGAGTCTGCTTCTTTGCATTGATTGTGGGTAGAGAAGAGAGTGACTAGCCATGGGCTGTATAGTTTCTAAATACTTTAATTCAGAAGGGTAACACACAACTATTGCCTAGATATCATATTAAAAAAAAGGTTATACACCTTATCTGTCATCTGATGTCATTGCATTTTTTCTGTTGATTTACATATACAGCTTTACAAAGTAGACTCATAGTTTCTGACAATGACAGTACTTTCTTATGTCTTACACAAATCTCATATTTGTCTTAATATTCTCTTACCACCTTAAATTCACATCATAATCACATTGTGGCAGGCTCTGCATGACTTATGCGCTGTAATCTTTAAAATATCATTGTGACTTCTTGAAGTAGCTATTATCCTGCTCACAATTAAAGCTACATAAAGTCACTTCAGAGCATTCTCATTACTTATCTCATCAACTTGAATACATCAGCTGTTACCAAATCTTCTATTTTTTAAATAGCAGAATGCATCAGTACAACTGTGATTCAGATTCATTGCAAATACAAAAATAAAGGCTCTTCTGCCTTTTCCCATCATGTATTTCCTATCATGTGGAATATTCTACTTTACATATAATAACACCCATCCTAATTCACTGAGCCACATTCAGAATTATAAACTCTGAATTGTGCATCATTGGTGAAAGGACATATTTTATCCTCATTGTTAGTACTCAAAGCAGCATAAATATAATCCTGATTTTGCTACACAGTGCTGGCAGACTAGATATGTTCACATTGTTCTCAAAATCTTCATATCAATAGTATTTCTTTCATGATAACATTTATTTATCAAAGTTTATGCTGCTTTGACTTTTTATAAAATAACAGCAAAGATAAATGGATCGATTGACCCCAAGAGCAGTTTATTTATCCCTTTAGTCACACTTCAGTGGCAAAATCAATACTCTTCTGAAATATCTGGTATTACAGTGGTTCCAGTAAATACTGACATTCCTGAGCTATGTGAAGGGGGAACAAAAATTTATTATCAACTTAGATTTTTAGCACCTTTATTGATTTTTCTGGGGATGCTTGAATTTTTATTTATCTGTAGCTAAGTAAGTGACCTTTGTTTCAAGAAAAAAACCACCACCAACAACAAAAAGAAACCAACCCCAAAAGCAGAACCAAAAAACCTTACGTTTAAACCCTATAAAAAGTAAAAGGGGAAAAAACACACATCTAATACTGTCAGTGACAAGGATCTGGGCAGAAGAGTATGTCTGGTTTTAAATGATGCACAGCACACCACTGTGTGTTGTTTTTCATACTATCTCTGCATTTGAAACGGCATAACGTAATTTTTTATATACTGATATTGTTGACATCAACTTTGTGTGACAGCTAAGATATTTCTGAGTCTTGTATTGCTACCAATTATTTTCATACAAGGATGGAAGAGATGAGTGACCTGCAAGAAAATGGAAAAGTACACAAAAGGTTACATATATCATCCAATAAACAGATTTAACAGATTTAACTTCTGCAAGCATTAACAGGAGTTATGTACTCATATGGAAGAAAATTTTCTCTCTCCCTGGAAGCTGTGAACACATAAAAACTGGATGAAATAGGCAACATTCAAGGGAGTTCCTGAGGGCAACGTGGAGCTTCCAGATGGGGGATCTCACCAGAACAGTGTTTGGACAGACTGTAGCAAAGAACAACTTATTTTCTCAGTTGTGCTAAACTGAGAGGGGCCTACTGTATCAAAATTTGGAACACAGGTAGTGCAAACCAGTCCAGTGTTTGTCACAGAGGTGACCTAAGTTCAACAGACACCAAGAAGCACGGGTTCACCCCGTCTGGAGATGGGGCGACAGGAGGGGGTGTCTATTCCAGCCTGGCCATACCCTGCTCATGTGCTCTGAGTTGCAGGTTTGTTGTCCCAGCATTTGGCAAAGGTGGACTAACAGACACTACATAATTTGGAAAGTTTCGTGTGACTCTGCTGTCTCCTCTGAACAGATGGGCAAGGTTGAAGAGGATGGGTGGAGTGAAAGGGATAACTGGAAAACTCCAGGTATAAAGTGGTTTTCTTGCTGTTTTGTGTCCTGGCCACTTACTGAGCACCACCCCTACTACTCACCTGTACATTAAAAAACAATGTAAATGTTTAATGCATATACAGAGGCTGCCTGCTTCTGTATATTTATGTAAAACACTGAAGCTCTTTAGGGAAGTTTAGGGAAGAATGACCTTGCTTGTAGCAGAATAACTGAGACACAAAAACACCTGTTGAAAAACAATCTGTAGTTTGAAGTTTGAAAAGTTACTATTTCTCCTGGTTCCTTTTCTATCTAGGATCAATGTGGTCATGTCTGGACTACCTTAATGTTATTCAAGCCATAACTAGATTTAAATCTTTAACACTCTTCACCAAACTTCACTAAAAATATAGATAGTGAGTGCTCTGTCTTGGTTGTCATGCTTTCAGCTGTTGCTTTGTTCAACCCTTATCTCAAACAGGTTTGTTCTGGCTGCCATCGGCATTGCTCATAGAGATACACAATCTGCCATCAGCAAGAACTAATGATATATGTTAATGGTTCCTTGGTGGGAATGTACTTTTCTCCAACACTCCTATTAAGAGCAAAACCAAAAGGCTCCATGGGCATGTACATACTTAGGATATAGACCAAAAGGTGTGAAAAGGCAGCACAAGCTCTAGCCACTAGCTGGTAGGTACTGCAGTGAGTCTTCAGCAATGCATAGGTCTTCTGTGAGTAAAATTCCCTGCAAGGGTTTTTCACTCTTTCCTGTTTCCTCATGTTGAACTGTTCAACAAGCCCATCTAACGTAAAAAAATAGATTTTATGTGTTTTTTCTCGCTGCATCCCTTGGTAATCATTAAATCATCCAGAGAGAATTATCTCACTGTACATTTCCTCCTTTTAAGACCTGCCAGAAGACTGATTTTCTCCAGAGAAAAGGAATTCCATAGCTTCATTACATCTGTGTAAACCAGAAAATCACTTTTCTTCAAAAGATAGTATGTTTAAAATACATTTTCAGAATTTGTATGAAAAACTGAGAAGTTTTAAGTAAAAGTTCTGATCCAGATGGAAACTAAAATGCCTTCAGGGTTTTAAAGTTAGTCATTGCATGAGCTTCATGTAGACCACAGATTAATCACGACCTTTACTACTTTGCATAATCGGGGATATATAATACCAAAACCAACACAAAACCACAAAGCTATTTCAAGCTGAATATCTGGAAGAGAACTGTCTTAGAACGGGATGGTCTGGGGACAGGTAACTTTCCAGAAGTTTAAAAAACATTGGGACAGTCTGTGTAATGTCCTGGTCCTATAAAAAGGTCAGTGTACGTGAAGATAATCTACAAGTATTTTCATGATGAATCTAACCCTGAGAAAAATTTTGCCAGACGACAAAAGAGAGAAAATAGACTAAAAAACATTCAGAATGTCTGCTAGATGATGGAGCTTTACTCTCCAAATGTTACAGTACTCTTTTTCCTAGAGATTTTTCCTCATGTGCTGCTTCTCCAAAGCACTGAAATTTTCGGTCTTATTTGCCTGTCCTATATGTCTAATGTTATAGTTATTTATATAAATGTGCTGAAAATCAAGTCTGTTTTGAAATTTTTAAATAAAGTCCCACTGGAAACTATAGTATACACTGCTGATCTGAATAAATGTTCTGACAGGAATATTCCTCTCATTTTCACTTTAGTCATGTTTCTCAGAGTTCATGCCTGTACACTGAGTATTGATTGCTTATTACCTCAAGACAAAAAAAAATCTGTTTACCAATAGGTTCAAAACTGGATGAAGTTTTGAAACATTGGGCTTTTTGTAGATGAATGGATTTCTCCACTTTGAAATAGCCCTGGAAACAAAATAATTTTGGTGCTGACTGCATGAACAGTGTTCGCTCTGCAGTTTAGTGTGTCAAGTGTTGAAATCCTTGTACTGGACCAAGTTGCATGCGCATCCTCCAGTAAAAATATCAGAAATATACGAGTGTTAACAGACATACAGGAAGGGAGACCTGGAAGTCTCTTCATGCTTTTCATTTCTACCCTGTTTCCTCTGTGGCAAGTGCCAGCGCATGTGTCTGAAATGCCAGCAAGGCTTCTTGCCATATGCTGGCCCATTTCGGTGATTTTGTCCGTATGTGTTCGTGTGTGTATTCATATGCATATATGCATACACGTGTGAGTGACATAAGGTGAGCATTCTGTGCCAGATGCTGAAAGCAGTCAGTGTGGAGGAGGGGGAGAATCATAACTTTGACTCCTTTGAACTCAAATTAAATGTGAAAATGAGTAGTTACTGGAAATGGATTTGTCAAAATAGCCAAAGGGAGTTTGGTCCTCATAGCTCGTTTCAAATGGCTTATGGACACCTAAATCCCTTGGCCTCTTTGAAAATCCCAAATTTAAAGGATATTTTTCTGAGCTAGCAATGAGACTCAGTGCCACTGACATACTTCTGAGAAACTGGCATCATGAACCTTCAATCTGATTAGTTACACAGGTACTTGTGAAATTGCTTTATACAAAGCCTTAAAAAAATTACAGGATGTATTCCAATGCTCAGAGAAATCATCACAGTAAGAAATACATTGTGCCAACAGGAAAAAAAAAACAAGTCAATATGCCCCTGCCTTCATATCTAGGCAATCTGCCTATCCAAATATTTTCTGTAAATTTAGAATAAATTTTCAAGGTTTAAGGTCATGCAGTTGTATCATCATTTTTATGGCAGCCAAATTAATTCTTTCATGCAGTGCTTGTACCTAATGGAGATTGACTGTCCTGTTTTCCTATTGTAATGATGTGTACCGAGTTGAAAATGAAGATGTTGGAGGATAAAAAATAGTGCTGTGACTGCTATTGATTAGCTGTCTTGTTTGCTTCATTGTTCAGGCTCCGTTGGCCTCTTGGGTAGAAGGACACCCAAGTATAACATCCCTGACATTTTCCTGAAAGGATGCATGCCTTAAAAGTGACAGCTTTACTTAAAAAATACAGTTTTGATGTATAAATGTGGTAGCTTTAGCTGAAAGGATTCTGATGGATTAGAACAGACAAAGAGAAAGATTTCTGAAACATACCTCAGGTCAGCCTTGTATAGAGAATACATTTAATAGCAAGTGTCTTACATGATGATGACACTCCCAGTGTCTCTGCATTTCAGTGTATGTGGAAATGAGCAAAAAAAATCTGAGTTCATCTTCAAAGACAGAGCGATTAGGTTATTCTGACTAATGTGCTCAGCTTTGATTAAAGGCTTTGTGTGGTCATGAATTCCAGAAGACTTGACTGTGTGTGCTGAAGAAGAAAGTGGCCCTTGAACTAATACATAATTTTATCAAAAATACTGCCTGTATTTTTACAAGCCCCTGTACAGGTGTTTTCTCACAGTCTTCTGACAGTAGGCTATTTGATACCGTTTTGTTTATTCTCTTTCCTGCTTTTCATGTGAAGTATTTAATGTGAGAGTCATATGATTAAATTTATAAAAACAATTTTAATTGCATACGTAAGAATTTAATACACCTGAATGTGTATATTAAGATAACCCTGTGGCTCCTGCTTATACAGAAAACAAGCTATAATTTAGCTAACTCTCTGTCAAGATATTTAAAGGAGTCAAGTACACTAAGTGATTTCATGCATCACCTTTAATGAAATGCACGAACATATGAGCATGACTGTAGGACTGGGTCACAGCCAACATTAGAAATGCCTCTGCTTTTGTCAGTGTGATGTTAAAAAAGGCCAGATTCTGCCACATGCACTGTCATGTCTGGGAGAAAATGGATCTGCTCAATGGATGACCTGTAACTCAACAGGGGTGGAGATATTAGTGACTTGGTCTGCTAATGACTCTGTGGCAAAGCTGTGGTTTTTATTAAATCCTGTAACTAGTTCACAAAACCCTGGGCAATCTGTCAGGCAGTAAGTGGAAGTCAGCCAGGAAAAAAAAAATGAGGTTTCTGATGTGCTTCAGCTGGAGGTATTGCAGCACCAACCTGACTCATGCCATTCTCTCATCCTGTGCACCTGAGAGCGAGCCCAGGTACTGCTCCTCTTTCATCCGTGCTTTATAGTGGTCCTGCCTTCACAGAGAACATCTAACCCTGCCTGTTTCTTGGCTTGATGTGTGTCATCTCCAGATTCATGACAAGGTCTTCTCATTCTGCTCTTACAAACTTCCCTCTCAAAGACCACCTTCCACCTGGCTATATCATCCTGTTCGTTGTTTGCCAGGTCAAATTTCCTTTCCTTCTTTTCCCCTTCAAAGCCACTGAGAAATCTGTTCCCACCTTCTTCTCCAGCCTTGTCTGGATGGGCTGAATGCCCTGCTCCAGCAGGGTCACCATGTCTCCTGCCCTTCTCCCTGTCACTGTGGACAATGGGGCATCTTTGCTGAAATGACCTGCGAGGTCACCCCTCTTTCCTTATTCAGGATCTCCAAGGAATTCATCTAGCCTACAGCATCCACCGGAGATATTAATTCATTAAAATTAAACTCTAGAAAGGCTGACAAATCTGAGCCAGTCACTAGTCCACTTAGTTTACTGGTACATTTTGTGCCTCTCCACGCATGGAGGCACTGTGTCATTTTTAATGGCAAAGTGGTTTAGGGACAGAACCTGCTTCTTGCCTTCTGCTTACTTCTCCAGTTAGAACAAAATTAGCTGAAAATGAAACTCTTAGGAGTACTAGCTCAATTTTGGCAATGTCCATCTTAACGACAATGTTAATTTGTGTCTCATAAGATTTATGCGTTGTATTTTGATATTTCATTATATGGTCGTGAGCTATTTCTCAAATAATGCAGCATATATTTTTGGCTGAACTAAGAACCATTAGATACATATTTACAGTATCTGTACAAGAATGGCCATGCATATATGTGATCATACAATTACCCGACTTATCTAAAAATCTTCAATAGGTACAGAGTAGATACAGTAAAAATGGCATGTAGAGACAGAAAATATGTTAAAAGTATTTCAAGGAATATATTATCAGACATCATTTATCACTGAATTAACTAAATGCACATTATTTGAAGCAGAACCTCTGGTTTTAATCCTGCAAGTGCTCATTTTGTTTCTAAAATTTAATTACAGAATGAAAAGCAGTGAGGAGAAAGGAGTCTGATATATCCAATGTCCATTTGAATCCTGCAGCACTTACAAAATCTTTTTCTTCTTCAGCATTCGCATTTTGCCCATTCTTGCTGGATTTTGTTTCTAACTCCTTTGTGCTCTACAAGGATGTTTGGAGAAGGTTTGTAAATGAGACTATAGCAAAAACTGCTAAGCTGCACTATATAAAGATTTTTTTCTTCTTACTCCCTCTCTTTTATTCCCAGTTCTTTCTGTACTAGTCATTTTTTTGAGCCTGTACAATCTAGAAAACCCTCAAGTGAATGGAGAATCCACAGCTAATGCTGTCAGAGTCAGACTCACAAATAGCTCCCAAGCAGCAAGCAGCAGCAAATGAAACCAGCCAAGGAACAAGATGCATGTGCTCAGGGGAGCTGAGAACATTATACACATATGAGCTTAATTCTGCTAGTTCCTTCATGTTTTGATCTTTTTCACTTCCATCGTCATTGTCAATGTTGTCATTATTGTCAGTGAGATGAATCCTGCAAGGATATGGTCCCCTTGCTGACCCAGTGCCATAAGCCTCCCATCCTGTCTGTTCTTTGAAAAGGTCTGTAAGTGCCTGTCACTGCTGATCTTGGAGCACTGCTGAAGCCTGGAGTGATTTGATGATTGCCAACCCTTCCACAGTGTCCCTGCGTAGAAAAGTCCTTTGTTAGATGTTGGATGTCCACCCCCTCAAAAGCCAGGAAAGCAACTGCAGCTGAACTAGGGTTGACAGAGGTTGACAGGGGGTCATTAATAAACATTGGTTAATCTGACAAAAATAATTCCTGATTGTGTCCTCCTCCTTAATTTGGAACAATCGGTGAAAGTACCAAACTGCAGCACGCCATCCCCCAGCTGGCCAGAGAGCGGCTCCTCATCCCTGGCACTTCGTTGCTGCTGATGGTCTCTGGCTTATCATGGAAAACGTGACACGTCCAGGTTTCACCTTGCCACTGAACCATCCAAGATGTGGTGGTGGCAAGTGCCACCCAAGGGTAATCCAAGCCATCATCAGCCCCTCCTCATCGTAGCTAGCACATGTGGCATGTGGCCAGGAACTCGAGGCTCTTTCGTAGCTGTGGACTGTGATTTTCTCAGTGCCTGAATTAGCAGCAGTAAACATCATTTCAGATTTAATGATTGGCTTCTTGAGTTGTACCTTATTTCTGGAAGTGCAAGGTAGGAAGCAAAACAGTCCACTGTTTGTCAGGACCATGTCTGGGTCCCAGATGACAGCATTTATTTTGAGTATGCTTTAAATGGCTGCAAGTGCCAAGGAAGAGCAGAGGCTGCAAATTCTGTGCGGCACCGAGGGGTAACCTTCAGGTAGCCTCTCCATCCACTGCAGGAAATGGCTTCAGGGATGCTGAGAAAAGCCAGAAAGACTAAAGGGCAGATCAGCCCCATTAACTTTTCCTCTCTTGCTATTTGTGTTATATTTTAAAAATAAAACGCAAATGGATAAAACAAACAAACAAACCCAAACAAAAAACCCCAACCAACCAAAATGAAAAAAAAGAAACAAACTTGCAAAGCCTTGCCCTGTTCATTTCTAAGTATCCAATTAAAATCGTGGTATTGTGGATGAGCTTTCAAGTAGTGAATTTACACTATTCTTTTAACACCATGATGGAATGCATAATCTCGCTGTTTTCTGGTTGTTAGAGAAAAAAAGGGAATCAGAATAAAGAGTTGCAATTGCTTACTTTTTCTTTTCTGATCATCTTCATAGCCTGCTGCTGGTCTCCTTCCAGTAGTTCCTCATCCTTCTTAAACTGGGGAGCCCAGAACTGGACGCAGTACTTCAGATGTGGCCTCACCAGGGCAAATTAGGAGGCGGAGGACTACCTCCCTCGACCTGCTGGTCACACTCTTCCTAATGCACCCCAGGATGCCATTGGCCTTGGCTACAAGGGCACATTGTTGACTAATGGTCAACCTGTTGTTGACCAGAACTCCCAAGTCCTCCTCTGCAGTGCTGCTTTCCAGGAGGTCCATCCCTAACTTGTACTGCTGCCTGGGGTTATTTCTCCCCAGGTGCAGGATTCAACACTTGCCCTTGTTAAACTTCATTAGGTTCTTCTCTGCGCAGTCCTCCAACCTGTCCAGGTCTTGCTGAATGGCACTGGAAAAGGAGGCCCAGAGAGGTTGTGGAGTCTCCTTCTCTGGAGACATTCAAGACCCACTCGGACACATTCCTGTGCGAACTGCTCTGGTGACCCTGCTTTAGCAGATGGGTTGGACAAGATGATCTCCAGAGGTCCCTTCCAACCCAAGCCATTCTGTGATTCTGTGACTTCTCGAGTGGCCTACTGTCTAACAGGAAGATTTTCTGGAGCCTCTGTTCCTTCTTTGTGCTTTGTTTTTGGACAACTGACTTGAGAAACCCTCCCTTGCAGCAGTATATAGGATCCATGGTTCTGTGTTTCAACAACAGTGTAAAAAAATGAGGTAATGATAGGTACAGAAATACATTGGTGTTCATGAATAGGGCAGTTAGACAAAACACAGGTAGTGTATCTAGGTGTGTGGTATATGCACAAGCATGTGAAAGGCAGGCTTTTTGTCTAGTAGTTCCTCTGTGTTTGAAGACTAGTCAAGCAAAGCATAAACTCAGATAGCTTTTGCATCATGCGACTTTCCTGCAAGTTGAGTGTATTTGAAGTATCTTCAAATATATTTTTGTCTTCAGCAACTGAATCTGCGGGCATGAAGTCTGTCCTTAATTTGTAAATTACTGTCTTCATTTATAAATTACTATACTGTATGCATTTATTTTAATCAATCACTGCAGTTGTGAATGCTGGTCTGATTTCTGAATCAGCACTCAAAGATGAATGATAGATGGTTTATTAAGTTCTCTCAGCGAGGGTTCATGATGCTTAATTTTCTTAAGTGATAATATTTCATACCATAATCCTGATCATTTTTTTTCTTCGTTCTGCTTAGTGGAGTTTAACCTAATTACATGTATGGTCTCTTTTAACAGTTGCAACGTGGAACCATCACTGAACTTCCATAAATCACCGGTTTAACTTTTTTAGGAGAAACCCTTCAAAAGGTCACCTGTCATCAAAGATATTCTAGCTAAAAGTTGTAACACTTAACCCTGTCTTTAGGTTCTCTTAACTCAATTACACCAATGCATCACTCATCTCTCTCTGGGTCTGCAATAAAAGAAGTATTGATCTAGGGCCATTTTTTGGATCCCTGGCAGCAAGACACCGTACACATACTTACCTCTTTCACAGCTGGGTGGTTTCATTGTAACCCCCGGTGTCTCTCTCCAACATTTTGACCTCATAAAAGCATAATGTCACTGAATCCTGAGATTTTATGTAATTTATTCTGAAGATTGTGGCTTTAAAATCTTCCATGTGCAGTTTAATAACAGCATTCTTTTCATCAGACAAACTTTGCTCTCTCTATTAATATTTTCATCTTCATTTTGCACACACACAAACAAATATACACACAAAATAAGCTGAAGATGATTTACAGAAGCCTTAGAGAAAGGGAAGGAGAAGGGAAGAGACAGAGAACAAGATAACTGAAAACTAACCAGACATGCGTTCACAGTTTTTTTTCCATTCCTGTTATATTTTTGTTTGGATTGGCTCCAGAGAAGCCCTGTTCCTTGTCGCTCTTGTTGTTGTGTGTGTGCTCATGCATAAATTCAGGTCAAGTATGAAACCTCTTTTCTGCATTACTGGTAAGAATGTGTAATGTCCTTATCAACAGATAACAAGAAATCTGAACTAATTTAGCTCATAACCCAGGGTTCTTCTTTTTTTCTTTTTTTTCTGCCTCCCATTACCAAAATATGGTGTTTGCTTAGTTGCTAATGTATTCAATTCAGTAAATTAGAGCTGCTTGAAATTTCTACTAATCCTTTTCCATTGAGGGTTTCCCTGGACTAAGTGACGCTGAATAAAACAAAAACCACATGCATGCACAGGTTTCTGAGATTTTCTGGATCAAATATAATTTAAGGGGCACAACATTTTTAAATGAGTTTTTTGTTTTTCTTTTTTTTTTTTTTTTTTTAAATTACTGTACCAAAAGCACCGACGAATAAACAGTGTTTACTGAAAATATGCTTTGCTTGAACTTGGCCATTAAAGTATACAAGGGCTGAGGGGTTATTTTGCAATGAAAGAATGAACCAATATATAAGGATAAAAGTAGAAAAATGGTTTAACACACAGCACAAAGATGTTTTTGAATGAATCAGTCTTTGCTATTTAATTTACATTTTGAGGGCTCATTAGGATGATGAATGACACTGCTGGAGAATAAAACATACTTCCTGAACAAAAGAAAATCTCTGTAGCCTAATAACATTTTATGCCAGCACTTACATTTGTCAGAAGTGGATGCTATTTATCCCTATGATTATTTAAAAATCATTTTTATTGTCCTTTGTGCTGTGTCCTCTTCTGGGAATTTTAATTCAGAGTTTGACACCTACTTATTAACTTCCATGAAGTATGGAGTACAAAGGCTTATACTATATAAAGAATTCTAACCAGCCGTGTTTATATTGCCTGCAGCTGTATACAAATTAGCTGAGTTTGGATTCATTTCTCTTAGAAGTGAAAAACAACAACAAAAAAAGAGTTGTGTAACCTTTACCACTTCAGCAAAGTAAATGTGTGTTGAGTGTGTCTGACCTGGGCATACCAGGAGACAGCAGTAAGTCAAAAGAGCAAAGAGGAAGAATTTATGGCTTTAATGCCATGAATTAGGAAGCTCTGTGAGTTGAAAACTTTCTATTTCATGTCTTCTGTTTCCTCCTCTGAAAGGATGAAGGTGAAATAGGAATGCTAATGTTTCAAACTTCAAGCCCATCCACTCCTTAATCAGTAAATAATTACTTGCTGTCTTGCCTTCTTCAGTGCTTATACATGCCTATACTCTAGAGTCAAAGGTATGCAAATACTAGAAAACACACTATCTCTGGAAAAATGTCAAAATATTTTCATAAATTATACACTATTACAGTAATTGTATTTTTATGGTCTGTCTAAGAAGACACATGGCTTTTGTATCAAACATTAGAGTTTAGACCCTTATTGAACCCAAACTGTAATTTCACCTGCATTTCCACTTCTACTCCTCTTGCAGCAGATCTGCTCAGCATCTGTGACATCCAACTTTAAGGGTGAAACAAGCTAAAGATTTCATTTGCCTTGCTTGGTGGGCACACCAGTTGCTCAGTTAGAGCACGTAAAACAACATGACGTACAGCTTTGCTTTGTTCACTGTGATATGTTTGATCTTGTTTTCCTTCCCCTTTCCAAAGCCATCCTCCATACCTTGCAAGAAGGGCAGCTGACAGTAAAGCAGGCAGCAGTGTGCAGGAAAAGCTATTTATTTGCATCTAATTCTGCAGATTCTCGTATTTATTTTTCCTTGCACGAGGTGGTGCTGATCGTCTGGAACATGAGATCCCAATTTTAGTTATCTTTTTGATTTCTGAAGAAATTGCTAGTCATCCAGCAATATATCCTGTAGAGTTTTGCCGTTTCATAATTTGTGGGCAAACAAATTATGGGAACATTTTTTAGCACTGTGACCTGACTCTGTCCAGGTAATCAGTGGGCTGACAGAAACCTCTGGCTGTTTTTCCTCCCAAAGTGTGCCAGAGGCATTCCTGGGCAACAATGACAGACTGCTGTTTGGAGAGCTGCTGTTGAGTCCTCATAGACCTCCTCTTGGTGGCATCTTGTGGCCAGACTCAGCTGCTCTGAGTGCATACCCTGGGCTTACTGCTCCACCATACACGGAGCCCTGTCTCCCGTCTTCTGAAGGACTGAACCTGAAAAGTCAGCTTAAAACCTGCAGGTGTGATTTGGAAAAGCAAGGGCCTTGTGCACATGCCTGTTTGTTTTCAGAATACCTGTTTTAGGTTTTTAAGGGGTTTTTTTAGTGTTTTTTAGTGTTTGTTCAATTTCAGTTGATACCCTGATTTTCTAGGGGAATTACATTCTGCCTACCTAAACTAGCTTCCAAGCATTTAGACTACAAAATATACTCTTTGTTATCTTTCCTAAAATATATATGGTGTTGACCATATAAAATTGTAACCATATTCCATATCTAAAGTTATAAATGCCACTACGTACCTAGATGTACTATATTAAATATGCATCTGTATACATATGTGTTCCTGATTGTGTGCTTTTAAAGTGCTATACAAGCCTTCATGGTAACGTGCATGCACGCAAAATGCAGATTATTGCAGGCTATTTTCAGTCAAGACTTCTCCATTTAATCCTTTCCATCTGATCAAATGGCAGGACATGCCACTTTCAGAAGTCACATATTTTGTGTTAGTAGAGTTGATCAAGCTCTGGACTGTAATGAGACAGTAATAATGAGTGACTTGGGGTACGTTCATGCTGCCATCTCTGCTGTGGTCAGTGCTTGCACAGACTGAGAGGTCTGGGCCACACGTGCGCAGAGATGAAGCCCTCCTGCTTCTGCTGTAGGGATCCATCAATTGTTTATGCAGCAGCAGCAACTACATGACTGCAAATTGCCAAAATCAGTGCTAGTTTATTTTAATATGCCAGACTGTAAACTGTAGCAATTCAGCAGCTGCAACGCAAGCAGGGACCTCCGAGAGAGTATCGGTACAGAGAGATAAGGATGGAAATGTAAGCTTGGCTTCTGTCTCATTCTTGCTTTTTTTTCTTCTTTAGCTTAGAGGTACAGATATTCTAGGCAGCAAATGAACCAATATCATCCTTTTGCAAAGGCAATGATTCAGTTTTGTAATTATTGCCTAGGAATGAGTAATCTTGTTGTTTCCTTGTATCTGCAGTTTATATATAGTGCCATCAACAAGGTAGTTTGGGCAGTGAGTGAGCGGTAACTGTTTCTCTGGTGTGCCTGAGACCTGTGCTGGTGTTTTGTGCAGATGCTGTGCCTATACAGTCCCCATGGATTAAGTATTACAGGCATTCAACCCATAGCTGTGGACTGATTTCTCTTCTGCAGGTATTTAAAATCCTGTTGTGTTTGTAGTATTAACATATATAAAAATTAAATTAGGAGAGGACTGCTCTTTAGTGTGATTTTTTTTTCCACCAGCCCTATGGCAGAGTCAACAGCGACGAACCAGCTCCTGACTGCCAGGGCTGTGCCTTCCCCTGCACAGAAACCTGCAACCCTTGCTAGACTATCTTATTTCATAGCTGTATTTCTCCATCAGAAAAAAAAAAGGATCATGACAAAGAGAGGTTTTTGCCAAGAATGTTTAATTCTGTTCCTCAGAAAGTATCTGTTGTTGAAAATGGTACAGGAGAATCCGTGTTTTGGTGGGGGCTTCCTCGTCCTCTACCTGCCCCAATATTTAGCTGGGCTGCAGGTGACGTACAGCAACATCTGCAGATAAAACATGGAGGAAGCGCTTCTGGAAGCATGGCTGGGGAAAGGGAGCCAGAAAGCACTTAGAATATGCACAGCCTTCTGCATCTTCTTCGGTTTTGTCTGGTGTTATTACCTGATGTCCCTACATGGCAATATGGGAACACAATTAATAACCAGAACCCCAGAGCAGCTCTGCCCTTCTCTTCAAGAACAACCGGCACCCCAAAATCCAAACCTTTCACCAAATAGTTAATTCTCAGGGGAATGAGGCACTCATCATGCCTTTCATAAACAAACAAATAAATAAAAGATACAAGGATTTGATGTGTTTAATACACATTCTATGAAAACCAGAGTGCAGACTAAACATAGTAATCTGATGATTACAAATTATTTAGTCCTATAAACAAAGCATGACAATTGATGGCAATGTGGTATCATATATCATAAATACAGAGCATACTCTCTCATCCAAAACAAATAGTTTGGAGTATTTCAAACCCATAACAAATATATTTAATGCAGATCACTATGAAATACTGTGTGTTTCTCAGTTTCTAATGCTGTATACAAAAGCCAGCCAAGAACCTTTTGTGCTTTATGCATTATATTCATTTATGCTGCCAATTCTACTTACTATTCTAGTATTCTGATTTGAAAAAATCAAGATTTAGTGTATTTCTAACAATGCTTGGTGCACACATCTTAAAATTATAGGACTTGGTTTATGAAGTAAATTATGAGACCTTAATGTAATTCCCAAGTTTCAGATAGATTTTTATCCCGCAAGGTAAAGTATTGATCACAACCCTTATATTCTATCGGTAGCTCGTTATGCAAGGCAAATCAGCTGCCATTGTTACTGATGCTGAAAATCTCCCTGAGTAACCTGTGATAGGTTTATTACATAGGCAGCTTTGATCCTCAGGACTCAACTAAGATATTCAAAGTTCTTATAAAGGTGTCTTAGAGCCTGCGATACAAATTCAGATGTCTGCTGTCAAACGACTCCTATTCAGCAAACCTGTATGAGCCACCTTTGAAAGTGAAACAGCAAGATGACACCATTCATAGCTTGACTTTTGGAGAGGTCTTTGTGCTCCCCTGCCTTTCGGTACCTGACAACTCGTTCCAGGCCATATCAAAGTCGCATTACAGAATTTGTAAAAAGCTACACAGATGGGTTTAATGTGTTGAGAACAAATAACTTCTTTGTTGATATCCACTGCCAGATCAAAGAGATGGAGGGTAATAGGCCCAGGACTGCATTACCTTCAGTTACACCAGGGGACAAAAGAATAAAATAAATCAGTGAAAGGCAGCAGAGAACAATAAAAAAGGAAAATACTAACAAGTTTAAAAGATTCAATGTCCTGAAGCATGAATAAAAGCCACAGAAATAAATTCATCAAGATCACATAAAAAGGGAAGCATATGGTGTCTCAGCTCAGAGGCTTTCCAACTTTACTCCTGTTTTCTGTATCTGTTGTTATAATTTGGGGTGCCACAAGACCTTCCAGTTTTTACGGAGACCTAGCTCTGCCACTTAAGAAATGCAGATTTGTTGTGCTTGACCTAGATGGAATCGTTCATGAGTATTCAAGATTTTCTCTCCTTTTAGTTTCCATTTAAAATGAAACAGGGCTACATTGAACATTTCTTCCTCTAGAGACAAAATAACCTGTTGTTAAGTGGAGGATTGCTTCATCTGTTCAAAAAAACAAAATAGAAATCCAAGAGACAGCTCACCTTTTTGAAGCTTTCCAATGAAAGTTTGGGAAGTCAAACCCAGACCAAACCTAAGGGTAACCTCACCTTTCCGAGAAAATTCACAAACCCCTTTCATGCAACATAGTACAGGTTTTGGTCTGCAACCCTGTACAAATCAAACTGTACTATCACTGTCCATTTCTTCCTTGTATTTCCCCGCGCTGTATTATGTGTTGCATGTGAATGAATGTTGGTGCATACAGGATTTAAATTTTGGTTTTGGCAGTGAGGCTGCTGAGAGAGCAGTTCTCTGTAGGCACCACCAGCCAGAGCCTTGCAGTCCATACACCAGTCATGCCCCTATGGTACTGCACTGTTATAGTAGTGACTTGTTACCCATTTTCTGTGTTAAAAATAGAACTCTTAATGTGACAGTAGAAAGTGGTTACTGACCCCAAGTAACACGGCCAATAGTCATCGTCTGTACAGTTTTGTATTTCTGAGTCCTAGCAGTAGTGCTCAGCTAGCCTTCAGCTTTGTGAAAGAGCTCAATGCAAACAGCTGGGAACTGGCAAATGTCTACTCTGCTGGAAGGACAAGCAAACTCCTTCAAAGACACAAAATCTGGAAAAGCTGAGGCATATTTTGCTTTCTACTTTCTCCCTGTATTTCACTGTTACTTGTAACAGTAATGGGCAAAAAGAAAATCAGAAAGGATTGTGACTTTCAGATGCAATATCACCTTCAAAAGGGGATAACCTGAGAATACATGGAAAAAAAGAGAAAATTGAAAGCCAAAAGTGAAAGGACTAAGATAATTTTAAGCTAACCTTTTGTCCTCCAAGCCTGAGGGACTACTGCAACTTCCATCAAAAAATGTTTAACTAGTAGCGTACAACTACTTGGGAGCAACCTACAACCTTCCCCAAACCCGGGACATTATTTGTTCTCCTCCTTCTGGTTTTATGATTGCTCAAGCAGTGGGTTGTAGCACAGAGCACAGGAAAGCAAGGACAAGTGCTGGGCAGCTCCCACTCCTTGGGGCAGATGGTTTTACAGATGTGGAGGTACCATTCTGCCTTCTGGAGGTGAGTCCCATTGCCAGGCAGCACAGCAGAACCTGGTTCCTGCCTAGCTGACCAAAGGGCTTTCTGTCCCCCACCAAAGAGTATTCATAAGGGCCTGTGGTGCGTTGGTGGGAAAATAAATCTCTTTGTGGGATTTGGGAAAGGACAGGAAAAGTAAGGGAAGTATTTGTCTGCTCTGCAACTTTATAGATTTGCTGAATTTATTGATTCTCACATTAAGGCTGCAGTTCACATGGTTTGACGCTTGGTTGGTTTGGGCGTTTTCAGGAAACTTTTGTAGAAGATTTTGTATGGTGTATACATACTTATATATATATGTATACTGTCATGTATACATGCTATCATGTACATTCTTAACTGGAAAGAGCTTACATGTCTGAGCCCTAAGACATTGCAGCACTGACATTTTATTTGAAATTTTACATGTCCTATTAACTCTGCAATACCTTTGGAGAGTACTATTTTGAGTGGCTTTTCAGTGAGTGTGTTTCCATCAGTCTGTCAGTGACCACAGTACAGATGGATTTTTCTTTTGACTTTAAGGAATGCTGAGAGCACAATAAAGCTCTGCTGAGAGTTTCACTGCAGCTTGGAGAATTGTGCTATTTATCAACTTCTGTGTGGATTTCAAGAGAATCCACCTGAGCTGACCAGAGGCATCAAGGGATTGATTTAAAGGTGCAGATGCATACCGCTGTTCATCTTCATTGATAAAGCTTTGGGTAGCCAGGAGCAAATTATATCCCTCTTGGGCAAATAGGTGTCCAAGTCGTAATTGCCATGACCAGAATATGTTTTTGCAGTGTTAGCAGTGAGACTGAGCAGTCATTCTCAAACCAATGCATATGGTGCTCTGTTCCTTACATATAATAGACATTTTTTTAAAAACTCGCAATCGAGATCCATATTTTCCATGAAACAATTATATTTTGTGCAAATCAATAGAGCAGGGCAATGTAACTATCTCAGCTAAAATTAATTCACTTTTAAGTCACTATCCAGAAAATAAAGGAAATATGCATCAGCTGTGCCCAGACAAGGTAGGAAAAGTGGTTTCTCTCTGGATTTGCAAATAGGCTTTTTAACTCTGCTAGCTTTACCGCTGCATGCTCACTGGTCTGCCTATACTTCAGACCTGCTCCATCAAGGGTTCTTGATGATTGTTGCCCTCATGAAAGCAGTTACAGTGAAAGGATGAGATTTATTTTTCTGGGGAGGAGACGCTGTCAAAGCCAAAACCATGGCATCCTTGGACTAGCAAAAGGCTTTAGTAGAAAGCAAAATGTTACTTTGTTCTCCAGATCTTGGGGTGGTTTTTTACCTGTTAAGTCTAGATCAGGTCTCAGTCCCTGAAATTGAGAAGGCAGCTTTCAGCAATAGGGATTAATGAGAGGTTGTTTCTCTCTGGGAAACAGTTTTTTTCAGCTCTGTGTAGCAGTCTATTATGAGAAATAGTGTGGTGTTACCTTCTGGAGATACAGGCTGCTGCTCTGTGTTTTGGGGTCTTAGTTGCCACATGAAGATCTTCTATCCTCTCTTAGCCCTCTGTGAAAGCCAGACCTTCTTAGGCCCTGATCTCTGAGTGAGGTATTGGGTAGAGCAACATTTTTGTTACCCATCATGACAGAAACCACCCTTGTTTCCTTTGTCCTGTTCTCAGCTTTATTAACAGGATGGGCACCCAGAATTTTAATAGCATTTCAATGATAATATCTTTACTTTCGACTTAGTATAGAGATATTGTTCAGATGATGACATATTATCGATATTGAATTCCCTGTGCCAGACTTCATTTCTTATTCCTTCCACCACTGCCCAAAGGGTAGATTTTTTCCCCATAAGCCATTTCTAAGTGGATGTAAATAGGCTTTGAGGAATGCCGGATAGAGCTTACTCTTTCCATCAAATACTCATGTACAGGGATTTTCTTCCACCAGGAGCCCTTTGTGGGAGAGGTTTCTGTGGAGCTGTGTACTGTAAAACCTTCTGTCTGTAAGAGGTTTAACTCTTTATGCGCAATAGTTAGTAATCACATAACCTTTAGCTCAGTGGGAATGAATACCAATTATCATTTATAAACAGTTCCTCTCATTATGCGCCTATTTATGGCATCTTTTATAGCTTGCTAATTACAAACGCACAAAACAGAAATGTTTGGAGTTAAATAATGGATGTAATTGATTTTCATGTTGAATAGTTTTTATTGATTTATTGTTAATTAACATTTTTAAAGGATCTCTTGGCAAAATAATCCATTTAATTTATTGAATATTACACTAGCTGATGGTATATTCGTATTAAAATGTCACATAAAGATTAACAGTTCCATAATACTTGTTTTTCCAACTGTTGCTGCCTTAGAGATGTTATATATTCTCCCCAACCAAACACAGACAATATATTAAATGCAATCGATTGCTCTCAGTCCAGGCCCTCGCAGACAAGTGCCCACATCACTAAAAATACCACGTTCCAGTTGACACTAATTGGCCATCTGCATAGCAGGGAGGACAGGCATCTAACAGAGAGAAAAGCTGATCTCTGTCACTCCCAGGGCAGGGTCCTTGGGGCGGCCGTGGAAGGACTGTGTGGGCCGAAGAGAGAAGCCAGGATCTTTGCTAAAAAAGCCTTTCTGCCGCAAAACAATAAGACTCTGGTTTCCACAGTGGAAACTTTCCAACAAACAGACCACTGTGTCAAGCAAGCAGTCATTTAATACATTCAGAGTATGCATACAGTGCTGTGGGAAATCATAGAATCATGTAGTATGCTGAAGGCATTTCCAGAGGTCCCCACTGGCTTTTTCCAATTCTGGAGTGGGAAGAGGAGCTATGGAGACCATTCAGGGGGTTGTTGGCATCATCTTGGTGAATTTCTGTTACCTTCAGCTCCTGTTGCCTTCACTGAAAACTGAGGTCACTTACTTAGCACCCACCAGGATCAAGCACGTAGCAAGGAGTAAAATTGCAGGTTGCAATCTTCATTATTACCATCCCATTATATTTTTCAAATGGGTAGCGAGAGATAGTAATCACATCAGACCCTGTTTTTTCATTAGTGAAGAAAAACATTAATATACTGTGACATGGTATTGATTTGATACAATCAATCTTTCCCAATAACAATAAAACCTTTATATTTTATTAATAGAACAATGCTGTTCTTCTCTATTACAGCTCCCTTTTATTGTTCTGGGTCACAGTGTAATTCTGGTGTGTTTGGAGTTTTATTTTTATGAATATAATGTAAAAGCCTGTAAAATTGCTCTACCAATCTATCAGAAGGTTTCATTTGAGGATTCCAACCAACTTTTATTAGAAGAAATGTTACTGGTGCAGCACCAGTCATTGATTGTTCGATGACCCTTAGGGAGGGAGAGGGTGGCGAGGTTTCAGAAGGGTTCTTGGCCTTTAATTCTCTTGATTTTTTTGTGGTATGTACACTGAGACTTAGACTCAGGCCATGTTATCAGTTTGAAGGTGACCTCTCAACATGTGGCTGGACCCAGCACGTCTAAATCCCCTCTGAACTTGGCTAAGCAATAGCGAAGCTCTCATCCGCAGTCCAGACCGTGGCCCTTCAGCATCACCTCATTTTCTGACCCAAGCTTTCCATACCTAGTTCAGGTCAAGTGCTACATGTCCAGGAGATGCTTCAAGCACTGGGGCAAGTAATGGGCATGCATTGGAGGACTTGTGCTCTAACCTCATCTTCCTGCTATTTAAAAAAACCCCTAATAATACAGCAAATGCCTTTACTTACACAACTAGAGTAAATCCATCTTCAACTCGACATCAGCCTGACCCTTGCAGGCAGGATCCTTTCTTGCACTCTGGCCCCTCAGGTCTGCATGTAGGGCCAACACAGCCTAAGGCTGGCGCTGCACTGGATATAAACTCCTCTGCAGTCTTCCTTCATGGAGACCCAGCTCTCCAAAAGCTGCCGTCCTAGCTCAGCTATGGGCGAGCTCCTGAGCAGGGTGTTCTGAGTGAACATCACTCATCAAGAGCAAAATGTACTCTTGTCTCATTAGCATCTCCTTTCTAGTGTGCATGGCAAGTCTATCAGATAGTTTGGTGTTTCTCTCTGTCTACAGATATTTTTGATTCATTTTCTTTGATTAGCCAGAATGTTGTCCTGTTCCTGGTACAAGACTGGGGCATCATGATATTCCACTTGCAATGAGACCCCTAATTAGTATAGCCAGATACTTTCATTAAAGCAAAGCTAAATGACTTTCATCATTTGTTCTTTATTCTTTTTTTTTCTTGAAATATAATCTTTGTTAACCTTTCTCCTCTTCTCTTTTGAACCAAGAACAATGTTGCAAGATCCCATGGTGGGAAAAATAATCCCTATAATAAATATGAAGGCTCCATTTCAAACGAGAATGAGCTTATTAAGAGTAACAGTTTATTAACAGTCACTGCAATTTAGATGAATTTAATTACTTTAATTAGTGCAACACTTTCTGACACTGAGCTTGAGAATTCAGCTGTTCATCCCCATCTCCCTCCTGTATGTCTCCATGTCTCAGGAAGCAGCAGCAATTCCTCATAGCAAAAGAGAAGCTGTGCAGAGCGCAGGAGAAAACTACTTCATCAACAGACTGTGGCTGCTGGCACTCCAAATTAGTAGTAAGAAACAGCACAAGTGCAAAATGAAGCTTTCAGATATTAGGAACAAGAGCAAAATGAGCTTCCTCAATCATGTCTTCATTTCTTGTTCCTTGGTATAACCATGCCCAGTTCAGCCATGCTTGCCTCCATCCTCAAAGAGAGACAAGGAGGCTTCTCTCTTTAAGGGCTGTGAAGTGCCCAGCATTACCAACACCCATCTGTGAAATGAGGGGGACTACAGTGTGCCATGGCTCCCTCAAGTCCAGCCCTGTTAAAGTAGATGAAAACATTGCTGGTAGGTCTCACATTATGCTTCAAGATAGAACTGCCATTCTTGTTCGAGAAAAAAAAAAAACCAAAAACCAACCAAACAAACAAAACCACAAAATAAAACAAACAAACAAAAAAACCCCAACAAAACAACCAAACAAAAAAACACCAAACAAACAAAAAACCCCTGATTTTAGTTCTGTTCTGTTCAGAGGTTTTTCCTATTCAGCCCTTTTCCTATGGGATGTTCCACTTTATCAGAACTGAAAATGGTTGCATTTATCTTGATTTTGAGTCAATCTATTTTCATTTTTGTTTGAAGAAAATATTTTCTTAAAGAAAAAAAGCAACAGATTTGGACTCAGAGTGAAACATTTCAGCATTTTGTTTTAATGACTTCTTGATTTTGGCCATATCCCATTCTGTAACCACAAGTTTTATTTATATTTCTCAAAATTTGTCATTAAAGTGTTTTGATCTGATTAAACATTCATTTATCAACTGAAGACCTCTTAAAATTTCATTTTGAAGGTAATGATGTCACGCAATTGCATTTTTAATGGAACCCTAGCTAATGGGACAAAATCTACATGTAGGTGCCTGTTACCCCCTAATCCCCCCAGTTCAGAATGAAAATATGTTCGAAAAAGCAGGCATTTCCTAAGAGACAAAAAGGTGAGTTTTTAACCAGGTTGAGGTCTAATCTTTTAACCAGCCCACCTTTCCTGAGGTCCAAAACCTTGCCTTTTGTCTCCAGAGCAGTGTGGGTTCAGCACAGCCATCCCATAAAGAGCCTTTTGAATGATGTAGTACGTGTAAGGAAATCAACAGCAAGTTAAGCCCTGAATGTCTAAAAACTCTTCCTGAGCATCTGCAAACAACCTCTCTCAAAACATACCTTTATACAGCCTGGCTCTGTTTCCACAGAAACCCCAGTAGTCAGCTCTCTGGTCTCAGGCGCATCTCCTGGTTAAATTTCAACATTTTATTCCACAAGTAGAAGGCGTTAAGATCACTTCAGAGAAATGGTTGAGGGAAACTCTATTGAGTTCATTGGTTCTCCACAACCAAACAGGCAGAGGCCGCATGTCTGAATAAGTAAAAAGTTGAGGACTTTACTTATCTTCTTCATGCTGGAAGCTCCTTTCTAGCAAATAGATTATATAGAAAACGTTATATAGAGAGATATATATGTGTATGTGTGTCTGTTTGTATCTCCGTACTTTCATGGTCTTGCCTGGCAAAGAAGCATTTCTAACACACATTCAGATCAAGGTCCATCACTGTGGGCTTTTTTCACATTTTTCCCAGTTTTTTTAATATCATGGATTTAGGTTATTGTCTGCCAACTTTTACTGCCTGAAGCTTCACTTTAGGCCCCAGGGGAAATCCCACAGCCTCATTTCAAGTGGTGCTGTGCAGTGTGAGACTGAGAGCTGCCATGGAGGCAGAGATGGCACCCAAAGGGTGGATGTGTGGTGGCCGCTGCCGCGCCGCTGGTTACAGATGACCAGCATTCAAGAGGTTGAGTACATCCCTTGGTCTTCTGGAGACCTTAATTGTGCCTAATTTATGCTGGAGACAAAAATCCAATAACTTCTGGAGACTTTATAAAAACACTTAGCACAATCCAAATAATAATAGAACCAAAAGCTCGCACCATAAAAATCTCTTAGGCTAAAATGGAAATAGATATTTGCTGAAGATTTTTCTTTCTTTAACACAAAGATTTGAAAGGAGGGAGAACTATCACACATAGGCAGTTCCTTTCAGAGATGCTTCTTTATGTATCTCTGTGTGAAAGCTCTTGGTAAGGGAAGAAAAAATAAAGTAATGCTCTGAAATAAAATTTGTACAGATGTAGCTGTTTTTGAAATGACATCCTGTTTCTCAAGAATTCCATGTAGCCTTTAGACAGCCTTGTTTCTTACAGTTCTCTGTGCTTTGCATGGTAATTAGCTGCTCGTGTTATCAGTGGCATGATGCTCCCGGCTATTTCTTCAGCAGCCGCTGCCGTTATCCTCAGCGGCAGCTCCTCGCAGCCTCCTGCCAGACTTGCACGTGTGTGCAGATGTTTGGCGTTCTTCAGGCTGCCCTGACTGAGAAATGAAGGTAATGGGCACAGCATCAGAGAGGGAAGAGGCTGGAGCCCACTTTCCTCGACAGCTCCCCTTGCCAGGATTTCACTGATGGTTCATTGGAGGTTCAGTGAGGCGAGTTTGTTATGACAGATCGCAAAATGCAAAGGGAGGCAAATGAGCTGGGTTCATCAATGTCAGGATAAATACAGGGTGGCAGCTCCTCAGCTTAGTTGGGAACAGCAGCCTCAAAACCTTTATTTCATTTAATTTTTTAAAATTTTTTTTTTTTTTAGTAATTCAAACATTTATTACACAAGGGTACTGTGGCATGCAGGTTATGGAGAGGGTGGAGACACTGCTTTGCACAGATCGCCATGTGTCCAACATCCTCCTTATGCAGGTGCTGCATCACACAGCCAGGACTGACACAATATTGTTTGGATCAGGCAAGTCCACTGATGCAAATAGCACATGGAGTGCTCCACGCTATTAGTTTCCTGCAGGGAATGCAATCTTGTCTTTTAATTCAGATTTCAAGAAACATTTACCAGCTTTTTTTTTTTTTTTTTTTTTTAATTAAAATATGACCATGAAGTTAAATTCAGGTTGCGAGATTCCTGGGCAGTGAGGGTTCCTCTGTGATGTGAGTAGAGATGTAGCAGAGAAGCTTTCGGAATAAAAATGGGGAGTCTTTTCCATACTAGCACATACAAACACCTTTCAGACGTACCTTAGATGCCACAATAACTCACAGCAGTGGTATGGTATCTTGAAGAAAAAAATAATAAGGTCCTAGACCATATGAAACTGAGGTTGTTTGCTGTGTGCAGAACATGGTCTTTTAAATTCTTCAGCCTTGTTCTAGAAAGTTTGATATCAACAGTAATGTAAGATCCTTACAAGTATTCAAAGCAAAAATAAATTAATTTATACTTAGCATTCAGAAGATGAAGAAAAAAGAGGATAATATAGAAATGGAGGTTTTTTTTGAAATATTGTTTTCAGTTTTGCGTGACTTGTCTTTGATTTTGTGTTTCCCGCTTTTTTTTTTTCTAAACCTGCTCTGAAACAGCCTAATGCCAATTTTACCTTCAGTACTTTTGTCATCGTACAAAAATAAATAGCATGATTTTACTGTATGATCAATGCATCACCAGGCTTCACATAGGCAATGTCACTGCAGAGCCTTTCCTGCACAAAGGATGCAGAAAGATGTTATTTATTTAGTATGAATAAATACACATATTGGAGGCTCGGGGAAGAGTGGCTGGAAAGCTGCCTGGTGGAAAAGGATCTGGGGGTGTTGATTGACAGCTGACTGAACATGAGCCAGCAGTGTGCCCAGGTGGCCTGAAAGGCCAACAGCATCCTGACTTGCATCAAGAATAGTGTGGCCAGCAGGACTAGAGGAGTGATCTCGGCTCTGGTGAGGCCCCACCTTGAATCCTGTGTTCAGTTTTGGGCCCCTCGTGACAAGAAAGACACTGAGGTGCTGGAGAGAGTTCAGAGGAGAACAACAAAGCTGGTGAGGGGTCTGGAGCACAAGTCTGATGAGGAGCGGCTGAGGGAACTGGGGCTGTTTAGCCTGGAGAAAAGGAGGCTGAGGGGAGACCTTATCGCTCTCTGCAAGCACCTGAAAGGAGGTTGTAGCATGGAGGGGCTTGGTCTCTTCTCCCAAGTAGCAAGTGACAGGATGAGAGGAAATCCCCTCAAGTTGTGCCAGGGAAGGTCCAGATTGAATATTAGGAAAAAATTATTTCCAGAAAGGGTTGTTGGGCATTGGAACAGGCTGCCCAGGGAAGTGGCTGAGTCACCATCCCTGGACGTGTTTAAAAGGCATTTAGACAAGGTTCTTAGGGACATGGTTTAGTAGTAGAGTTAAGTTAGGTTATGGTTGGACTCGATGATCCTGCGGGTCTCTTCCAACAAAAATGATTCTGTGATGTCTGTACATGCAATAACTGTTTTGCTTATGCTTACTCTTAGGCAGTATACCCAAAGCAGCAGGAACTGCACTCAAAGGTGGTGTAGACAAAATCCTATGTATTTATACAAATATGTTGCAATCAGATGTAATAATGCAAATATTACATCTTCCTGTGGTGCTGATGGGGAATTATTTGAGAATTTTAAGCAGTGCAACTTTTAAGATGCTGGAAAGACTTGGCCTCATTTTGAAACTGTAATAGAGCTTGGAATATATTTCATGTGACAACCATGTCCTCAAATGTGCTATTTGTTATTTCTTTTCAAAACACAAACAAACTATTTTCTCCTTTTGTTTACAGGATGGTGGAACAGGAGATAACAGCTGCATTGAAGAAATATTGCGGGTAGGAATCCTTTAAAAAACCTTTTATTTCCAGTGCCATTTTGTTTACTCTAAAAAGACAAGAGAATAAGAAGAATATTGCAATTAGTGCTGTTAAAAGTGTTAGTCTCTTAGATTGTCATCTTTCTACGGAAAAAGTAGGCAAAGTTATTTCCTCATGAAAAGTAATTTTAAAATCTATGAAAACAGTGTTCCAGGGCCTCTGGATTTCACTGCTACTTTGTGCCAGTACGGCTGACCTTCATGCATGCAGAAGCAGATAATGGGATAAATTATAAACTGAAATGTACAATGATGTTTCAGGTTTACAAACCATGCAAAGTGCATGTTTCCATTAATCATGACTGTCAAAAATCTTAATTTTGAAGGGAGGTCTAGGAAGGTCATTTTCCACCTGGACTTAATTAGAAGCCATTATGTAATGTCATTATGTCCATTATGTCCATTATATAATGACAATGTGCAAAATCTGTAGTTATTTCCTTATTTCATTATTATTTCTTTTATCTTAGTAATTTCTAGTTTATTTTCGTGTAGCAAATTAACATACATCCAGACAGATCTTGGCTTGAATCAACTTTGATATTGATTATTTTCTGAGGCAGACAAATTTATAAACCATGAAACATTTCCATATATTTTAACTTGTGTTTTTTCCAGTTCTTTTACTAAAATGATAATGGAATGTTTTCTCAGTGCTTATAAATCTGATAATAGTGATTGAAACACCAAATAAGGTAGATAGAATGGTAAAACCTCCCTATTACTGTGTGCGCTTCCACCTCTTGGATATCCCCTGCCCAAATGTTTCAGATTGTTTATATACTACAGGGCTATAAATATTTAGTTTAGAGATTAGTAGTGCATTAAACCTGTTGTTTTTGAAGACTTTTCTCCATTCTCTCTGAATATGTTAAATACAGGTTATAATTCTTAACCTAGACAAGGAGTTTATCGAAGGGTGATGACGATGTATTGCATATGACTTTACTGACAAAGCTTTTACATAGCTAACATTTACCAGGTAGGCTTTTGTAGGGCTGAACCACATATTCAACAAGCCTTAGCCTCAGCCCTCACTGTTTTGTTACAAATTAATAGCAGATAGTATAATTTGTGACAGCTTTTTACAATCTTCATGACATATTAAGTATATGATGTGATGTGAGGCTCATTCACCCCGTTTTTTATGCAAGACTTCTAAAATGAACAGTCAAATAAGCTGGTCCTTCTCCTTAGGCTGTGCAATTTGGCTTGTGCAATTAGGCAAAAAATGTAGAAGAGACATGGTTCCTTCCATGCAGAGGAACATGGATATGTAAAAGACACCAGCTGAGAATAAAAATGCAATGTATGATTAGGGATTATAAGGTGCAACTTATAATGTGAACACAGTTGCTCCTCGCTCTCTCTCTCTCTTTTTTTTTTTTCTCTTGGAAACATTCCTTGAGAAATATTTCTGCAAAGCTTTGTGATGAAGCATTCAGGACATCCTTCATGACAATTTATTCACAAATTCTTTCACTTTGCTTCAAAACTGGATAAAACTACCCGCAGCTCAAAAGCCATGCTTCACATCAATGTCTCACTGTCTGCTGAAGTTTAGCATGGCTAAAATAGAGAGCATACTGTTTTCATCCCCTAGGTCTTGTCTTCACATGAATACTCAGTCATCATGGGTAACCCCTCCAATCTGCCCATCCTCCAGGTCTGCAACCTGAGTATCACTTTCTATTCGGAACTTCGCTTGTGTCTCCATGTCTAAGACTACACGTAAATCTTGTAGACTTCCTCATTTCTAGCTGAAGTTCTTTATTCACAAAGGTGTAAGTCTCAGGTCCAAATTCTCATTACACACCTTGATTGCTGCTGGTTTTGTTGGAGGTGCTATTCACACAATAAAGCTTCTTTTCAGACAGAATATATGCAGTTCCCACATAAGTGCCCAAAGGCAGACAATGAAAAGCATGAGGAGCTTCAGTCCTTGTGTTCCTGTCAGGAAAGATGGCTGGTACCCTGAAATGCATTTATTATAGGAAGGGCCATTCTACTGTGTGAAGCACCAGCAAAAGGAAGATGATGCTTAAAATTTATCTTTTAAGGAACATCGCACCCTATTTTAGCTGACTCTTGTACACCACAAAGCAGAAAACATTCTCTCTTTATAGGTAGTGTGTTCCCTGCAGAAGTCAGGCTGTGGCTTTCCCAAGGGATAGGTAGTTCCGCGGCATGTCCATGTTTCCCCAGTCAAGACCAAGGGCAGTAGAAAGTGTGCCCCAAGGCTGCTCCATCTGCTTCCCTGTGTTTCCTTCTCCCAGCAGGTGAGAGGAGGCAAGTGCTGGTTTGTGCACAGGTCTTGTCACCCACTGATTTCAGGACATGGTCAGAGATAACATCTGGACCTGGGCTGCAAAATCAATTTAGGTATATCTTTAAAATCGCCAAATCTTATTTTGCACTAACAGTGACAAGAATTTACAGTCTTTGTGCTGTCTGGTGCAACGCAGGGAGGCACAGCTTAAGTCTATTCTTTTTTGATGTTTTACCAAATGTATCAGAGCTCTGTAGACATTATGAATTGACAGATCATTCTGCATGAAGCTGCGGCTTCCAAAGAAAGCCCTCGAGAGCTGAGATGCAGAACCGCTTCCAGTCCTGAAGGAGGTTGATTAAGAAGACAGTAACCCTGTCGAGATCGGAGCTGTTGTAAGGATGCCTGCTGAGTTTATAATCACTGCAGGAATCCTGAACCTCATCTAACCCCATGCACTAATTTATACAACTTCTTCAAAGTGTAGTGACTTCTCGGTCCAGCTGCAGGCACGTACATTGAGGGTAGGGAAACTTCTAAGAGAGCCTTCGATGGAAATGACTCCCGTAAGAATGAGTTACAGATGTAATGTCAAATCAAGAGAGAAAAGCCTCATTACTTGACAGTAGCTGTAAAAGGCAATTCCTTGTAAGCTTTTGCATTATTGGTGGAGGACATGATAGAAAACTCTGAAGAGGAAAATAAGAGTTAAGACTACACAAATATCCTTTATTCCACTGTGCCTGGAGCAGTTCCTACCTGAGTTGCTGAGACACTTGCCAAAGCCAACATATTCACTTCCTTGCTAAAACACAGGCTTGCTAAGCAAGATTAGTAATTTTGCCTGATTTCTGTTTTATTTTATTAGTGTGTGGACCTGTGTATTTTGTTAAGAGTGGTGGGGTTTGGAGTAAACATTTATTTTGCTGTAATACCTGTGAAAAACGGGAGCAGCAAGAGTCCTGCCGCTCCACTAGGTTAACTGTTGCAACAAGTATCAGATGCGCTCTGAGTATATTTGCCGTGGATTTAAGGAGAAAGGGAGTGTGTCGAGTGCAGGCAGTTCTTGGTTTGCAAGATAAGTGGTTGGAGATTGATCTGGGTACTCTTACGGTCTTAGCTGTGATTTCCTAGAGTTGCAATAGCTTTGTTGAAAGGAAACCCACAGGCAAGCTGAGCTTTTAATAATTGAAAATGTTCTTTTTGAATTCCCTGTGTTTTTTGTGTTGACATGAGAGGTCTCATTGAACTGGGGAGAGATGGACATAGTTGGAATGTTTGTCCTGCAAACAGTGTTTCGCTGCAGGATGCAGTGGCAGCGGGAAGCTGATGTAGCAACAGGAATGCAGGAAAAGGGCTTAAGGGAAACCAAGCACAGCCAGTTAACGTGGAATCATAGAATCATAGAATCATTTTGGTTGGAAAGGACATTTAAGATAGCAGGTCCAGCCATTAATCTACCACTGTCAAGTTCACTGCTAAACCATGTCCCTAAGAGCCTGATGTACACGTCTTTTAAACACCTCCAGGGTGACTCAACCACTTCCCTAGGCAGCCTTTTCCAATGCCTGACAACCCTTTCTGGGAAGAAGTTTTTCCTAATATCCAATCTGAACCTCCCCTGGCACAACTTGAGGCCATTTGCTCTCGCCCTGTCACTTGCTATTAATATTTGGGAGGAGAGACAGACACCCACCTCACTACAACCTCCCGTCACAAAGAAACCACCTCCTTTGGGATGGTGTGGAGAAGTGGGGAGGCAGGATGTTGTGTGGGGTGGAGGACAGATAAATATCCTTCAGGGAAGATAGAAGAAGTGGTTGGGGAGGCAGTGAAAGGACTGACACTCTAGCTGTGAACATCCCTCCCCCTGAAGGACAACTCTGCTTGGTGCCAGGAGCCTCCTACCCCGAGGGTGAGCATTTGCAGGTGCCCTTGCAAATAGGTTGTGACCCCCCATTGCCACAGGACATCCACTTAGGAAACCATGACATTTTAAGTGTGATGGCTTTGATGAGTAATTTACTTGATTCTCTCTACCCTGTGAAACTAATCAGAGTATGCAAAGCACAGTACTTCTTATTTGAACAACGTAGAAAACTGAATGAAAACAGAATCTAATTCTGCATTTTTCTCCTTCCCTACTTGGAATCCCCTGGCTCATTAGCAGGCTTGCTAATTCTTTAGCAGAAAGCATTAAGGATCAACCCATCAAATATTCAGGGTTTTTTTCAAACCTGAACAGCCATATGTGCTGTGAGATCAGCTGCACTCCATCAGCTGATTGAATTAAAACAAGAGCAGAGGTAAATTAGAAACTGTCTGCACAAGACAAATCCTGTGAAAACATGAAATCCTACCAAACACACTGTCACTGTGAATAAGCATCACAGTCAGTGGAGGAAGTGTCAATACTTAGAGGGTAGAAAAATCAGTTTCTTAGAGGTAGGTTGTTAGTTCAACAACTGTGAACTGCTACCTTGTAAATGTTAATGACTGTAAGATCCCACTGGCTGCAGTTAAGCTCCTGGTGGAGTCGGACATTTGAAGAATTACAGAACACAAATATGGTAATCAGCAGTATATTTCTAAACACTCTTCTTGCTTTCCAAAGCAGAGGGAAAAGCCTACAGGTGGAATGAGACCCACTTTGATGCAATAGCTACTGCAATAGCTACCTCTGCACTAGTGGAGCGTTTTATTGCAGCCTCGCTGCTGGAAAGAAATTGCTGGGCAACTTTGGGAGGGGGTTGAGAAGGCCGCCCTCAGCACGGCCAGAAATTTAGATTTGTTTTGGGGACTGAGCCCTGTGGGAAAGGGGAAACACAGCAACTTCAGGCAAAAGAGATGCTATGGGGGAGAGAGAAGGCATGGAGACTTAGAAGCAGCCCCCAGCTTGCTGACACTACCTTTCTTGCTCAGTCTCATTGAACACAGAAGTACTCCAAAGTGTCAGAATTGTATTAAAAATGTATCAGAGGCATAAAATATAATTTGTTTTCATTGCAGCCTTTCAGAAGAACTTTCACAGCACTGATTTTTTTTCTGTATCCCAAATTTCAGAGCAATTAAAGTATTGTTTTGGCTGACGTATGCAGTTCATTGCATTTCTTCAATATTATTCTTTTTGTCTTTCTTACTCAAATAAATGAAAAAGCATACCCAAGAGTGTTTGGAAAATGTGTCATTCCACCCAAGGCACTAAAACCCAGAAATATTAAACGACAGTTTAAGCCATCTAATCCAACCTCCAATACTCACTGCTTAACATGGCCCTTCTTACCACACTGTGACATCCAGCTCATTTCTACAGCAGTCACGGTCTGCAGTGATTTACCTCCAGCCACTAGCTGTACCACTAGCGGTGTGGGTGACAGTACCATAGACCTTGAGCAAGTTCTGCCTGGAGCCTCTCCAGCTCCTTGGTGAAAATTAGCAGTTCATATGGTACCTTGGGCTGCCGGAGCAAAATTAGCAGCAGTACCAGAGCTAGCTAAAGATATTTTGGTGTTGTCCACATAAGCTGTCATGACTACAGAGTAGGCATACCTGTGTACACCATCATCCCCCTGACTCCTCACACCTTGGCACCTTCCAGGATACACCATCCACATGTGATGCCTTGGGCTTTCTCTTTGTGTCCACTGGATCCAGGGTCTCTTTATTACCCCTTTCTTTGTCCAAAAGGCTGGGGGAAAGAATCCTTGCTTTTCACAGCTTTTGTCCCATTTTGGGCTTTCTCAGATCATTGGAGTCTCTCTCCAGATGATCTGTTACTTGTTGTCAGCTCATCTGAACAGAAACTGCTCCTGGTTTGAGCACCACACATGGCACATCCTTTTTATTGCCCACATTGTAGTTTTCAACTGTCAATAAACCTTCACACCCAGACATGTAAACATTGCTTCCCTGGCCCTTAACATATAGAGTCTGAGGTACAGAGCACCGTGTAAAATGGCACTAAAATACTATACTAACAGTGATAATGTCAACCAACCATTAATTAGTTGTGCATCAACAGTCTCCCAAAGTGCCACACTTGGATTTTTGCTGCTGTCGCTGCTGTTTGGTTTCTCCCTTGATTAAATGGGCATTAAGGAAGCAGACTGATCAAAGCAATGCAACTAAATGCTGATATATGGTCTACTTTTCACCCAGGTTAACGTTTCCATTTTCTTCACTGTGTTTCCAGGGATGGCTGTAGAGTAGGGGGGGGAGAGACGGAGGCCTTCCCGTAGCATGCATGTGTTCCAGGCTGTAGACTGCTGCTGTGGGTGAAAAGCCAGGCAGCCATTGCTCCATGGGCCCTGGTGCCTGGGGACACAGCCCTGGTTTGCCTTGTGAGCCCACAGGGTGACAGACATACTGCCGTCCCCACCTTAAGATGTGTCTCTGAAAGCCTGCATTGAATCGAGTTGTGGGTTTCAGTGGCTGATGTTACACATGTACTTCAGCCCTGCACCTTTTCCTATCTCCTACACTAATATTTTCAGCAGACATGCTCTTATATCTGGGAAATTCCTCTGCGGTGCCTGGTTTTCCACAACTGGAGATGATCAGCGGGAACTCTCTCACCACTGTTACATTTTGTTCTGACCCAAGAAGCGTGAGCTCTCTGGTTATGTCTGACAGAGGCAGCTTTCCTCATCTAGGAGCTGAGACAAATATTCTTTTGTTAATCTTATTTAATCATATTTAGGAGCAACGCATGAGTTAGCAGTTAGCTTCACTTGGCAGAAAGACTTTAAGGAAATTACAGGAGAAAAAAAAAAAGGAGTCTGCTAAAAGGAAATTAAATCGCTTTCAAAAATATTCCACTGCAATGTCTATACTAATAAGTAAAACGGACTAGTGACTGTTCTCTCACCCTGAGGCCGATCAGCGTGGCATGGCTCGTTGCCAAAGAGCGAAACTCTCTTACAGCCACACAGCGGAGCGGCTTCACCCACGCTGACTCTTGGGAGAGGCCCCCGGCCATGCAGGGATTTTCTCTGCAAGAGTTGGCCCCGGTCAGAACCGTGCTGGTGGCAGTGATTTAATGATACACACAGTCATGGGCCAGCGCTCAGGTACGTGGTCCTGTCAGTGTGTTCAGAGAGCTATGGTCTAACCTTTCTGAGCTTCCTCCTGCCTTGCGCAAAAATGCACAGTACTGGCCACACTGCAAAAAATTGTGATTGAAAACCTCTAACATTTTTAATGCTATATATTTTGGCATCTTTTTTGCCATTGTAGTTTATGGACCTTGGGACATATAAAATTGGGTTTTTTTTCTTTGAAAATCTGAGATGCAAACACTTTTTTGAAGGAAAGACAAGAGCGTACACAGTCATTGGTCTGCAGGGTGCTAAGTGCTGTTAATAGAAAATTTTAAGAGAGACTGACTAAATACTGATCAAGTTTTCACCAACCAAAATGACATAGTTTCTGTCCTTTATGATTGGAGCTAAATGCCATTTACTGTGTATGGTGCATTGCGTCATTCTTAAGAGCTATTTTGGATTTAGTAGCTTAGGAAATAAACTGCTATCAAATAGGCTTCAAAACTGAGGTACCTGGAAAAGATCCAATTATTTCATGTACAAATTATTGATGTTACCTTAAGTGATGGGATTCTGACTCATTGGTCCAAACAATACCACTGTACAGGTTATAAAGAAGATGGTGATAAACCGTCAGATTTCTGACAGTTCCTGAAAACTTCATTTTTTCCAACAGAACTACTTTAATTAAAATATATATATTCTTTGCAATAATATTGACTACACTTAAAGTCACCCAGACATAAAAGGGCTTACATACAAACTTCAGTTAAAAACCATGCAATTTTATATAGAAATTGCAAGCCTGTCACTTTACCCCTGAGGGAAAAAAAAGTTATTCAGAGCAATGACAATAGCTTGGTGGGAGAGAAAGTGGGCTTCACGCAGTAAAAAAGTTTCTCTCCAGCTGTGTGGGTTTTCCACAGGCCTTTTTTCATTAGTATTATCAAGTTATTTGTTATTTACTCATGAATGCTGAATAAATACCGAGCAAATTCAAGACATTATTGATTTTCGTAGCATTGCATGTACGCATATGTAATGGTTCATTATAGCCCTGAGTTTTCAACATATACCAGTGCAAATGAGAAGAGCCCAATTAAAAAAATTGTAGACCCCGATCCAACCTTTGTTGACTTAAGATCCTGATGTTGAATTGAGCACCAAAAGAGAAAATTATGCCTATTAAATTGAGTAAACATTTTCTTCATTTATCTGGGTGGCTTTTTTCTGTCAGTGAAAACTATTTTTTTTGCTAAAAATGCCAGCCCTTAGAAACTTAATGAGTATTAATGAAACCTGGAATAATTTAGCATGGACAAAAAGAGGGTAATTTTCCTTAGGCATTTCGTTAGTACAAACTGAATCCTAGAAGGCCTATTCTCCTGGTGGTTTGTCAGAATAATTCTCATTATAGTCAATAGGAACCAGGTATATATGCATCAATAGCAGAATAGACTGCTAAATATAGTTGCTGCCACAGCAGCTGGTTCCCTCTCCTGTTCATCAGATGGGGAAGCTGGAAACTGCAGCAGCCTCACGGTGTAAGAAAGACGATGCTTGTAGAATTTTTTTTCCTGGGAACAGGGGTATGAGCTTGATTTTGCACTTCCAGGCCCTTCAGACTTTTCCCAAGCAGATGGGCAGTCTTCATCCTCCAAGCCTGTGGGTGTGCAAGCTTCCTTTAGCCTGAGCAGGATACCCGAATTCGCCATATGCATCACATTTTCCAGGCTATGTGACCACTGCAGTTCTGCAGTTGTTCGAAAAACAAACAAACAAACAAACAAACCCACACACACACAAAACAAACAAACAAACAAACAAACAAACAAAAACACAAAAAAACTAAAAACAAATGTTTGGGGCTTTTCCCCATTAGCTGGAGAAGCAGCGTACATCTATAGACAAAGCAAGAAAAGATCTGCACGCTTTGCCTCCTCTGAATTTCCCCATCGTTTCTTGCTGTCACCCCTCAACTGCCTTGCATCTGAAGATGACATTTCCACCCTGTCTTCCAGGCTCAGCCTGGCTTTCCTGCTCCCTCCCCTCCCGGGCAGCAGCATCTTTCATCCTCCCTGGTGTCTCCCTGCTCAGAGAGCTGCCCCCGGGCTCTCTTCTCCTAAACAAGCTGCCTTTGTCTCTGAGCTCCTGGAGTCTCACAGGAGTCACTTAGGCTCTGTGGTTTTTTTTTAAGACCCAGGATTAGTATCTGATATCTTTTTTCCTCTTGTCTGGAATTTTCCGCTATCCAAATCTAGACCCCTGTGCAGAGGCAGGGGCAAAAAAAATGGCCCTTAACCTTTTGTTTTCCTTGGGTAAGGTCTATTCAGGTGTTGATAATCTTTAGCTATCAATCTTTTTGGGGAAAGATGTTAACTTCTTCTCCTTGTCTTCTTAGCACACGGAGTATAAAGCATTACACAGTAAAAAGCAGCCATAAGGAATTAATAAATTATACATAGGCAGATTCCCCAAATCATCAAACATTCCCTTCCGTAAAGGATGTTCCCTATCAGTTATCGTTTCTGTGGTGTATGTACCTTTCCATATCTTGTCATCTAAGCTTTCATGGAGATTTTGTGTTTTGTTTTTGGTTTGGGGTTTTTTTTGTGGTTTGTTTTGTTTTGTTTTCCTGTAATTTCAATGAGTTCTGATTTAAAACAAACCAACAGGAGTCTGCATTTTTACTCCTCTCTCTGTCCCTCTTGGCCAGCAGAAACCACAGAGGCTGGACAAACAAGTGGAAGGAGGTCTCAGCTGAGACAGACACAGACCTGGAGTCTTTGGTTTTGCTGTCCAGTCTCTTGAACCCGTGATGCCAGGGAAGGAGCCAGCCTGTCCAGGGGTGCCTGTGTTTTGGGTACTCTCCTTTAGCCCCTGGCAGCATTTCTGGCTGCAGCAGTTTTGCAGATGTGCAAGGCTGCAAATACAGCTTGAGAATGTCTCTTCTCACATGCTTCACTTAGCAGAAGCTAATTCAAAATTCATGTGGCACTGAAAAAGCCATGCCAGATAAATAGTGTATGCGAGTACTAGCAAGCTCAACACGTGCAGAAATGGGCTGATCATGATGCATCTCATTCTGTCTGTTCAAGTGCCTGTGTTTTGGCCCAGAGCCGTTGGATTGGTGATCATTGCAGAGTACATCCCAGGAACCGTGCAGGATTTAGGGCCAGCAAGAAGTACCTAATTATGGTGGAATCATAATTATATGGTCCATTGCCACATGTCCTCAACTTTTCCACAAAAAATACTGCTCTTACTAAATATTTGAGGATATGTCTCACCCTACACACGAGTTTTCCTGAAGCAATGGCAGAATCAAGTCTTACTAGTAAAAACTTTGGTGTCTTTAAAATACAAAGCAAGGACTTTAAAGCATTGTTGGCTTGGCAGATGCATTTTTATGAAGCTCATATCCCAAAATAAAAGCACTTTAAGAATCCTACAGCTTGAAGTGTGTTGAAGTATATGAAAATGGAGTGTTCTGTGGGATGAAGGGGAATGAAATGCTGAAGCCAGCAGAGGTGAAAGGGAAAATGTAGCTGATCATACACCCACCCTTCCTAGCCATTCCTGTCCAGCTCATGTCCGCTTGTCTCTCCACTGCTCTGTTGCTGTTTCTGAATCCAGATGGCTGCAGGATCAGCCCAGCCAAGCACTGCACTATTTTTCTGGTGTGCAACAAGTCAGGCTCCTGCTGTGAATCACCTTCATGCTGCCTCCTGCCCTCGCTTGCTGCTGCCTCTGAGAGCCCAGAAGGAGCAGGCACCGAGCTCCGAGGTCAGTGTCGGAGGCAGCCAGTTTGAGCAAACAGACACGGCTTTGACAGCTCAACTCTTCGCCTTAGTTCCGAGCAGGAGGGGTGCCTGCACATCCTGGCAGATCTAAAAGTGCGAAACATTTTATAAGCATCTGCAAAATGAAATACTTTGTTTAAGGGAACACTGTTGGCCTGCCCGACTCCATCTAAACTGGTGGTTGCCAAGATGTATTTCTGATCTCACGTGTCTGGCTGTGTCCTAATTGTACAGCTGGGCAACAGACGTGCATAGATCAGCCCATGCAACTTTCCTATTCCATAGTTCCAGCCCAAAACCCCCTGGATGCATGTGTTGAAGGGGGTCCCCTTATAGCTCAGCTGGTTCTTGGGTCTGAGTAGTGAGAGGACAAGGAGCATGGAGGGCAATGCACAGCACTACAGGTGAATTTAAACTAAGCCAGAAAGAAATTGTTGTGTTCCAGAACTGTCAAATGTTTGTGTCATTTATCTCAAAACAGAATTAAGGTGTGAGAAAGCCTATAAAATGCACAACTACATTTATCTGCAAAATTGCAGAGTTTCTTCTTTTTAGAATAATGACTGTAAATTCCCTGTTATCATGGAGACTATTTAAGGTCACATTTACCAAAGCATATTTGAAGAAAGTTCAGACATTTTGTGTCTGACACTTATGTTCTGATTATCTGTCTGGAGGCAAAGCTTCTCATTTTGATATGTAATGAATAAAATGCACAAGTGGAAGGAATCAAGATAATGAATTTGCAGGATAATTTTACTAATTATCTTGTTGCTGATCATAGAACCAAGGCGCTGCAAGTCAATCCTACCACAGCTATTAATATGCAATGCCTAAAGCTGTTCTTGTAACATTTATTACTCATGTCACTGGTTCTACACAAGTTGATAGTTTTCCATTAAATTTGTAAAAGTGAAGTCAGTAATGTGTTCCGTGTTCTAAGCATAACATGTTAAATTATACAGGTTTACCAAAGTCTAAAGTAAATGAAAGCATTTAAAATAAGACGTTTTCTTCTGCATGAATGTTATGTGATGAGATGAGGTGGAATTTATCTCATCATGTTGCAGTTATTTGAAGATAGGTATCTAATCTAAGTTATGAATTTAATCTCCCTGGGTAGTCATGGGAGAGAGGATGGGACAATTTGTCCTCTGAAGATGCCTCTCTCCTCACTGACTACAGAGGGATCCCAGTTGCTTTGCTGAAATGGACAATGAATTTTTTTATGTCTAAAGCTAAGAGGTATTGTTGTTGGAAATAGCAAACAGGAAAATTTTCAAGAAGAAAAAAGCCAGAAACGATTAATGGTGCTGCAAGGTTATGATTGACTCACCAGCCGTTTGGTTGGAAATGCTTTGAAGAAGAGAGTTGGAGAACACAAGCAGAGTCCATACTGGTCATCTGCCTTTGGGAACAGCTCAAGAACATGAAAAAGCGTCTATCAAGCTGAGCCATTTATGTACATATCCGCAGGCACGTCACAAGAAGAGCCAGAGGCCACAAATGCATTTGCAAAGAGCAAGTTTTGTTCTAGTTACCTCTCTACCGGGGGATCTCCGAAGCCACACCTGAGCTCCCAGGCAGAGGTGACACCAGCGGGGACACAGGCGCTGGTCAGTTCAGCCCTGCTGGAAGATCACTGGGCCTGCTGAGCTCACCTGTATTTCAAGGCTTCAGGCAGGTGCAGCCTCCCACTCTTTCTCACAACAAAGCAGGAATCTCAGACACAGTGATAAGGTGCCTAGAGTTTCTCACGGGCCTATGTTATCTAACACAGAGGTTCTGCTTGTCAAGCACACAAGGTCAGTGAAACAATTAGTGTGATGTATGTGCTTTTTCTATAGACAGGTGCAAGTCACTTGAGCGTATTTACATTTAACTAATCTCCTCGCCAATCTTGCGCTATATTCCCATGCACATTGAAATCCAAGATACAGCAATGAGATAGGCAAGCTTAGGAGCCATGATGGGACCCCCAGTGTGGCTTTAGAAAAAGGAACAAATGTGGACCGAGATGAGCGAGGATGAAAAATTATGAGGTTAATATACATGCAAGAAAGACAAAAGTAAACACAATATTGTGACCAGTGGGAGGAAGGATGTGTCTCCTGGCTCCTACCTGTCCCCTCTGCATCCCAGAGGACCAGAAGACCTCAGTCTCCTCACTCCCCAAAGCAGTGCTGAGTTGTCTCCCTTTATCATTAACACAAATCCCCTGAACTGCCTGTGTGGCCTTTGCTGGTGTGCCCTCCCCTATGCCAAAGCTTAGATGTTGTCTAATATATCTTCCATATAGAAAAGTCTGGGTTTTGGTTCATTATCATGCAAAAGAAAAAATCTGGAGGTGTTAGAAATTCAGAATTCCATAGGGTGTCCCTAAAGGGAATGCACTGGGGAAACAGCATGGCAGACGCTGACCCTGTAACTTCATTTCTGTGTCATCCTGGCTGGGTTCTATAGACACCTTGTCTCTGCCTTGCTCAGTATTTGTTTAAGCAGACTTAACTCCAGCGCATATTCCTTGGCACTGCCCATGGGATGGACAGCATTGTCATGGGTATATAAAGTTTGCTTAGAAAAGAGTAAAAATCCTCCCAAAAAATCTATTCAGACTACTCCTGCAGCAAGCTAAGATACCATAAAGTTTTTGATAACTAAATCCATTTGGTGCTTTATCTCTTCCCTCAGATCATTTCCCTTAATATTAGACAAAACTACAGCACAATAAAAAACAATAACGGTCAGGCACTTGGCTTAATAAAAGAGTCTTTTGAACTGCTATTATAACATAGAAAAGAGGTCAGCCATTTCAGCATAGATCTTAAAGTTAGCTGGAAATATTTGTAAGATTAACAGAAGAATCAAAGCTGTTTCTCTGCCAACCATGCTGCAAATAAGGATGCTTGCAAGTAAGGACTTTAGAAGCCCCAGAGGACTGCTTTAATAAGCAAGTCATCTGAAAGCACTGTTGCAGACAACCAGAGGGTACAAAATAACCCGGCCAGAAACGATTTGACTGCAGAGAGACACTGGAAGGCAACAGGTTCTCTCTAAACAACTGGATAAAAGCTGAGACAGTGTTGAAAAATAAGCATTTGTCATGCTGCCTTTTTAGTTTCTGGTTCGTAATTTTGTTGGGCTTTTCTCTCCTGTAAAAGTTAATCAGAAACATCATAGTCAGAAATCAAGTGCTATTTGCAGGTTTTGTTTTTGTTGTTGTATGAAATTGAGAGCACACTGTGCTATAAATAAAAGCTTGTAAGTAAATTCCCAGCACATTAAAACCTGCCTAACAGGAGATTAAGATGGTCTGAAGTCACTGACTCAGATCATAAACAGTGCCACCGTTAGCTGAAATGATTAATCACTCTGGTACAAAAGAAAAGAGGAAATTTGTTAAAAAATAAGCAGGGGGCAGGATGCTAACTCCAGGGGCACGCTGATTGGCTCTTTAATAATGTATAACGAAGCGTGTGCCAGATCAAAAGCAGATCACATGCAGCTGGCAGAAAATGAAATGGCATTGGGCAAAGTATTTGTCTAGCTATGAGGCTATTTAGGAAACTGCTGTCTATTAATATAATGTCTATTAAAGCTTTTCGAATTAATTTTTGCTTGTAGAAACCCCATAAATAAAACATAGTATATGCATTTTATATATACGCACACACACATATGGGGATATCCATACGTATGTGTTATATAAATGCTGCACACATTTAGTTGCGACTTTGCAGAATTACCAAGCGTTATTACAAGCTATTCAGGCTAATTAAATAATCTCTGCATTCTTAATTTAATTGTTACTTTTGTGTAAAATTGCCTTACAATTGTGTTACAGTTTTGAGTATGTGCTGAAAAATTCCTAACTCGGTGGTGTTATGATACTATTTATGCCGTGACCGAATTTGGCAAAAATCTGTGGTAGAGGGAAGAGAGGTGCGCTGATGTCACATCCCTGCTCCTCCTTGGCTTTTAAAATCTAGGAGGGACACATCTGTCTGCTGAGCTCCTCCAGCTTGGAATGGGTGGGCTCAGCAGCAGCCGCGGGAAGCCGGAGGGCGATGCTCACAGAGGAAGGTGCTTTTCCATCAATATTTGGTTTTTAAGACCTCAGTGGCTGAGGCTGGGCTTGTGCAGAAGTCTAGAGGCAAGTGCTTCTGTGTCTGCATGCAGCATGGACCCATTTTAATCTGGTGAAAGCCTGAAGCACAACGCCTGACCTGAAATCCAGGGGCTGTCCCCTCTTCAGCCTCATGGTCTAACCCTTAGGCTGGAAACGTGACCCTTCATCATGCCTCCTGGGCTGCTGCCTTGGGCTTTTTGACCTTGCCAGAGGTCCAGCTTCAAGAGGAGGGAGTGAGCAGTGCTCCCTCCCAAAATGTAGCATGATCTGAAGGTCTCCTGGGGAGCAGGAGCCACAGGAGCCTGACAAGGGTCTGCAAAGTCCCCATTCCTGAGGTCAACCCAGGCAGCAGAGCACCGACCAGCCTCTCTGTCACTAAATATTTGAAAGGCAGTGTTACTCTGTGCCATTATACAATAAGCGATGCCTCTTTGCCATCACTCTGTCCTGTTCTTGTCACCACGCAGCACAAACCATCAGCTGATTCGGGAGGCACGCATTGGGATAAACAGAGCTCCTGCAGCCTGGCAGCCTCGTGCCTTCCTGCAATTACCCACAACAGTTCGTTTCTGTCGCTGCTTGCTAAAAACATGGCATAGCTACTGAAATAAGTGAGCACTTAAGGGAAACCCAGACCTTTTATATCTGCCACTTATTTCCTGATTATCTTCCTGGAGGTCAGGCCCTTCATTTTGACACTTAATGAATAAAATGCCCACGTTGCAGGAAATGGGATAATGAATTGTGAAAAGACATAATCAGCATTGACTAAATAATTAAGGGAATTGAAATGTAGAGTCATGTGGGAATGTATTAATAATAACATGATTTTTCCATATGCTAAAAAATTCTGTCTGTTTTTAGAAAATCAGTCATCACACATGCTCTGTGGCAAAAAAAAAAATAATGTAGACTAATAGGAACTGTAATTAGATGTTCTGCTTTTAAACAGCTGAATAAAAGATGAAATCATATAGAAAGTATATTTAGATACAAGCCAGAAAGTAAACTGATTATTATTCATAGTTCTGTTAATAGGAGCTGTAATTTATGCATCTAGTGGGAATCATGTTAGGCAATTAGGAAAGGGAGTCACACTTGACTTCCCTTTATGCATTTACATATTTATATATTTTTCCATATCTCACCAATGTCTCCATCTTTCCAGTTACCTTTAATCCACATAACTGCCTAGAATAATACCTTTTACAGTGAAATTCTCTGTTGGGGTTCAAAAGTTGGCCTTAGATTAAAGAAAACCGCACAAGCTTCTCTTTGATCATATTTGTCTCCTGACATTGGACTTTTGCAGGTCCCCAGTACTACATGAAGAATGGGACTTTTTAATTTCTCTCAGCACTTCACCCTCAAAGGCTTGCAGCAGAAATTATTGTGGCATTTGGATGGGATTTTGCCCATTTCTGCTCCTCTCTGTTTATGTTACTTACTCCCTGCTTACCCAGGACCCAGGCTCAATTGCTTCATCTCTGTAGTCTGTTCCTAACAGAACCTGTGAGCCTGTAATTCACCACACTCCCAGCACGGAAATCGCAATGATCTGGATTTTCATTCTGTTTGGCATTGCTATGTTTGTGGAATATGTGATCCTTTAAATATATGTAGTACTTTTAACAGTCCAATGCAAGAATGCTTTATGCTTTTGTGCAAAAACATGGTTATTGTTGTTATCAGGAAGTGTCCTAGTATCTAATCACGTGTTAATGCAGACTCTCAGCCTTCCTGGAAAATATGGGTCAGGCAGAGAGGGTCACATCGCCAGATACGCTTGAACAGATGGGTGGGCTGAGGTACAGAGAGCTGTTGTGGTTTGCTCAAGGTAAAAAAAGCAAGTCAGTGGCAGAGCAAAGATTAAAATTCAAGGCATGAGATCGTCGAAGGATTAAGTGCCGGGTTGATCTCCTTCATTTCCAGACACGTATAACATGTACCTCAGATAATCTGCAAGTATCACAGTTTAGAAATATTCAGCACAAATCTCTCAATAAGGAGAGGCTGGGAGACTCTCCAGGGACAGGGAAGGGACTTCCAGGGACCTCAGGGAGGGGTGGACCAGCAGGACAGAGGGGGACTTCTCTCACAAAAGCCGTGCTGCTACTGGGTTGCCACTAATCACCACTAATCTGCCACCGTGAGTACTCAGGAACAATGCAAGGTGATAACCTGAGCCAAGTGCCCGCTCCCAGCAGATAAGCAAAGTAATGCTGACGTGGGCAAAACCGCCCCATAAGCCAGACCCAGGTTACTTCCAGATGTGTCTGAGATGACTTCCCAGTGAGCATTGTAACACATGACCAATCCTAAACTTTGGGTTATCCTGGCCTGGTTTTACTTGCCATGCTCTTCTGCTAAGGCCATTCATGTCACTGCTTTGCTGGGTGCGATGCCTCAGAGGGAGAGTGCAGGAGCCTCCCCAGGGTGATGGCCACTCTTCCCCACTCGCTCTGTGCCCCCTCAAGCTCTCCTAAAGACAAGGACCTTGTGTCTTGGCATGGCTGTTTGGCTGCAGGGCTTTCATTTTGGCTATGGACCATCTTCTGTAATTGGGCTGGCGAACGCCGCCTCTGCTCCCGCTCGGGGCCGGGGCTGCTGGTGCCAGCTGCTCCCCCCGCTGCCTGGGCTGCAGATGGCCTGACCATCCGACGGTCCTCTCCTTCTCCCTGTCTTGCTGAACCCTCTCTACAGTACTACTTTTAGCAGATGTTATTAAGGAACAACCCACTCCTTGGCACACACTGCCAGCCCCCTCACCTTGCCTCTTAGGGAGCTGGGCAGCAGGAGGTGCTCCGCAAGCAATATTTTGTTAAGCTACAAGTGACAGAAAATAAGCATTAAAAAAAGGCAGGAAATGCATTCCCATGCATTCCAATAATGCTGTTTTTTATCAGACAGTGGGTGATTTTAATTTGCCCCCCGTTAGCTTCCGCAGTGCATCTCCTTCTCTAGCCATCCCAGACATTGCACGGGTCTGGCTCACTGCGTTTGTTCTCCGTCAAAGTGCAATATCTTGGGATGGATTCTGCAGGCTTAAAATAGAAACATTCCTGCTTGCTGCTGATGATGTATCATTGGGTAATCATTAAATAAATTCAGTGTTTTACTGCATTAACAAAAACACATGATTGTTTAACAGAGTATATTACAGAAGATGGAGGCTTTAATGGTCTCTATGGATTTTTAGTTTGTAAGAGTACATTATGAAACTGTCTTGGTAGGGTGCTGTTTTCATATGTGAAAGAAGTTACTGGCATTATACATCATTTTTATATCTTGTTGCTAGGCAACATATCATAGTGCAGTTATTGCAAAGGTGTCTGCTTCCTCGTTAAAAATCTTCATGTTGCTCCTTAATTCTGCAAAATTAGCTCTGTTATTGATCTTATCCTGCTTCCTCAGATATCTATTGATTGAGGTTTCATTCGTTAGGTTTTGGAGAAATATAACAGTTTTTTGTTAACTGAATCTGGGGTTGAAACCTAAAGCATATGCATTAGTGCTGATCTTTAGTTTCCCCCTTCATCACGATTTGTTTTCATGCAGGGAGCCGTACGTTTCCATTCACTTGGGATTCAAAATCAGAGAAGTAATTTGAGTGGTGGTGTATTTAAGATACGGCCTATGACAGCTGGGCTTAAAAAAACAGCAACGACAAAAAGCAGGGACTACCTAGGGTGTTCTGGGAAAGATCTAAAAATTCCCTGTAAAGCTCATTTCTTCCTCTCTTCAAAATAATCTGCAGTTCCTGCTTCAGCATAGTTCTGTTGCAAACTCCTGCTATATTAGTATTTCCAAATCCAGGGGCAGTTTTGCCTCAGCTTGGGTCAGGCTGTGCAAGATTTGGGTCTTTATGGGACCAAGCTGACTTCATTGCCTCACTTCATTCTCGCCTGGAGAAGGCAAATCTATTTCAGAAAAACACAGTTGGTAATAACAGGCAGCATCTCTCACAAGTATCTTCCGCACAAGAAAATAACTTTTTTTTTGTCCTCGAGTGCCAGCATTTATTCCCTTCATTACCACTCCTCCCGAGCTTCCCTGAGTTGGAGAGCTGTCTGCTGGGGCCATATGTGCTCTCCAGAGGCGGGGTGTCTCTGGCACGTGTACCCCCAGATGCCTCCGCAGGCTCACGTGGAGCCAGGGCACGTGGAGGGGCTGCCAGCGCCAGGCGAGGGGGGAACCAGGGGCTTCTGCAGACCTCCGCGTGCAGCAAATGGCTCTTTATTATCCTCATCCCTCATGCCTTTGTTACTAGCGCGTTGTAATTACTTTCATTAACCAGACTTAATGCAGTGGTGGTTGGTATAGCTACTGTTCATTTTTGGGGCAAATTGTACTATTATAATATCAGGTTTTAATTAAGCTGTTTTGGATAAAAGCTGGCATGCTAAAACCCTTTAAAAAATGCTGTTCCTTGATACACACCCACACAGCAACAACCGGTAAATCAATGGGATTTCGTCTAACTTCCCCCTTGGAAGATGTAATTTAGCATGTGCTGTCAGAGCAGTTATTTCTAAAGGCATGTGCTCCAGAGGAGGGGAGGAGTGAAAGAAACATGAAAGAAGTTCATTTTCTTATTTTTTAAACTGTAGAAGAGTTAAAAATAGATATAGGACTTTGTTATGCTCTAAAGCCTATTTTTTAAGGAATGTGCAACTAATTGATTTATAATGGGACTAATTAGTTCTGTGAAATTTTAATAGATGAAGTTGTAAAGTAAAGAAAAAGAAATTATGAAGGCCAAAATGTTTAACTTCACAATCAATCAATGTACTTTACTTTAGAATGTTTGCAAAAAATTTTGACAGCATTTTAAAACTGATGGTAACCTATTCCCCCTTGAACAACTGCCTACACAGATTTCACGCCTGGAACACACTGGGCTGTTCCTGAAGAACCATGTGGCTCCAGTTGCGCCATACCTGCTTCCCTGTAACTTGCAAGGGAAGGGATAAGGTGGCCTCCCACTACTCTCCCATTGCTTCTAACCAAACAATTTGCCTTTAACATTTGGGCCCCTGGATTGTACAACAGCTTTAGCTCTTTTCCTCCAATATCATTAGTGAGGCAATAGTTAGTGAAAACATTAGTGTTGTTTTCCTGCTAACAGCTCCTCTGCTCTGCACCACCGGGCTATGACGTGGAAACAGTTTTGGCACATCTGAGAAATCTAATCAGACTGTCTCTAAATCCTTTTCCTTTGATTGCTGCCTTTGGAACTATCTTTTTCTTCCTCAGGAGAAGATATTCTCTGGCTGACCCTGATAATAGTGGGTGATGAATATCCAAACTGACCAGCTTGGTCTCATTCCTTTCCCTAACCCATCTCTGATCTGTTTGAGGAGACACTGTTAAACTGGATGCAACTCATTGTAGTCCAAGAAGCATTCCTAGTATCCAGAAGAGTGTTTGAGGAATCAGTCTCTCTTTTAGTATCTGTTTATCCATGAAGTCATATTTTGTTTTAACAGGTTTGCCAGTTGATCTCATTAACTCCTATGGTCTATATACAAACACCTGCAAAGGTGATTGCATCCCTTCATGGCCAAGAACTCAGTTATCAGATGAGCTGATAGTCAGAATCAGCTTAACTGGGTGATTGTTTCATTCATAGGAAATTTCTGCTGTAGGTAGCTGAGTTGGCTCAGTTAATCACCTATTGTTTCTCCCTGTAAAAGACAGAGAATTCTCTCTTACTCCACATTCAGACTAAAGAATGAAACAAGACAGTACTATGGGACAGCAAGAGCACACCGAACAAAACAGAAGATGAGCCTCCAACTCACATTGCACATCGTGTCCTATACCTATAACATGCATTATTTCACTGCTTTATAAAAAATTCAGCTGGTTTCCAAATGGACTATAGATCCATTGCATCTCATCGTTTCAGAATGGCTGTCCTCACTGGTCAGCAGGCCAGATGTGCAGCAGGTTTCCCCATCGGTCTCTTCTCCCAGCTACCACAGTATCTCTCCTCATGCTCATCTGTGGGTGGTCAGCTCAGGAGGTGAAGTGACAGCCACCTTCTGAAAGTCACCCACAGGCATGAAGGTGCAAACCACCCAGTCCCTGCTCCAGGACAGTTCAGATGCTGACAGGCAACCTTAGCCCTGGGCTGTTACAGCCATGAAACACTTTACATAGGTCCTGGGGAACAAGAGGGTTTTTTCCATATTGTCAAGGAGATGATGCGTATTTTTGGCTGCCACCCACCACTGGCGTGGTCCGTAAAATGCCCTGCCCTGTCAACTCAGCTTTTCAGGGCTCTACAGGGATTTGTGGATGAAAAAATCTCCATGACCAGGAAGAGCCATGTTACCAACTTCTATTTGCTATGCACTTCATTTAAAAAAAAAAAAAAAAAAAAAAAGGATGTATGTTTTACTCCAATAAATTCTCTGCTTCCCCGCTCACCCTCTGGATGCCCATAATTCTTAGAAAGCTCAAGAAGTAGGCAGGATCAGGATAATTTTGTTTCTCCAACATGATGAATCTGCCAGCCCTGTCTGTTGCCTTTCTGTGAATCTTAGTCTCCCAGAACCAAAGCCAAATTTGACACCTGGTGCTGGCCAGCACCTGATAATCCGAGTTCTTTTGGCCAACACTCTTCAAAACATATTAGCGCCAAGTGCAGAACCCTCTACAAAGCTGAATGCAAGAGGTGTATGGACTGGATTGCTTCCCAGCAGCTCTCTGATTAGCTCAGTCAGACTGCATCTATCAGCTTTGTTGTTGGAGCCCAACAGCAGGGTCTCACCAGCTCGTGTCGCTATGTTTTTGGTCTTGCCACTTTCATTTCAGTCCAAGTTGCCAGGGGAAAAAAAAAAAAAAGAAAAAAGAAGAAACTCTAAGCCAATCTGAAGCTTCAACCGTGGGACACTTCTGCTGGCATCCGTTTTCGTATTTTGTCAAACATGGCATTTCTTGTCCCTTGCTGATCCTGCCCCCAACTTACTTATCATCTCTCTTGGTTGGGATACAGAGGTGAATGATGCCTTTTATCAGCCCGCTTGTTAAATGTGCTATGAGATTTCTAGGGAAAAAAATGAAAATAACAAATATGCTTAGTAGCAGCTGGGCTGTCCAAATACTCTTAGTGAGATTAAGACTATTTTGCTTGTCAAGATTAAGTCATTGTTTCCTTGTACTGCTTCCTCTGCATCTATCTTGAATTTCTCATGCTTGGACTGCTAGCACTTTGAGGCAGGAACTGCTCTTTTAGTGTCTGCATGGGGCACTTTGCCAAGTGGGTCCAGATCAGGAGTCTAGACCATAACTAGGCATTTACACCTCCCATTTATGATTATCATGTAGTTTCACACCCCAAAGTGAGATTATTTGCAGAGACCTTGTGTTCCACGCTGGGAGGGACCCTTCATCTTGGCATGTCAACATGGCTTGCAACAGCCTGAAAAGAGCCTTTCCTAGAGAATGGTGGAGAGATCTAAGACCTGTTGACTTGCCCACCCCCTGCCTCATCCTTTGAAGGACAAAGTTCAGCCTCATCTGAAATGGTTTCCTAAGTTCAAAAGATTCTGAGAGGTTCCAGATCTCAGGTCCTCTTACCAAAAATATAAAGCTGTAGCTTCACTTCTCATGAGTCATTTCTTCTCATAGGAATCCCATACCTTACCAAACCATTCCAGGTTCAGGATGGAGTTCATTGCAAGCTTTTACTATGTCATCTGCAGGTGCAGAAGTGAATCTTCTGTATATCTGGGGTTATATGTATATATAGGCGTGTATATCTGGAGATTCAGTACCCCATAACATTCACTCTTCTGAGAGCTTTCGGTAAAGATCTGACATAATCTAAGTTCAACACTGGAAATGCTGTATTTAGATTATGTCACTGCCTGCAGATAGTTTTAGAGACTTCTGCAGATCTCAGATCGATCTCCAATTCCATCAGTTTAACTTTCTGCTTGTTTTCTTCCCCAAAATCTGAACTCACTCACAACAAAGGCGGTGTCATTTAATGCGTGTAGGATTGGCACGTTCATATGATCCCCCAGAATTTCTCAGGTGTCCAGTCTGAATTGTTAGATGCCAATTTATTCCTATGCAGACTTGACCAGGTAAATTTTGTACTATATTCCTGTTTCCTGCGGGCTACTAAAGAGTATCCTCCAGACAGAGCCCATTCTCCTCTGTTTGCCGAGGTACTCAGACCTGCTTCCTAATGCTTTGAGTACATTTACTTCTCCAAGTCCTCAATTTCAGCTGGCAAATCAGATGCCAGTGCTGATAAAGTTGTTCCCTCTTGTTCTTTGGGTAAGATTTCTCCTCCCAAATCTGGTTTTAAAATGCTGTTTGTCCATTACCAAGGATGGGGTCTCTGTACACCAGCACTTGGAGGGGAGGAGCAGCTTCCTCGACACTAACTGTGGTTTTTTGCAAAGAGTTTTCCCACACAGATGCCATGACCCACCTCCCCTCCCTGCTGACTTGAAGCCCAGTACTCTGGTTTACCTCACTGGTGAGGTACCAAGTGGTAAATGGCCTCCCCATGACCTTACTTCTGGTGCTCCTGAAAGGGTCTGGATGGGGCTGGTGCACCTGAGGCCATCTCAGGTGTTGCCGCTGTAGAGGAAAACAGTGTCTCCGGCATAAGAAACTTGCCCCTGGAGCAAAATCTGTGTGGACAGCCCCTCTTCAAGAACCACAGTTTATGTCAGGTAAGTTACCTTTCTCCCCCCACCCCCTTCTGTAATTAGGCAACCCAATTATGTAGTTTAATCTAATTAAAGTAATGATGCAATTATACAATAATTGATACATAATCGGCATGCAAAAACCTGTGTAAGTATTATTTAACCAACAGAGCAAATTCTAGATGAACCTTTTCAGTCTCTTAAAAGTATATCACTTTAGCAGCCAGCTTGAGGAAGGGATTTTGCCTTCTCAAGCATTTTTAAATCCTTACTGCCACTAATAAAATTACTTTTTTTCTCTTCTTTTATGGGCATTCAGCTTCCCTTGACTTCAGCGGGAGCTGTCTCTGAGTACCCATAGACAGAAGTAAAGCTTAGAGCCTCTGAAAGACTCACCATGAGTATCTCATCCAAAGATGGCAAAGTGGTACAAAGCCATTTCAGCAATACTGGATTGCCTGCTGTTAGAGATGAGGAAAAAAAAATTATTGTCGATTGCAAGAGAACACAGCTCTGTGGTACCTGTACTGGTATTTTTTCAGCAATCCTTACTACTTAAGTTTCTTTTAAAAATATGATAATTAACAATTACTTCCCCATTATCCAAAATAACTGTGCAAAATGTTCGTATTACATATGCACCACACAGATGTATAAACTAAGCCTTCAGTGTGGATCCACACCAGGTTTTATGCACCAAAATCATGAGAATGTGGAGGTAGATGCAGGACTCCTAGCTCTAATGGCACGAACAGGAATCTAGTTTTCTGCATTGGCTTATTTTTCTGAAATAGATAAATTGAGAAGGTATGTTTCGTCATATGAGGATGTTAGCTGAACCTGTCACAACCAAAGACCCATGTTCAGAAACGACATCAGAGATCCAGGGCCTTGTCTGCTAAGAAATGGGATTTCTTCTCATCCGTGGATAACACTTCTTTTAGCCTACTCCCCATTCCCTTACTGTTGTGCGGTGAACTGTGTACCCTATATGGCTTTTTCCCACCAGTGATGTGGGTGAACATCAGTGATATTTAACCTTGTTTTGTAAATCACTGTGAAATCAAACACATTCATATTTATCTAAAGCTCTATAGTTAATCCAGTGTGTCTGGATGCATGAGGAAACAAGAATGGCCTGTCCCTTCCTTTGTCTCTGTTGCATAACTCATGCTTTAAACTAGGTGCATTATCCTAAGAGATGTTATGTAACAAGTTTGTTCAAATTGCCCCAGTAGCTGTGTCAGTAGAACTATTCACAAACAGAGAAATTTCAGAGGAAAATGTGAATGTTCCTTGATAAGTAGTCACTTGGGCTTTTTTTGGTTGTTTTTTTGCTGCTAAGGATCAGGTTTTAAGTGTTATTACCCATGTGTGTGGAAGTATAATTTTGATTTGATCCATATTCTCTTTAATGCCAAAATCGCTGAAAAAAACTTTTTAATTTGGTTTCAAATTAAAATATGATGGTTTTACTGTTATCTTTTAATTGTCAGTATTCATATTGCTAGTATAAGTGTCTGTATAATCTTTCCATGATACACAATGAAAATATGTAAAAAAAAGCCTATGACTGAACAGTTGCTTGTTCATGGTGATATAAATTCAGTTCTGCATATGGAAGTCACTGAGAGGCTGCACATATGGCCCACATTTTCCAAGCTTAAGAAGAATTCACAGGTGCTTAGATGATCCTCTAATCACTAGTAAGGGTCATGTGGAGAGCATCTTTGTCTTCCAGCATTTTTTTTCCACCCACTTGGGGGTTTCACACTGAATGTTAAAGGACTGACTCAGCTGGGCAGCATGTGAGGAAAGTTTCCGATGTCAGACTGAACCCTAATTCCTTCAACCTAAAGGGTGCAATTGCTTCAGAGACAGTAAAAACTTTTTATTGGGTGAAATTATCTCACTGATGGGCTAGAGAACATCGGTAGGTCCATTCATTAACAGACATCTGGAGACTCAAAGAAAGCAAAGTAAATGCAGCTAAAAACTATGGGAAAATTCAACAGGCACACTACTGCACAAATATTTATATGTATATATTCCATGAAAAAATCAGCATAAAACCCCAACATCCAGTTGTTTCGTGGCTCTACTTATGTTTATTGCTAACAGAAGTCTCTGTAATGTTGCTCACAGGCAATACCATTGTGCTAATTTTCTACCCATCTTTGTCTTCATTGTTTTAGCTGTAAACTCACCCATATTTGATGTAGGATCTTGAGCTGAATTTGCCAACAGTTTGATAATTCTGAGAGGCCAGGGGCTGCTGTCTTTGGTCAAGATACAATAACAACTAATGTACAGCTGATCTCATATTGCTGAGCGTGATTTAAAGGAAAATCTTTGAAAGAAGTATAACTGCCTGAATTACTACTCTTTTATATGTTTTTAAATGAGAATGTAAAGGCCATGGGCATTTTTTCCTGCTTAATACTATTAAATCCATCATTAAATCTCTTGCTGAACACTGGATGAATTTAATGGTGCCCTCAAGTGCCGATGCTGATGCTTGACTGTGTTAATATTGTTGTATATACAGATACAATAAATAACACTTAGCTAAGGTAGTGTTAGCAACCTTATTGGGTATATCAGTACAAATAGCTGTACTAATGAGATTAAGCATCAGAAACCAATGGCGATGTGCACCCAGGCACTGGGGCTAAAATATGGATAGGGATTCAACACATTGAACCTATCAATAAAACCAAGCAGACCCTACTAAAAGCTTTACTGCCAGTTGGCATTAAAGGATTAATTTGAAAGTACAGTTTTTATCTTTTCTCGATTTATAACATGCTCTGTATTAAAACCACAGTCTGTCTTGTGCACAGGTGTTATGAGTATTTCTATTTGCTGAACAATCAGCAAAACCTCTGTCAGGCCACTTTGCTTTGCCTTGCTGTAACCGGAGTTCCCTTTGGTTGACGTAACTCAGCATTGGGGGTGGACTGGGTTTGTATCACTGGGGTTTTTTATGGCTTGTATTCTGAACACAGAGTTGCATCAGTTGAGTCACCTCTAGATCATCATTTCTCCTCTCAACATACACCAGTTGGATGCAATTGCCTTGCCCATGCAGATTATTTTAAGCCACCTGGCATCATTCCAGGATCCTACTTTTCCCACACAAAAAGCATGAAAATGTTCATGATTACAGTACTCTTTTACCACTGTAGCAACCTCCAACTGTTTTATTTTGAGGATTTTCCTTACTTATGCGTTTATTACTGGTGCGGAAAAAACCTCAATGTTGTGATCTTCTGAAGGGATTCGGCATATACTAAAGCTTTGAAAGATATATCCACTGCTTTGTTTTAATAGGAAACTTTTTCAAAGTAAAAAAAGAACTAACCTAAAGGACTACCTTTAATCAGCAGGGGTGAAATCCTTCCCCGGGTAGGAAAGTCATTGAAGATTTAAGTGGGAATTAATTGCTATGTAGATATTATGTGGACCTTCTTAATGCAGTGAATTGCAGTTTGATGGTTCTTATGAAGAGAAATCAAAATAAATTAACATTTGCTGCCACAAAACAACCTTTCATGACTTTTAAGGCAGCTGTTCCTGATTCCCACTCTCTCTAAAAGCCAGGTAACATAAAATAAAAAGTGGCAATGGTATGTCCTGTTTCCTTTTTCTTTATGTATTACTTTAATTTTTCTATATGATTTCTCTGAGGTAAATATATATATATTTACATCCTTTTAATTTTTTTTAAATGACAGCAAAAGAATGTTAATTCTGCTGTAAAGTGGATAAGTAAATCGCAGGTAGTTAAGAGCTCGAAAATAAACAAGCATTTGAAACCATCTTACTTCCTTGTGTGCCTCTATCACAGTGCAGCCTGTAATTTCATAATCACCTACTGTTTGCTGGCAAACATCTTGAGGAATGTTTTAGAGAACTGTAAAAACTTTTGTTAGCATCATTTTTTATAACATTCTCACTGTAAAACCAAGCTGTCTTTCTGCTGAGAGCCTGGTACAACATCAGCAGAGAATACCTAGAAATGGGGAGGCAGCATGATATGCTAGTCCCCATAGGTTTTCTGTGCATATGGGTTTTTCATCAGTTCAGGTTTGTTTCATAGCCAGTCTACTTATGAACTGTTTCGAAGATCTACTTTATTTTTCTTTCCATTCATTTAATGTATTTAGGTTTAGTCAAAATGGTTTAAAACCATTGCTTTGTTTAAGTAGAAGCAAATTTCTTATTCAGACAATGCCTACAATAATCATAGAATCATAGAATGTCCTGAGTTGGAAGGGACCCACAAGGATCATCGAGTCCAACTCCTGTCCCTGCATGTGACAACCCCACAGTTCACACCATGTGTCTGAGGGCCTTGTCCAGGCTCTGCTTGAACACTGTCAGGCTTGGGGCCGTGACACCTCCCTGGGGAGCCTGTTCCAGTGCTCCACCACCCTCTGGGGGAAGAACCATTTCCTAATGTCCAACCTAAACCGCCCCGGCACATCTTCCTGACATTCCCTCAGGTTCTGTCACTGGTCACCACAGAGAAGAGATCAGTGCCTGCCCTTCTTCCTCCCCTTGTGAGGAAGCTGCAGCTGCCATGAGGTCTCCCCTCAGTTTCCTCCAGGCTGAAGAAACCAAGTGACTTTAGCTGCTCCTCATACGGTTCCCCCTCCAAACCTTTCACCAACTTTATGTCCCTCTTCTGGACACTCTCCAGTAGCTTTATATCCTTTTTATCCTGTGGTACCCAGAACTGCACACAGAGCTCCAGGTGAGGCCGCACCAGTGCAGAGCACAGTGGGACTAAGATAGTTGCATTATGCTGCTTCTTAGTGAAAAAAATGGTATGATGGATGAAGCCAGATCACCTGCTTTAGGAGCAGAGCTAAGGTTTCAGTGTATATTTTCATACCTTCTATTTTTTTCCAAGTGGAGTCGCAGAATGACATTGTCACACTTGGTACTGTTTGTGCTGGGACAGGGATTTTCTTAAGAGATTTTCTGACTCAAGATTCTTTCAACCTTAATTCCAGTTCTATGTGTTCTACCTCGTAATAATAGTGTGGTACTTACAGAGATTACAAAGGCACTGGGATGCTTAATTCAGGTTTGCAGAATACCTTGCAAATGAAAGCCAGTGTGTACAATAAGCGCCAAATATTGTTTCAGGGCTTAAAGCAGACAGAGCTTGAGACAATGATAGCTTTGAAGAACCCACTTAATATAAACACTAGATAGGTGTGAATTGCACAAGTAAAAAACGATCTCCCTCACTGCTCCATAGGCACATTTGCAGCTGGAGAGAAGCACAATTTAAAACCAGTTTTAACAAGAAATGCCGGATTGCCTAGAGACAACTGGGACAAACAAAGGGGCTCTCCATACCTCCAGCATCTTCTCAAAGGCCACCCCCATGTGTAACAGGAAGAAGTAGCAAGTGCTGTTTCGTGCTTCTGGCACTGGCTTCCAAGAACATGATGGTGAGTAGGGGCATCCCAGGCAGATAATGCCCTCGCACAGATTCCCAGACACTTCTGTGCTGCTGGCAAACCTAACATTTCAAAGCAGGCATGAGGAAGAATTTTTTACTATTTTTCTCTTCTATGCCTACCCGGGGAAGGAGGGCATGTACATTACTGAAGGCAACAGGAGGCAAAGAGAAACCCGGTGTAGTGGCTGTGCCTACATGGACCTGCTGGAATACTGTTGTGCACACCCTGGTCCCTCTAGGGATCGCATCTGGGTGCCTGATGGAGAGCACCTCTGCTCTCCTCTGCCATCCAACTGCTCTCCCAGGCTGAGACACAATCCAAATGTGACTTTTCAGATGAAAATCATGATAGCCAGCCTGCTAACCTTCTCACTACCCGCATTAAAACTGGAAAACCTAATACTGGGTTGTCTGTATATTTAAGGAAATATTTTAGATGATCTCAGATGACGTCTCAGGAACAGCAATGTCTTCTTAATGTGAAGGTATTATATTAAAAGATCTCATGGAGTATGTGTTTCCAAAAAAACAGGGAGGGCAGGGAAGAGGGCCTTGTGAGTGCTTGACTCTCATCCTGATATGCAGATGGCTAAGACACAGAAATGTGCTATTGTTCTCAGATTTGGAGACAGACATAACTTAAGAGTCTAAGGAAACAGTCTAAGAAAAAGTATCAGGGCAGCCTAGCTGAAATAATTGCACTGCCAAGAAGTCATCTGGGAGTTCTTCAACTTGTATGTGTGATTGTAGCAACTAGAGACATTGTCCAGCACTGATGGACATCTCTGTGCTAAGCACCATACAAACATGTAAGAAATAAAGCTTTGCTCCAAGGGGCACAAGGCCAGACTCAGTGCCCCCATGAGGCACCTTTGGAGGCACTTTAGGCACTTTAGGACTGAATATAGCAACCTGGACTCCATCTCTAGACAATATAGAAAGTCACTTCCAGAGGATGCTCCAGGTCTTAGGTGCACTGATGTGCCCCATGCTCCTTACTTCTCCATTTTCAAATGTACAATGATGGAAGAAGCTCTTTGGGAAAGAGCATCAGTTGTTGGGAGATTATTTTCACTTGCTTGTCCTCTGGTGATCTCTAACTCCTTTCTGGGCCCAGTGTCCCAGCCTGCCAGGTATGTATGGTATGCTTCATTTATGGACACGAGTTTGTGTTCAACTCTGTACGCTTCTGTACTCTTAGCTGAACTGGTCTCTGTTGGCTTCAGCCATCACATTGTGCTGCTGTGCTACTTCTAGAATATGAACCATAAGATTTAGCACCTTTCTGTCAATTCAGATCTAGGAGACACATGATGCAACCTTGAGAACAGATGGTTGAATTCACATACACTGAAGCACTCACTGCTACAGTGATTTCTTAATCTCATTCAGGATAAATGACTTGTATATGAACAGATTCCCCAGGTTGTAAGAGCATCATAAACAAAATTGTTTGCTAATTGCAGTCAGCCACATCCATGCAAGGTTGTCCAGGAAGGATTTACAGTCTGCTTTGCCTTGCAGAACCTCTCTGCGCTATGGTAGGGAAAAGGGAAGGAGAGTCTCTGCTTTGATGCTCAGCTCCACAGACCGAGGTCCCAGCCTGGTGTAATTTTCACCTGTAAATTGAACACATTTCGTCTAGTATCATTAAGAAACCACAAGTGAAAACCTCTTGGAGCTACGCTTTATAGAGCCACATTTGACAGCAATTTAATTTCTAATACTTTAATTCTTACTTTTTTCTTTCCATGGTCTTTTCTGACCCTCTCTATCATCTTTTCACACTGACCAAGAAGTTTGTTGAAGTAGGACAGAACAGAAGCTTATTTTCTTCTTGTTATGGTTGGCAGCCTTCGCAGGTACGTTAGCCAGAAGGCGTTCTGGTAGCACCTTGAACCTTTACCCAGAGCACAAGGTATTTACTTCATGTAATGTCTGCCCGCAACTTGTGCACAGAGCACACAGGCACTACTATGTTACCCGTAAATTCATGAAGCTTGAAATACTCAATCAATTGGCTGAACAAGCTGAGCTAAAATGATCAATTCATACCCACTGGTGAATCTCCACTGTAGATGCACAAAAGAGCTTTTCGTACAAGCCTTCATGTTCCTGTACAAGCCCAGGAACCCAGTAAGTCTTTATGGTACCCCCAGTCCTCTTAAATTGGTATCAGGAGTATGAAAGACTGGAACTAAGGACAAATTAGGCTAAACCAATTACTCGCTATTTCACCTTCTGTCCAGGGGGGGTGGACCAGGACCACTAATGTACTGATCGGAAAGCTTCCAGTTTCCTACAAAATAAGAAACTTGAAAAATTTGTCTACTTGCAAAAAAAATAGGGTTCCCCTCCCCCCCCACACCAAATCTTGCTTCAACGATCTCCTTACATTTAGCAATGTAGTTTGGAATAGTCTGGAATAAAGAGGTGTTTATAGTAGAACATTAGATGCATTTTTGGCAAAGATGTTTCAGTATTGCTAAATATTTACCATGACAGTATTTTTGTCTTCTCCAAACTGCAGATGTTTTCCTTAGTAAATGTGCCTGATTTTTAGTTATGGGTAATTTTTTTTGTCTACTCCTTTATCCATATTGATACAATCATTCTTCAAAAACAGGGTAAGACCCTGACCAGCGTCCTGGTCTTTACTTTCAATAACCTTTGTTTTAACTTCTTGAAATGTTTCCAGAGCAGTCCTGAGGACACCACCATTGCTTTGTTAGCAGACTGCAGAATTAACATGCTTGTTACGATCTCTGAAAATGTCAACTATGTGCACTTTTTCATTATTATCTGAAATCATGCAGCGATCTGGACCTTGAAGTATCCTAGGTCTTTTCCTTTCCTCTTTCTCCTCCCCCAGCTCCCAAGAGGCAGCTATTCATCTTCATTAGCCACTTCTGTTAGCTTGCTGTCAACTGAGGCTAGAAAACTAGCTGCATCAGTCTTGCATGGCAATTCAGGAATTAGAATCCACAGTCCTTGGGTGCAGGAGGTTAATGCCCTAATAAAGATTGTACCTTGATTAACCACATCATCTCAGCTTGCCCAGGCAAGGCTGCTTTTCAGACAGTTTGTCATATCATATGGCCCAATGCATTCATCTAAAAACATAGCTTATTAGCTAAGAACAGATATTCATCATTGTGGCTACAGGAGAAATTTTGTCCTTTTTTTTCATTTCATTGAAGAATATTCAAAAGTTTTTAAGGAAACCCTACACATTCTGTTCAGTGATTTACCTATAAAGGGACACATTCTTTCTTTCCTGATAGATAGAGATAAATCTTATTGTCTTTAACTCTGAGATGAGAGAGCACGGCATGGATCATACCCTAATTAACACTTACTCTTAGAATCAAACCACATTTCTCTTGGGTATCCATAGCTTCTTCTGGACTTTTAGGCTCATTTACTCTCCCAAAAATGTACAAAAATTTGCAAGACTCTTTGTTAAATAATTATGATCATACAATAAAGGACCTGAATAAGTCAGTTTGATATGCAAGCAGCTGTAACCTTCTTTTGCATTTATCTGTCCTAGATTGGTGAACCTTGACTGAATGTTGCACGTTATTTGCAGGATGGTTCCACTAAAGCAGAGATAATATATTCCAAACAGAACCTTATTGCACTGGCATTTGTGATTTTCTCTAGAGCAAATTGGTCCACAGATCACGTTGCAAATGTTCATGATTTGGAATGTTTTAGTTCTGTAGATACCAAACATGCTGAGATTTAATGCTGAACACATTCTTTAATGCTGCAGCCCGAAAAACCTCTGACCTTGTCCCTTTCCAAGGTCCTAATTTCTCTTTTCTTTCCTTCTCCGTAGCCCACAGGCACATACACACAGAGTCCCATTTCTATCAAACAGTTTCAGACGAGACCATCCATGCAGGTCTGAAGAACCAACCACAGCACAAATGACAGAGTCACAAGCTACACAATTTCCTTTGTTTCTTTACTTAGAACAAAAAAAATCCTTGACAATCACTCTCCCCTGGATTGTGACATATCTTGGGATGTTATACCGATGAAGCATATTGAAAAGAATTCATATTACAGAAAGCAACAGGGCATTTGAAGGGTCTTGGGACTGGAGCCAAAGGGGAAATGTGGTAGAATGTGTTTTGCAGCAGATTGCTATGAAAAAAAGTCTCTTGTTGAAACCATTTTAGCAGGAGTAGGGGAGACAGAAGAGCTGCTAACTGAGGTTCAGTGCTGAGCTGTCACCCAGCTTGGCATAAATGATGTCCTTACAGCTATTTCCGCCCCATGACAGGGAACTTGTAGTAGTTCCCGTATTTCATCCTTCAGTTAGTGGGTGGGTGAAACCACATTTGTCACTTATCTTAAGTTTAGAAGGCATTTTGCATCATATGTGATATAAATATTAATTGTAAATTAAAACCTCCCCAAATAAGTATCAATAGATGGAAAGGGAGTAAAACAGGAAACAATAGAAGGGGGTGTCAAATTCATTTTCACCAGGGACCAATTCAGCCTGGCAGTTGCCTTCAAATGGACAAATATAATTTTAAGACTCTATAAATGTAGGAGTAGTTGCATTTATACTGTCCTAAAACTACATTTGGCCCTTTGAAGGCAAACATGAGACTGATGTGGCCCCTGGTGAAAATGAGTTTGACACCCCTGCAATAGAAGATGGAAAATGGCAAGATATTTTATTGTGTGGTGGTGGTTCTGAATAAAAGAATAATGACAAAATAAAAGATGCTCGAATGAAAAGAGAAAAATTATCAATGCTCAAAGGAAACTACAGGGCTTATGAGGAAGAAGAAAAAGAGTTAAGTAGATGTAGTTTGGATAAGTGATGTCGTAAAGAAACAAGAAGAAACAGCTTTATCTTTTTATTTTACAGGTGTATATTTGAAGTTTGGGTTAGAAAAGTTGCAGCGATAACAGATAGTAGAGGAATCAATTTAATAATAAAAAAAAAAAAAAGGCAAGAAAATTTGCTTTTCACATTGTGGGAACCTTACCATAGTGAAATCCTATCATCTTCAACATAGTCTCCAAAAGTTTCAGTGTCAGACTCCTTGCTTTGGATGTCCGACACAAAAATAATTGCCATGTTGTCAGCTAGTGACAGTGTAGCTTCACTGAACTGAAAGGGATTTTTGCCAACTGACAGCAGTTAAAGAGTCTTCTGTGTTTAAAAAAATAGTAATAATAATAAAAAAAATCTATTTTATGAAGACAGGAGAGTAACTGGATTAGAAGTTCTCAAACTGTGTCCTGTGATAGCTTGCTAAAGTGTCTTGGAAAGCTCTGCATTAGCTTTGTGTTGCCTTGACTTCCAGCTGAATAAACGTATTTAATGCTTCCCTAAAATCTGCATTTTAGTGTAGGTAACTACACTACAAAGAGAGAGGCTCTGTGGTGCCTGTGAGCTAACCAGCAGAGTATTTGCAGAGGAAAATTGTGTCTCACCAATCTTCTATAATTCCTGCAACATGTCAGTAGAGCAGTGGATGAAGTTGAGCCAGCTAAAATAATTTTCAAAAGGTGTTTGACAGGGTCCTTTATGAGATGCTACAAACATTTCTTAAATCATCATCTGTGGAGAGACAAAATATTATGAATCAAAAATTGGCTAGGTGAGCACAAGCCAAGAGAAGGATTAAACAGTCAATTTTCTTAATGGCCCAATGATAAGTTCTGGTTTTGGCAGTGGATGAACAGCAAGATAATACATGTGACTAGACTTTAAATCTAGAAGACACTGCTCTCCCTGCTTTTTATTAATTACAATTTTTCTGAATCAGTTCAGCCATTTCTGGTATCATGTGCCACACAGCAAGATTGATGGCACTAGATAAATAGCATTTTTCTTAAGTCTAGAGTGAATACTATTATTTACCTCTGCATGGTACTTTTCCTGAAAAATTACCTACAAGCTAGGGTTAAAAGCCCCAGACAAAACACTGCCAAGCAGTCATTAATCCACAAGAAATGTCTCGTTAGTTAATTGTTGCTGCGGAAACTGAATTTGGAGCAAGGATACGGAATACCATAGATTTTTTTATTTGAAGGTTTTCTCTTCAGTAAGAAGAAAAGCCGAGTTGGCACATTGACTAAGATTAACTAGGCTTGGACCTTTATAGCTTGTAAAACTGGACATTCATGTATAACTGCTGCAAACTGATTTACTACAGGTGGAGACAAGTACAGTTGTAGAGTTAAACTGTGCGTGTGAATGAGACATGCCATCACCACCACTGCAAAGATGTCAGCGTGAAACATTGCTGCAACCCTCACAAGGACAAATGCATGTTTAAAAAAAAAATATATATATACACACACACATATACATATGTAAACATATACATAAATACATACATACATACACATGTATGTATGTATGTATGTATATGTATATATATGTATATATAAGGGGTTTCAGAGCCATCCCTCAGTCTTGTGCATCTGGCCACAGGAGGAGGAAGGCAGTCATCATCTCAAACAAGCTGTCCTGCAGTTGGGCATACGTGCTCATCCAGCTGCATTTTTAATCAGTTTAGTCAGGGCTTCCTTCTTTGAACCAGAAATCTTTGTTTTCCCTGGTTTTGGACCCCAAATGACTTCTTGGTGCTTCCTTTAATTAACATTTTTCAGGACTTTAAAGTTAACTTAATCAAGTTTGGAGAAAGATCTAAATCAGTTTTATATTAGACCATTATCTTGTAGAGGCTGGAACATTTTCTGGTGCCAGGCATTTCAGACTTGTTTTTTGTTTGATTAATGGTAAAAAAAATCCCTGCTTTTTTCTCTCTAATTTAAAAAATCTTTCGTATCAATCAGTGTTCTACCACCAATTTGAAGGTGCCAAGGATCTTAAGTACCAAACTCCAGAGACAGGCAAGTCAGCTGAGCAGAAAAGAGAAGCTGTGCATGAAAGTCTATTTTAACAATAAAAATTCAGTCTTTTCTATTTAGTTAGTTAGTTGCCATTTTGGTTTACATTTTCAAACATTTCATATCATGTACTAAAAACAGTTCTGATATAATCATATGTCACCACAAATGCTTTTAATCTGTCTCAAATATCTTCAATAATCTCTAAAGTCATGAGATTTGGCACACAGGAACGTGCTCTGGATTTGTTTCTGCTTGACCTTGCAAAGTGTTGACACTTGCTGGACACCTAAATCCTTTCTCCTGATTTTTGCTATTCTGTTCTTGGCAGCCAGAAGGAGACCGTGCACATGTTTCCCTTTTCAAATAATATTTTACTACACTTAAATCTTACCAATCCTCAGTGGTGCAAACCTACAGTTTGGGGTATTTTTCATGTTAGCTTTCTGATTTTTTTTTCTAATTTGATTTCATTTCATAGTTGTCTGAATTCCAAAGGGTAGTGATAAATACACCATAAGATCACAACCCAAAATATTATTCTAGTAAATTCTCATTCAGATATTCATAATAATGGAAATTATTAACCCTGGCAAATATCAGTGATCTTACTAAATCTTTGTGTCAGAAAGGGTTACATCAAATTTAAATTATGTAGAAAGCTTTATTATACACCACATCTCAAAGTAAAAAGGGAGAAGCGAAGCTAGCTGGAAAAAAAAAAGACCATTAAGGCTATTTTTCATTGAAGTGTGGATGAGAAATAATCTTGTGGAAAAGAAAAAATGAAAGATTTTGACATGTCAAAAAAAAAAGGTCACCCTTATTTTTAATCAGCCCTCTGGTCCTTTCCCTGGATGAAGGCATCATTGTCAGACTGGGGCAGGCAAGGTGGGAGGGAAGAGCTCCGCTGCTGTAACAGATTGGTTTCTGCATGGCATACAGCAGACTTCTCAGAAGATGTTTCCCTGAAGGTGACAGTGGGGGTCAGCCACCGTATAACCTGGAGGAACTGCTTCTTGGGCAAATGGAAATCATAAGTACTGAGTAGCATATTTCACAAGTAAGATGACTTTAGGTCAAAACCACCAGATGTTCCCAGTCTGCCTGCCTGCATTCTTCAATTGACAGAGATAACGTAAAGCATTGACCTTCAGGAGAAAGAGACATTCCTGTGCCTACTTTTAGGCTCAGAACCTCAACTTGTAGTGAAAAGCAACTTTTTCTATTTGGGAATGGGGTTTTACCAGTGGAAACACCTTTAGTCTGTATGCACAACATCCCGTTTTCTAGAAAGCAAACAGATAGTCTTGTAAGGGAAAAACAGAGAAAAGCAGGTGAGAAAGCAATACTTTTTTAGATCACAGCCTTCGGATTGAATGTCCACATTGCAAATCTCCTTTTCATCAATTTATTGTCACCAAACTTTACTGTTGGAATATTTATCAATATGTAATTCCTTAATCTTTTGAAAACAATAGCACATGTGCCAGTTATTTGTAGCAAACAGCAATCTGTTTGCCTGTGGTTTTTGTTGCCTGAGTTTAAAGAACTTGCTGTATATTAAAAATCACTATGTACCGCTATTGCTGGCACTTATCAGATAAGGAAGTCATAAGATGAACAATCTGCCTCAAAGAACTGAAAAGCAAAGCAATTCTGATACTGAAACTGCAAACCAGGCACGCACATAGATTACAGAAGTACAATAAATCATGTAACTTTTTAGCCTCAAATAAAATAAAAGAATGCAGTTTTTATTAGGAAATAAACTGTTTATCAAGAATGCTTTAAAGGTGACATTTATTACTAATAAACTATGTTGAAAGGGCTGATCTTTTTATTGGCAGAACAGCTGGAGACTTTCCTCTATGTAAAAAATGCCCCAGCTCAGTCCGTGCCAGGTCAGGAAGCATTTCCATCAGCACTAATGAAGGATGGGCAAGAGACTCACCCACACCTTTTTTCAAACAAGAACACTTTCCTTTCTCTTTAAAAATGAATGAGTTGTGGAAATATAACTCCAGTATTATTCTGGGACTGATCGTGGATTTCAACATAACTCCTTGGAATATCACAGAGAAACTATTCCACAGTCAGCTGATGGTATCAAAACCCAGCAAAGCATCTGCCGAGCAAACAGCTGATGGTGTCAACAAGCTCCCTGCTTAGGCAGAATGTTATTTGCTCTTCAGCTCTTGAAACTTACAGACCGACTCTTCAGGGTTGACGTGCTCCATGCTACTTTTCATGTTAAGTCTGTTAAGTTACTGTGTACCAAGTACACAAGCTGTTGGTGCTGAACATGTCAGAAAACACATCCATCCTTTAACAGCCTGCACTAGAGAAGTATATGAAGCCTCTCTCTTAACAAACTTCTTGTTTGAAGTATTTAATTTACACCTCCCCAAAAGCAGCCTTGTTTTGGGGACCGCTTGATTCAGGCTTGAATTATAACAGTATTTAATGTGTGTCTGCTTTCTGCCTGAAGCTGTATCAAGAATGACTGCGTGCAAGTCAGGTCAAGCCACATATGTCTCTTCAGTATTTAAAAATGTCCTTCAGAACAACACAGGGAGGAGACAAAAGTGGAGTGCAGCACACCTTGTTTAGGGCTCACCACATTTTCGTGTCCTGCAAGGCACAAGCACGTTGCAGTTAGGAGCTTATTCAACTCCTTTACAATGATAAAGGCAATTTTTGGAATTAACTGTTGAACAAGTGTTAAGCATTTATGATTCTGACCTTGTCTGTGAAATCTACTTCATCATTAGTCTATAGTGTGTACCCTATTACTTGGTCATGAACTGAAATTTCTCTCCCCATACTACAAAAATAAAAGTTCTTCTGTTGGTCTCACCAGCCAGAATACACTACATGATTAAAACGTGGTTGCAGATTGTCAGAAAAATCAAACCTCTCGCACTTAAGATGCATTAACTATTCAGGGAAATGAAACGGTGCTTAAGAACTGCTCTCAAGAGTCTGTGATAAAAATCAATGTCTAGATTATATGTAAACTTGGCATTTCCTAGAAACTGCAGTAACTTAAATATTCCACTACCCAGGCACTCTTGCTACTGATATATTATCATTGTCTCCTGTTCCATTGACTTTCTAAACACAGTTTTCTGTGCAATATTGTTTTTCAGGAGATGACCCATTCATGGCCTCCGCCACTGTCAGCTATTCACACACCAGGAAAGGCAGAACAAAGCAAGTTTCCCTTCCCAAACAAGGTAAGACAGACAACATCATGTATAACCGTGCCTCCTGCACCTCAATATATGTCCTACATAAGCCATAAGTGTGTGAGGTCTCTGGGCTGAGGTTGGTGCTGTGCTGATGACCTTATCCATGTGCGCCCCAATATCCCATGCCTTTTTCCCGCTTACAGCCTCTGCAGGGCTACCCGGCTCTTGCTTACCTACCTCCTGGCTGCAACACTGATGCTGGCGTGTGGGTCATGGGTTCCTCACCACAACCGCAAGGCAAAACAGCAGGTGTGCCTGGTGGGGTGTCCAGATGTGGTGCCTTCTGTGGGCACCTGCTGAGTCCTCTGACTGGCACCTCTGGGCACATATGGCTGCTGTGAGTCAAGAAGCTCCTGCTGACACCCGTTGCTTCTGCTTCATTTGGCTTTGCTAGCCAAGGTTTTTGTTGAAACCATTGCGGTCTGAGGTGGGTTTTATAATACACTAGCCTCTGCAGTTGGGGGCCGAGGAGTAAGGGTATATCCCCGGCCACCAGCCTAGCTTCAGGGGCAGCTTTGCTGGAGACGCAGGCAGCCTAGTGCCATGATGGCCAGAGGGGCCACAGAAGTATTTGCCAGGGAAGTATTTTGTCCCTCAAGGCACTAAGACCACTGGTCCTGATGATGGTCCTTTGAAACCAGGTCTACTGTTGCCTGTGTATCCCAGGGAGGCTGCAGAGCAGCATGGTAAAGCTCATCAGCACGAGCTTGGGAAAACTTCATTGGTAAATCAGGAGGGAATGAAATCAGATATCCTATGCAAGACCAAATAAAATTTTCACATTGTATCACCATATACTGCTTATATGCCACAAACATTTCATGAAGTGTTCAAGCTTGAAAGATGGTATTGATGCTGTTTATAGCCTTTCTCCTGTCAAAGCAAGCTCCTTTGATAACTTTAAAGTCCATTCTGCAAAATTTAGTGCAGGAAATAATTATAACCGCACAGCCAAGAAACCTTCAACGTTTGCTTACAGTAAAACAGCTTTTCCGTGGATGAGAGTGTCATGATTTTGAAGTACCAGGGGTGTAAACCAAAACATCTCTGGCATGTTATGAAAGAAAAAGAAGGAAATCACTCACTCCCTATTTACTCATCGAAGGCAGACAGCTGATTGAGATGGTAGGCGTGCTAGAGGCTTGTTAAGTTAGAATAAGTCCAGTAGAAGATAGATGGATCAGCAGCTTACAAGCAGGTGAATTGCCCAGATATGGATGAGAAAAACAAAGTGGTGCCTGCAACTCTGAAATTTCTGCATAATGGTCACTGCATTATTTGCTTGCATGGCACACATGCAGATGTGCATGGGCAAGGTGTGCACCCACCAATGTGTCTGTGTGGCCATCACAAATGCACTTCCTCACAACTAAATGTATTGTGATAAATATAGGAATAGGAGAACCATAGACCATAGGGCAAAGATATGTGAATAATGGTTTCTATTGACTTTCTCATCTTCTCTCTGCCTGTTCATCCATCTCTGGGAAATATTCTAATAGCTTGAACTACAGAGCTGCTTCAGAGACCTACCATACATTTTTAAAGAGCCTTTTCTAGGTGGTTTCCTTTTCTCTTACCAAAGTAGAATTTCAATTTTATTTAAGCTTAGGATGGACGAGATTTCATGTAATTATACATGAGCACACTTTTGTACATATAATAACATCACAACTGTATTGTGGCCTGAATGGTCTGCATGGTCAGAAATCACAGTGACTTTTTTTTTTTTTATACAGTGAGATGGGAAAGAAGTACCTAATAAAACTCACCAGAGTCCTAGAAAAATCCTGCATTACTGGCCATAGATCATGTTAATTTTAGACACCACCTCTATTTTAAAATATTTTAAAATAATTAAAAGCTACTTCTGTGGCTTACTCTGAATCTGTGCAGTTGCAGACTTTAGAAGGAGTCTGCTTGTCAGGCTTCAAAATGCAAAGAATGGATTCTTAATTTTTCAAACATATTTTTTAAACGTCCATAAACTAGCTATTGTTTTTCACAAGGTGTGTAAAATCTTTTTTGGATCTTAGAGAGAATGTCTCCAAAACTCGTAGGAAGCTTTTCCACAGGTCAGCTACACAGCTGTCCTAACTTGTTAAAACCTAAAGACTACACCAAACTGTTGTAGATCGCACATTATTCAGATAAATGGGCCTGTCAGTTAAGTAGTGGCCAAGGCCAGCAAAGAAGCTAAAAGGCTAAATTCAAGGCATCGGCTTTATCTCTTAGTTTCAAGCAATGCATGGTGCCATGAATTCATTTTCCATCTTTATGGCAGTGTTGAGAGATCAGTTCATTTGCAGTGAGTCTTCCAGCCAGAGAAGCAAGTAGGCTGCAATCCTTTTTAACAGAAGACAGTTCTGAAGTGTAAAGATACTCATCATTTTGGGAATGAGAAAAAGAGAAGCTTGTAGGACTCCTGCCCTATTGCAAGGATGCAAATCACCCTTACTTTTCTGTCTATAAAAACTGAGTTCAGCATCATTAGTTCCCATACATGCTTCACTGCTTTTAACCTGCAACTCAAGTAATTAGTGATCTGACAGCTTGAAACTTTAAATTTATTAATTAGGCTGTTCAAGTTGCAAAGGCCACAGCAACTATGACTACAATGGTTTTGAAATCATTCTAGTAATAAAAGCTAAATAACTGAGGTTTATATATCACAAATGTAACAGAGTTGCATATTTGAAACTGTGTATGTGCATTTGTCCCTCTATATAACTACATGCTCTTCTGGGAATGCGGGGATGCATGTGCCTGTGCTGTAGCTGTATATGAAATCGGACCTCATTAACATGGGAGGTCTGCATTAATGCAAAAGAGTGAAAGTCAGGTCAGGTTTGACACGTGTGGCAGTGCTCGGTAGGTTTCCCAGGACAGCGCTGCTGGGAGAGGACATTTGGAGAACTGTCCTTCGTGTAATAGAGGGCAAAAAGTTACGTTGCATCCTTAACTTTGAATTTTCTTTCTCTGAGGAATTAATTTGTACTCTTGAATTTACTAGGAAGGGGCAATGACAGTCTCTTTATTTCTTGTTTTTCAAAGCTTAAGGATAATTGAATCTGTGTGATGTGACAATCTGTGTGTGCTTTCCTTTCTCCTATCTCTGTCACACTTTATAACATACAAATGATCAGGCACTATTTGATTGTAATTTTATTTAAAACATCTTAATAAATAAACTTTAAATGAATAATTAAATGCGGTAAATAAGAGCTCACTTGATGTTCGTGCGAATGAGCTTTCATGTTCAGGCATTAATTCTGTAGTCTTGTGCGGGAAAAAAATGCTGTTAATTCTGCTGCATGCTTTGCTCTCTTTCTTCATTTTTACTATGATTTCATGTCTTGAAAGTTTGATCAGCTGGGATACGGGATCAACCATCATTTTGTTATTTGAGAATTAATTTATCCGCTCCAGGAGAACTAGTGTCTTGTCACAAAGCTATTGGGTGATCATTCTCAGTAGAAGCTAAGTTATCATAGTGATGTTTTTCTTTATGTGCTCAATTCGTTAGGTTTTTCCTTTCTTCCTGATTTTAGCAAGCTGGAGCAAACGCACTAGAAAATAATCTCCAGACTTGGAGACTTCATCTTTGTTTTTTAAGTTACATAAAGTCATACTTTTTTCCTACCTCAGTGGGAGCGCAGTCTATTTTGCTATGAGATATTTGTATTAGCCTTTATTACTAAGAATAATTAGTTGATAATCAGGACACATATTTTAAAGAATCCGTTAAAAGGAAAAGTGAAAACGCTGTAGCTCGTATGTTTTGCTGATGTCCAATTTGAGACTATGCAGAGCCAATGGCAGAGGTAAGATTAGAGCAGAGGGTGCTTGTTTCCTGAGATTGATGAAAATGTAAAAGAGCGAGTGAGATCCTTGTTTAGTGGTTTCAAACACTTTTACAAACCCGAAGGTATTTCAGAATTATTGTATTTCCCCAAACTTCTCTAAGTATATAAATTCACTATTCAGGAAACTGAACATGCTCTAATGGTCTACTTTTATCGACAGCCTGGTTGGCTACTGGAATAGCATTTAAATTCAAGTGTTCATGTCACTACATCACCACTGCAAGCTAATCCTGACTTCTTAAGATCATATTCAGTCACCAGAAAACAAAAAAAAACCAACAACAACAGGCTTTAATATGCCTTCATCAGAAGCATTCCCAAAAAGCTGAGGCAATTTGTCAGAAGCAGACAATTTCAAATTATTGAGAAATTATTGTCAGCGTGTGAAACACAGTACAGATCTTTTCATACTGTAGCTGAAGGTAGAAGCTCTTAGGGCCTGCCGAAGAGTTTAATGTCTCACATTTCAGTTCTGTAGGATGGCAGTGAATTGCAGATGTGTATTATAGCATAAAAATTACAGATTGAAGCCAGGCAGTCCGGAGAGCCTTGGCTCCTGAGCAAATGGTGCAGATTGAGGGGATTTAACTGAGCCCTCCGGACCCCAGTGCCTGTGGTCCAGCCAAGCCCTGTTTAGAGATGCCACCCCGACTTCTGAGGCTGCTGAGTGACTCAGCAGCAACATCTCAGCTTAGCCGAGTCAGAGCATCCTTGAGATCTCTGGAGACTTGCAGTTCCTTTCTTGATGAGTCGTGCATTTGACCCATTGCTCAGCCTCTGTGGACGAGGGATCTGGTCCAGCACCCAGTTCCTCACTGAAAATGATTTAATCATTTTAGATTAATAATGATTTCAATATCTTTTTGTTACAGTTTGTGTTTGTATTTCCCTTCTATTTGTAAGCTTCTTTTATGTTTTTATGAATGCAAACAAATTTTATTAGTAAAATATGTGAACATTTGCATGTGAGGAAAAAATGGCCTGATTTATTTCACTCTATTTGTAGATATTGCGGTTGTGATACAAGGTTGACCTTGTAATCTCGGGGACCCAGAACTAAAGTCTGTATTTCCATTCTCTGGTGCTGTCAATATCAATCTGTGAAAAGGAAAGACCAGCCATGCTACTACCTCAGGAATCCAATGGTCCATGAAACAATATTGGTCCTCTCATCTAAACTTATAGAAGATAATAGACGAGTTTTGGCTCATCAATAAATGAATAGTGAGCAGGAGAGTTGTAATAGCTATACAAGGAATTGCACTATTAGAGGGTTGTTGTGAAATACGTTTACAAGCCTTAGAATAAATAGATTTTCAGAGAAATATTGGATTTATTTTTGTAATTGAAAATTGCTTGGAAACTGATTGAACAATTAACAATATTGTTTGTATTATTAAGGTAATGTTCAAGCAAATATTGCACCTAAAAATTCCTGTAAAAATAACACACCATATCTTTCTATTTTACTGTAGGAATCACAACAGGGATCTACAGGACACAGCAATACAAGTAAGTATCAACTCATTTTCTGTTTGCATTGGGTGGAGGGGATGACAATGATCATGGAAAACAAGCGACTGATAGAGTAATGAAGCAGCAGCAGACTGGGATGGCGCAGAGCCTCAGCAGGCAGCACTTGGCTGTGGCCAAATGTGGAGAACTGGACTGAAGAGTCACCATCAAAATGTCAGCTCTTTTGGTGGACTGGGAAGAACAAAAAGGTTTAATTTCGTTATGGCCATTTCATTACGTAGATGAGAAAGACTGAAAGGGCACAAGAGTGGCTTTTTTAGAAAGCCAGAAAAGAGCTGACCTAGTTGTGCAGCCAGATCCAGACTGCCAGAAAATTCGGCAGGAAGGTTTGTTATCATTTATCTTTCATAGGCAATGGTATATTTTGTGACTATTGCACAGAAATAAGCTACACGAATCCTGCCAAACTAACACCAGATAATGTCTCAAAGACCATATGGCCGTGGGTCTTTTTGGCTAGCCATGTGGGCAGGGGAGTGATGTGTGCTTGTGTGGCTCCTGGCTGGGGCTTTTCAGTGGACTCCAATTTACAATTCATGATGCAGATCAGCAGCACTTTAATTACACTTGGTTATGGTAAAAAACTTTGCAGCTGTATTGAAAGGAAAGATTGAATTGTTCTGCGAAACAAAATATTAATCCTCTCCCCTGACACCTCTGACTGTTGTTAATGTTGTCTTGCATATTAAAAATGCATGCTCCTATCCTGCTCTCAACATAAAATCATCTCAACTGAAAGAACTATTTTGCTAGCTTCCTGACCTGTCAGCTAGCACAGAACCCTGTTTGTAAATTATGGGGCTGTGATGAAAAATGCCCTGAGCTGGTAGGCAGGGCTTTGGAAGTGGCTGGTCACCCACTGCGTGAGGGAGAAGACATCCAGAGAGACAAGGCCGGGAGATGCAGGCTATTAAAACGGTGTGGCTCTGTGCTGGGGAAAGGTCAGCATGTGGAAGACAATGTTGCGAAGAAACATGCAGCGGTGTCACTTAATTGCTGTCATCGGTTTGATATTGTTGCAAGTACCAGCACTAAGGAAATAATAAAAGGCAAAGGGGATGAGGTTCTGTCAGAAAATAATGAATACAGTAATGAGAGAAAGAAGCACAAAAGGGCCATAATAGAGAGGGCTTTGTGAACACATGCAGAGTCAGGGACAAACACACCAGCTGAGCTGAAGGCTTTGCAATGACATCAGAGGCCACAGTGTTTGGCCAGCTTTGGTCATAGTTTCATTTTGAGTATTTCATTTGTTCAAAACTTGAATAAAACAGATTGGTTCTGCAGATCCAATGAAACATGCTTTCCTGTGGATTAGGAAATCGGTCCTACCTCCTCACAACTTCCCTCTGCTCCTTATTCCAGTGGTCTCTGACCTCACTTTACTTTCAGTTTCCCCATCTGCCCTCCCACACCACAGTACCTCCAGGTTCTTCCTACCTCCTCATTCAGCCTGCTCAGCATAATCAGCATATATTTGCAGCTGGACTGGAGCTGCACTTGTTACTGCCTGGCTGAAGGCAGCCAAACCAAAGAACAGCTCAACACATGCAGAGACATTTTCTTCATCGGGGGCAAAAGTTAGGGTGGCTGTCAGACACCCGGACACCTTTCCTAACATTGCAGAGGGAATTTTACTACCTCTGAAACCTGTGTCCATGAGGATTTCTGTTGAAGTGGTGGAATAAGACATCAAGTAAGAGACAGTTAGAATGAGACATAGACCTTACCAGTTATTTACATGGAAGTCAAAGGAAATTTGGGAGATAAAGGAATTGGATGTGAGGAAATGCCAGCAGATGACTCTATGCGGGAAAGAAACCTAATGGTCTATGTACTGTGTTATCCAAATGCACATCTTCAGAGTCCCAATTAGCTGTTATTTCCCATTGCACCATGTCTTCTTTGGAATGGTTCTTGAGCCTGTCATTTGCAGTGGTTTTACTCCAGATGCAAATGTCTTTCTCATGGATAACATCTGCATTTCTCTCATCTTTCCCTCTCAATGAAATCAAAGCATTTTAAAACCCATAATGGCTGAAGTTATACTGCTCTGTCCCAATGAATATTATTTATCCCTGTTACCCAGAAAGGGAAACATGGCCTGGTTAGTTTGAGTGACTCACCCAAATTCCAGCTCTGAGAAGAAAAATCCTTTCCTCCCCACCCGCAATTCAATGACAAAATCCTACAAAAGTTTATTTGAAATTCATTTTGAAATTAAAGAAATCTGGACATATCTCCTCTGGTTGTTCATAAAAAGGTTAGGAAGGGAGTTGTATGAGGTGAGGTAGAAGCTAGCAAAGAACTCCCAGCTCTGTAGCTGAGGATCAAAGGACTGATGGTTGTTTCCACTGTGTGTTTCTGGAGGCGTGTGTATGCATATACATACCAACACACAAACACACAAACGTGTCCATACCTGTTTCGGGAGACATACACAGTGCTTAGCACCTGGAATAAGTGTGCCAACAGCAGTCTCATAGCAAAGTGGGTAGCATATTTGTTGTCAATTCCAAAAAGACTAAGAAAAACAAAGGATGACACATGTTTACACATAAGAAGAAGCCAGAGCTAGAGAGGATTTAGCAATATGGCAAATGCCAGCCTCCCACAATGGTACCTGCATGCATTTGACAGGTTATATGGCAAATGGAAAACAAATCTTAGTCTGGCCAAGAGTGAGTGTCAAACAACCAAGTTGTTCTGAGAGGTAATTCCCTTTTACATATGCTTATCCAAAAATCTTATCTATACTATATTTGTACTATGCTTAGTCTATACACATTTTTAAAATGTCTATAATTCAGTCAAGTGAGGACAAAGTCGGTAAGAGCTGATAAAGCATTAATGGCCAGATTTTCTACTCTGATAGGCCGGACTGATGTGCTTCTACTATCTGTACAGGCTACATCCTCCCCCTCTGCACAGAAGCATGTTCAGTGACGATTAGCATAAAAGCAGCTGCAAATGCTTACTGTAGGGTAATTCATTAATATCCAGTTTGGCTAAATCACAGAGATTCCCTTTTCTCTCTCCTCACAGTACTTACGCTCTTTCCCTTGTTGCTGCATTAACATACATTGCTGAAAGTAGAACTGATGTGAACTCTGCTGGCAAAGCACTCAGGAATCCATATTCCTTTTCACACTCAAACAAACCAGCGTTCATGGTAATAATTCATCACTTATAAAAAGTCCAAGTTACAAATAGAAAATCTTTGAATATACGCCAACTGTTACTGTTGGTTTCTTGTTCCAAATTACCATAATGCAGATGAGCTCCAGGACTTCAGGCACCCTAAGGCTGACAAACATATCTTGTGGCAACAACTTTCTAACCAAGTGAGTTGATCATCTGGATATACTTTCTGAGGTCTCAGCTACAAGTGAAAAGTGACCTAGAGATTATGGAGTGGATGTATTCCATCCTGTGTGGATGCCCAACTCATGCCTAAATTTTAGGTGCTTTTAGCTGTTCTCGCACAGTAAGTGCTTAACATCCCTAAAGGTCCACAGAGAGGCATCGATGTTTTTGAAGTCATCCAGAGCTTTCCCCATCCTGCTCACTAAAGTTTAGGCATCTACACTGGGTAGACACAAACCCTTCCAGAGAGGAGGATGAGATCTAAAAGCACAACAGCAAAGTGTTTGCAATACCCAGAACCTCTTTATAAGACATGTGCTTCCAGAAGGTTGCTGTCTAGAGTAAGTCCTCTCCAGCTTGCTTCTGTACATCAGTGGAATGACATTGAAAGCAAAACCTTACCTCTTCTGAAGGCAAGTTTTCCAGAGGTGCCTCTTACAGCTGTTGCTGACACCCCAGCGCTGTACGGAAACAGAGGGTGAGGACTTGGTCAGCAGCAAATGGATGATGCATAAGTGCTCACGTGCATGGAATAGGTTGGGGGCTGGTCCGAAACCCACTCAACCCAAGCCACTGGGCAGAAAATCAGACAACAGCGAAACAGCCTGACTAAAGTAAGCGCTTCTCACATTTTTTTTCAGAAGGCACAGGTGCATTTTGGTTTAACGAAGCTCATTAAAAGGTAATGGAGAAAAACACATCCATCAGTAAACCAGTCACACTCAACCTCTGTGCCTCCTTGTCTGCTAGGCAACATAAACTCCTGTGTAGACAGCTATTAGCATCCAGCGACACACAAGAGGAGAAGCAGCTGCACAGTTGCTAGGTCCAGAATTCAAGTTCAAGGTGATTCAGGTGGAGTCTTATGCCCTGTATATCCATTGTAGAGCTAAACAAAAATCTTACACGAAAGTGCAGCTCTCTCAGGTAACTCAGAGAGCAATAATTACAGCAAACATCAGCCTTGCTTTTCTATGCGGGGAAGAAAGGAGAGGGAAGGACTTGACCTGACTTAGAAGAAGCCGTACCACCCCATCAGCTAGCAGCCTGCTTCCCTGGTGTCTATGCTATGTAACTAAGTTGTGTTGGGCAGGCATATTATTTTGGACCCAAGAAGGGGATCATCACAAGCACACATGCTGTAACAGGACCCATGTGAGTTGTAAGGAAACGTGAAGAGGCATCCCTTGGGCCTCTGATACTAGTCAAACGTTGGGGTACCTGGCTTCTAGGGTTGAGTGCCTAAGCCAAAATATACAACGTAGTGAAGAGGACTTCCCCAGACCCCACTTACAGGAGCTGAAAATCAGATCCTTAATCTATCAAAATGAATGTGGATTAAAACATCCATTGGCAGAATTTTGTCCTAATCACTACCTTACAGGCTTTCCTGGTGCTGTTTTGTTGCATATGAAGTAATTTCAGTTCCTGGAGCAAGATTTTGGAGCATGTGCGTGTTGGATGGGGTACACTCTTAGTAGCAGAGTTGTACAGGCCTGGAGAAATCCTTTCCATTGCCCCAAAGCCTGCTATCCCTGGTAAAGCTTTTATCCTCTAAACAGCCTTTCTTGTGGAGTTTTTTTGCCTGACAATTCCAGAGTCTGTGTGACAGTGACAAGAAAAGTCAAGCCAGGGCTGACCCCTGCTTGCAAATGCTCCCGCAGCCCCGTGATTGCCTCGGCAGCAGTCTGCACGTGTGGCAAGAGCGGCCAGTGTTAGCAATGAGTGAAGGGTTGGACGTGTCACATCTAAGCAGTTTCCATATTGACCCATTTCTGATGTCATTTTCTTCTTCTCTTTTAAAGGGAAAAGCGATGTAGAGCCAAGGAGTCCAGAGAAAAGCGCAACCCATACATCGTAAGTCACTTTTGTGTTAAAGGTTGGAGAAGGCAGCTGTGTTCTTATCAGATTTGTTGAGCAAAATAGACTTTGTTCATTTTCATTAAAATAAAGCTCTTTCACTGATGCTTTTCTTGAAATGGCTTTTTAGATAATGACTAAACATTAATTATTCCTAGAACATTTGCATGCTGGTAAGTCAAAGATCCTTGCAAGTGAAATGGCTCCACATCATGCTAAATAGATATGATTTTTGTGGGTGTGCAAGTCTGGCCTTTACAACTTGACTTCAACATTACCTTAATGCTGCCAGAGTTTGTCACTCTAGCTAAAAAACATCATGTCACATATGCCTTTGATGTACTGATGTAATTTTAAAAGGCTGCAGTCTGCAGCTTCACCTCTGAATTACTTGAAATCCAATTACAGCTATCTCTGGTCTCTCACTATTTTGGTGGTGATTTTGAATTAACAAAAGAATTTGAGAAATAGATAGGAACAGGCACTTGTAATACATCAGTGTTCACCTTCACTCTACTGCAACAATAGAAGCTTTTACCATTTTTAACTCTAGTATACAAAGGACTGAATTGTTTTGCCAACATAAACCAGTCTATGAAACAGATGGGCTGCAAGTTAAAAAAAAATAAACAGCATCCATCTCCCAAACTGAGCTAGATAAGTAAATTCCTTTAATATCTACCAGGCAGGAGCATTATGAATTTCTGCTAAACCGTTCACCTTTTTAATCTCATTTGAGGGAGGGAAGTTCTTGTAACAGTCAGTCATGTGAATTTTAGAGTGCATCTTACCCATAATTTATGTTTTCTGTTTCATGTTATTTAAATTCAGAGCATTATATCATGTAAATCTCACAAGGTGTCACCATTTGTTACATGTCCAAAAGTAGTCACAGAAGGAGGTACAATAATGGTGATTTATTGTGGGATGTTTTGATTTCTGCTGCAAATACGCATTAAAAATCCTCTGGAAATGAATATAGAAGAAGATTTGACATGGTTTAAGAAATGACTAGTCCTGCAGATTGTGTTGTGGAATGTAATTACAATATGTGAGCATATTTAGCCAAACTTATTAAATTAATTAAGCATTAGCAGCCTTATACCTTCTGATAGTATGATTACTGGGAATGGTTAATAGACTGATTGCAATAATTATCATTTTTTAAAATTATATCACAATAACGACCAAAAGAAGAAGAGTTTTAATGCCATCTGGAGGTATTTTGGAGAAATGAACACATTTATTTTTGCTGATATTTAGCAATATGTAAAACATAAGCTGTCCTCCAAAGTGGTGGGTTGTTTTTTTTCTAGTTAATCAGTGATTTATTCATGAGTAATGTTCTTTACTTTCCTTTCTTCTCCTTCATCAGATTAAAACCATGTAAGATCTCTAAACCCACAATAGGGGTGTCTCTGAATCCAGAATTTGGATTCAGACATACTCCCTGATATGTTTATGGTTTTGGTTTGAGACTGCCTGCTGTGTTATATAGTGTGCTGTATTAGATACAGCAGACTTTAGAATCCGTTTAGGCTTGAAAAGTTCCTTTCCTAATAAGAGATCTTAGTACAACCATCTGAAACTGTGCTGTCTGCTAGATATAGTAGACTTATAGTGCTTATCTTTAAATTGTTACTATATGCTAGGGCTACCCCACAGCAGATACTGGTTCCCAGAGCAATTTTTAGTAGAAACAACTGGTTACCACTGATGAATGACTGTGTTCAAGAAGCAGAGGCCCCTCTCGCTAGAGAAATCGTTTGTGTGGCAAAGGAGGCAGAAGATGATGTGAGGAAGGGAACCAGTAAATGCTGTACCAAAAGAGGAGGAAGAAAATGAGAGGGATGCAGCTAAAAAGGAGGAAAATGAACGACAAACACTAAATTTTCAGGAAAAGATACAAAACTGAGAGCAGTGGAAGAGAAAAACAGAGGTCAAACAGTAGAAGTGAGAAAGAAGGGAGAACAATACAAGCAACAGCTATTAACTAAAATGTTTGTATTACTGAATAGAGGGCTGGATACCTGAGTGATACAGTGAACTAAATTAACTCATGTTGATGTGTGGGTGCACACTGACATCCCAGTTCTCTTTCTACTGCCTTCTGTTGGCCTTCCCCAGGTTCCTTCTCTTTTTCACCTTCTTCTAGGACAGACTTTTATCCCTGTTTCTCAGGCAGTCGTGAATACAGACTTTCTCTGTTCCTTTGGGGATGTTCAGCTTGTGTACACACAAGGTGCACAACCAGAAGGACTTGCCGCACACACGTATGCACGGTTGCGTTAGCACATGTGCTGGGGTCTGTCTACATCAATGGATGTGCTCTTCCCCTGCGGACGTGGAGATGGTGGGGAAGTGCAAGGGAAGAGGTGTGCGAGGGGGCACAAAAGCTGCCAGGGATCCCTGTGGGCAAAAAAAGCCTGCACCCTCTTGCGAGGTGTCATTCTCCTGAGAGAGCTGAAGGGGTTCGGTTGGCATCTCCTGGCAGGGGTGCTCAAAAGAGGACATTGACCTAGAAGAGCTGGCACATTCATGCCTGACCAGGAGGAACTGTGGATTCGTATCACCATGGATCAGTGTTTGCCTGTGAAAATGGAACAAACAGCAACAAAAAATCCCACAAACCAAGTCATGTTGGCTTAGATAAAAATAACAGAAAAGGCAGGGAGGAGCAAATTAATGTTTCTTTCTTACAAATGTCTTTTTTATTTTCCTCAGGCATGTTACAAGCCACACACTCAAGCCAAGCTTATATGACTCAATGGCAGTTAATTTATCCTTGGTGCAGATTTACTGCCTCCATCCAAACATTATTTATGCAGCTTCAAAGGACAGGTTGATTACCCTCCTGAATCAGGCAGTGAGGTGCTTGTGAACTGAGCATTTACATGAAGTCTTCCCTCGAGGCGTTTCTCCTGTCTTGTCCAGTGGGCTCCAGGTCCGCAAATAGCAGATATGACCCTGTGACCTGGAGCCCCAGGGCTAAACATGCTACCTGTAACCCCCAATAGTATAGAAATTTAGAGTGCAGGACTCACAGTCATCTGTTTGGAAGGGTTTGGGTACGGTAAATGTATCATTCTGAATAGCATTATGTATAGCGTTTTTTTCCTGTATGTATTAACTCCCTATATAAACATGGTGTGACATAGCTCTCCACTGATAATAATATTAAACATTAAGGAAGCACAAATACACAAAGCATTAGGTGATAGGCATTAATTGATGCAACATCCTAATGACGCAGATAAATAAGGGCAGTTATTACAATGCTAGAGATAGCTCGTAGGAGAATGATGCGAAAGCAGAGAGGAAGTCTGAGCAGAGCTGTATCCTTTTGCATGATATTCCTATGGCCTGTACCACATAATAATTGCTTGAGCTGGCACTGAAAAATTGCGATAAAAGGTGCAAACAATACAAAAGTGTTAAACTGTCTGGAGTCTTCCTCAGTTGATTCATGTTCCTTGTAACTGAATACTTTTAAAGTCATGAGAATTCTAGATTTGAAGGGTTTTGTTTTTGCTGTACTCTTAATATATACAGCTCTTTATGGGTCATCTGCTTACAGCTTTGTTGAGCATTTGTAAACTTTTAGGAATGTTCACAAATACCTGGAATTGTTTTGTTCTTTTGTTTTTTTGATAGACGGTTCAATTTTCAGTGGTCAGAAAACTTTCACACGTTTTGTTAAGCACACCCGATTTTTATTAAAATCGTTTCTCCCGTTGGTTTTACCAGTCATAATCTGAACGGCTGTGTTAAGGAGCTGGGAAGGCATTAAAAATGAGTGCTCTTTTGTTCTTTAATATTTTCAGGTGCAGGATTTAATCTTTCCTTGGCAGAATTAGATCCTTTCGGTAAACCTTGGAACGTTGAAATTTAAACTTTTAATTTTATAAAACTTCTGTGCAAGAAAAAGTGATTCCACCCGGTGCATGTGTTTTGGAGGACCTTGTGGTGCCACAGAAACTCCTCTCTGACCCATGGGTCTGAGATCTTCCATCCTCTCACATGCAAAATATGACAATAATTCAAAAGTGGCACAAATACACAAAGCACTCGGCAAGGCTCCTGCTCTTGGGATGACTTTCGATGTACTGTCTATTGTGATGTTCTTCAGTACCTTTGTGTTTGTAAATGATTTCCAGTTCAGACTACCCAAGGTTAATAATGCCTGACTGTGATTCACTGCTATGCATTTACCTCGACATTTCTAGTGCACTTACTTAATAATATCAGGGCCAGCAACTAGATACCTCTGTGCTGTCTCTTTATTATCCCTCCCACAACTGTTTTCATGCTGAGCTGCTCCAGATTTTTCCCTCCCTTTTTACAAGAGAATTAACCAAGATTGAGGGAGGCTTTTATAATTTATGGCAGTTATGCAAGTTTTGTCCTTTGCTAATACTCTCTGAGAATCTCAGTGATCTCTGGGTGTGTGTTTACTTCTTTGCTTTTGCCAGGCAGAAATAGATGTTGGCTCTGTTCCCTCCTTGCACTGGTTCCCAGCATCACTTGGAGAATAGTTTTCTCAGGGACATCTTCATTAAGAGGACTAAATTCAGCAGTTTCCAAGCTGCCCATTTGGCAAAGATTAGTGCTAGAGTCTCTTGGCCATCCAGCAGCTGCTAATCAGTCTCATCACCCTGATTCTCCTTGAGGAAGGAAATAGGAAACGGGTGCTCAGAGCAACATGACTGTTGTTTGATGCCACCTGTGTCTGTATTGGCACAAGCATGTCCTGTTGGTTTCTTGCTTTTTCTTCCTCTCTTCTGTCTTGCCCCCTGTATCTTCAGAGTGACTCAGATGATAGTTACTCAACAGCCAAAAGCTGCTGCTGGTTTCCCCTTCCACAGATGGGAAGACTGAGGCAGAAGGATTACAAGGTGCCTCCAGAGAACAGAGAGAACCATTTTCAGATGCAGGAGGTCAGCTTGAGCGAGTGCAGCCAACACACTGTCCTGCTTTTAGCCCCAGGAGAGCTCGGCTTCTCACATCTGGCTCATGTGTGGTCTTGAAGCAGGACCATAAGTCTCTCAGGCAACAACTGCAGCCTGTCTGAGCACTGGAGTTGGAAGAAGAGCCTTAATCCCACCTCACTTCGCCGAAAGGCCTGGTGCAAGTTAAATTTAGCCTTGGCTTTCCCCCACCTAAAATAATAATTAGACCGCCATGAAGACCATCATCTCTTTAATATTTGTACAAAGTGTTGAAAATTGTAATGTTCTGTAAAAATGGCTAAGGATTACTCACCCAGAACAGTAAAGGAAATGAGTGGTAGTTTAAGCGTTTAAAGACAGACTTGGGTAGTAAGTGTTAAATGTCCTGAGGAGTGCCAGGGTTGGGGAGAACGGGAGGGCAGGAGCTGCTGCCTCTCCCGGGCACTCAAAGACCTGGTGAGCACGAGCAGCCCCTGTCCCATCACCACAATCCCATCCTCCCCGCTCAGTTTCAATCTTAGCTTCTTGGGACAGCAGTCACCCAACTTCAATTAAAAGGTACATCTTAGGTATCGTTCTATTTGTTTGTCAAAAGGACCGTGATGGCTTAAGTCAATTGAATTAGAAAAGAGCTCACAGATGAGTCTGGAGGACAATGGAAAGGGTAAAGTCCATGCAACTGTGGAATTCTGTTCTAAGAATAGGGTTGCCCAAATTTTTCTGGGGTATATTCCACTTCCAGCTTTCAGATTAAGATACCAGGGCTACTTCCCAAACAGTCTTCCACAGCTCAAGTTTGGGGCATTTTAGATGGCAAGGAGCCTGCAGCAGACACGTGTTGGCCAGTGATTTAGTAATGCCTCATTCAGTGACTCTGTGGGCTCTACTGAGGGCCACTATGAGTATTTCAACTTGCTTGTGAGCCACAGATGGGCCTCCTCTGCCCAAAAATACATCTTCCAAGGGGTGGTAAACAATATGAAATGACATCCTTTACATTGATTTTTAATATGTATTGTTTCTGAAAACGTCAATGCCTTGTATCATCGATGGCTTTTAATGGACATCTGTGATGTTTCTGAGAGAAGTCTTACAGACCATGCTAAAAAAAAAAAAAAAAAGAAGGAAAAAATGATGAATGAAGGCAGTGTTTTTCAGAGTGATGGAGGTCTTGAAAACTGTAGAAGTGAAAGTCTAATGTTTATCCATGAACCAAGCTGCTGGCAGAAGAAGAAGGCTGGCTTCATTGCACTATTCCACCTGTTTACTTGAGCCTCGGCTCAGAGAGCTATCCTCTAACACTGCCAGACTGTCACTCTGCTCAGCCAGTCCAGCAAGAACAGCTAAAAACATACTCCTCAGCTCTAAAATTCCCATGAAACAGTTCTTTTTTCTGCCCTCTCCCCTGAAGATTTACCCTCAGTACATGTGCAGAGTATTTCTCTGTGTATGAAATGTATAGGCCATTAAAAAAATACAATCCCACTGTAACTTCTCACTCCAAGAAACATACTGGTTTCACCTGTGGGATGTGTCAGACCCACTGCTGTGTTTTCACAACGCTGTTGTAAACTTTGCCTACCGATTCCTAACCTTTTCTGAGCACAGATTTTTTTGTTTGCAGTGTACAATGCTGCTGATACTTCACAACAAACTATTGTAAGTTGATACCAACAAATCTATTTTCTTCAAATGCTATAAAGACATTTCCTTGGAAGACATTTTCCATTTTCTCACACAGGTCTTGACTGAATCTGTCTTTGACGTTTAGCAAAGTTAAGGAGGAAGAATGGATTGGTATTATTGGTGATTTTTTAATTTGCCATGTGGAAAAAATTATAGATGTATAGCAGTTGAAGATGAAACAGGTCAAAAATTTTAAATAACATACGAAGTCATATTAAAAGATCTTAAAAACATGATGTCCACAAAAGCAGATGAGATGGGGCTTATTGGTTTGGTTTAGAAAGAAAATACCTGGAAGCCAAATCTGATCTTAATTGCAGTGGTGGTTCTCCTGGGACAAAATTTAGCTTCTGTTGAGTCCAAGTCAGACAAAAAAAAACAAAAAAGCTTTATTTGAGATGTTAACAGGAATGGGGATAGATGAATGTTGAAAAAAAAAGCAACAGTGGGTCCTGGGGAAGTTTTGTGATTGACTTACGTGGGGCGAGATAGGGCCTTTGCTGTCCTATTTTTAAATGCTAGCCCTCTCTTTTACCAGGTATAACAAATAGCTTGAGATAAACACCCATATTACTGCAGGGCTCAGTGCAGAGTTTTGTTTATAAAGTCCACTTGATCCAGGCCCTCTTGTTTAGCACCTTCACCTTTACTCTCTACCTGTACTCTGTATGCTGGAGAGAGAAATAATTAGCCACGGGAAGCTGCCCTCATTTTGATGCCACCCTTGTCTCAAAGCTGAAGGCAGAAGTGGTTTAGTGCAAGAGATGCCCTTGCTTCGAAACAGCAGCTTTTGTCCCATTGGAAAACTTACTATAGTGCTGGGCGTTATTTGTAATTTTATAAGAAGTAAAAAATGTTTCTGTAACATTTAACAGCACTTAGAATAAAGCTGACCGATTTAACCGGCTTAAATATTATCATACTTGAGGAAATGTTTTCCTGTATTACACCAAAAGCATATTATTTTTCTCTTAGGCACTGTTTTCGTTGGACTTTGTCATTTGTAAGGGACTAACTGGGAATTTTGAATGTATTATATATTAGCTCCGAATACGGTGGTTAAAGAGGAGTTGCCAGGAAAATCAGGAGATGCGAATACCTGGGAAGAAGTCTATTTTGTTGGAAATGCTGCCAGGAAGGCAGGCACCAGCAACCCTGCTCCGTATTTTTTTCTCTGAAGAAAATGATAAATGGAAGCTCAGCATCTCGCATGTTGGAGTCGTGATGTGCGCGGTGGTGTTTTTGCTGGGCTAAAATTCCTGGTTGCCAGGGTAACACATTTTGGAAATCCTCTACCCTGGGCAAAAGCTGCTGCAACTTGAAACCTGCCGGGGCTGATGCTCAGTGGGGGCACCACCACTGCTGAGTGCAGGGGGCTGCTGGCTTCGCTGAGAGATTTTGGGCAGGGAAACAAAATAAAATGGGTCCTAAAGAAGAGAAAGATGATTGGGAGCATTTGATACTTCCAGGTTCTCATAACCTGATTTTTTTTCCCACACCATCACCATGTCCCATCAGCCAAAGGGGGTTACCTCGTCCCGGGGCTGAATCACTGGGTGATGGAAAGACGAGAGATGTGTGTGTGCCTGGAGAGTGGGGAGAGGAGGAGGGTGAGAGGTGGAGAAATAGAGATACAGGGTTCTGGTCACCAGCCAAGAAAAATAGCTAACATTTTGCAAAAGAGAAATCCTAAGACTGAGGTCATAGTATGGAAAAAGTCTGTTTCACAGACTCTTGAGCCTGAATACGGGCCAAGTTTTTTTTATGTAGATTTTTTTATTTTTTTTAAATGCAGGCATCCTATTAACATTTGAACACTAAAGCTCGTCCAGGAATGGAAAGATTTTGGAATTTGAAGTTCCTTATTTTTCTACTTTGTTGGTACATAGTTATTTTTTTTTTAATTACAAGAAAGTGAGATTTTGAACAAGAAGTTCCCTCATTTTGCTTTTAGCTTATTTTACAACTATGAAGACCAAGTTAAGGGAATCTAAAGAAATACTTTTTTCTCTCAGAGAGTGACCAACTCGAAAAAAAAGATACTTTTCAAGCTTGGTGGACAACTTTTCATCTGCCATGCAAAATACAGAAAGATGCTGAAATGCTGATAAGTTTTCTGGTGTAGAAAAGTTCTACTGTTCAGCTATGAATAGCTATGATTTTTTAAGCCTTTATAGTAGCAAGCTGACAGTTTCATGAGAAATTACTTTTCATACCTAACTAAACAGATTATTGAAGTTCTTCTGCGTTATTCTCTGCATCTGGATTAAATGTCAGAGTGTGGATATTTTTTAACTGGACGAAAAAAATAACTCTTTGGATTTGCTAGGATGTTATTGCAAGCAAGTTTTCTAGTCTTTGATTTGCTAAGCTACAAGTGGAGTCTGCCTTCCTCAGGGTAAGAATATTTCCACATTATCATTTCACCTGCGGTATTTTAAGAGTGAGAATATTATGTCTCAGCATCTATCTCGGCTCTGTGCAGTCTGTTCTTCTTTTAGCATGCAGACAAGCTTCATCTCCCAAAAGAGATGCAGAATATATTTATTGGCAATTTAGAATTGATGATAGATTTGACAAGCAAGGAGGGTGACACACTGAAGCTATCAAAGCTGGAGATGAATCAGGACAAAGGTTTGGATGAGGTATATTGTTCCTGAAATTCAAAAGGGTTATACTTACAGATCATTCCAAAATCAAGGCAACTGTACCACTGACTTACAAAGATAAAAGCTAAGTTTTTCCAAGAAAAAAAAAAAAACAAAAAACAAAAAACAAACTGATTTGATTGGCCCACAGACTTTTTATGGCAAAATAGTCCAATTACAGCTGGCATTTCTACATGCTGATTTTTATTAGTTTTGTAAGATATTTTGTCAGGATTCATTTGTGCTGATTCCCCCTTTCATGGTATAAACTGTAAGCAATTGTAGGTACAGAGAAGGAATGTCTTGACATATTTCTTCAGAGATACAGCCCAGGAGGTGCAATAGATCAGGTACACTAAATTAAAACAGAACTGATCTGTTTCCTGATAAGCATGAGGACTTACTATGTATTTGATTGTATTATAATTTAGTGCAATTGTGGTGAAAATCCTGTGCATTCACCATCAGCTTTCCTACTATCAAAGCAAAGCAGACAAATCAGCACAAATAATCTCGTAAAAGTATTTCATAGCATGATGCAGACAAAGGATGAGCAAGTTACCCTTTTGTACTTGTTCGATTATCAATTTTTGTGCCATTTATAATGGCTGAAGTTTGAGGGGGATGGAGGGGACTTTCTGTCCTGAGGTTCCCTAGGGAGATGAGGCAGACAGCCCAAACGTGCCACCTGCCTTGACATAGTTCAGGAGGAGGCCTAGTACAGCAAAGAGTGAGAAAAAGGTCTGATTGGTAACCCCAGAACATTGCAGAATGCAGCCTTAGAAATAAATTTAATCACTCTTGTCTGTACAGTTTTTAACTGCTGGACTTACGACAAAAATTCATGTGGCTTCTCATGTGAAATCCGCATTTCCCCTATAACTTATACAATAAATGTAATATGAGACACAAACTCTTTAATACTTGAAATCACTGTAAGCAACAGCAGTTTCTGTAGACTTACATGAAAGAAACATCTAAAAAACCCTGGGCTTTTCCTCTGCCACAAAATAAGGTTTTGATCTTGCAAATGATTATAGACAAGCATGATGCTTTCCAGCAGGACTTCTTTCAGCATTACTGTTTGAAAGACCAGAAATCCCTGTGGGTACCTGGACTCGTGCTTATGCTATGCTGCCCATCTCCAGTTTGGTTAAAAATCCTTTCCCTGTGAGTTGTGTGCTTTACTGTGTGCAGTCTCAGTAAAGCAGGATGAGTTATATATGTCAAAAAAGTGACCTGCTGCAGAGTGACTGCACGTGGAGACCAAGGGAAAAAGAAATGAGGAACCTGAGTTTGTCAGGATGGAGGTCTGCTTCTTCTCCCCACCCATCAAACTGCAGCTGGCATGTTGAACGTCGCATCCCAAAGCTCAGTAATCCCAGCATAGCTCCGGTCAGCCAGTGGTTCAGCACCGAGGGCAGGAGACACACGGTCACTCGAGGGGGGATGCCTTTCCTCCTCTGAAGTACTTAAATTTTTCAGGCTTTGTTTTTGAGAGAAAGAAACCTCTCCCTGAGCCCTTCCCATAGGTTTCATTGCTGTCTAAGAGTGGTTGGCTGATACTGCTCCTCAGCAAGTGTCCTAATGTGAGGAGCCCCGCGGCACCCACAGCAGCCTCATGTGACTGATGCTGCGTAGCCAGGAGTCAGGAACCAAACTTCCAGCTCTGAAGCCTGGGAGACAGTGGAATAAGGAGAGAAAGGTGAAGATTGGAGGTGCAGTAACAGAAGACTGAATAAATACAAAGGCATGCATTGTACATAAACAATAAGAGGTGGATTGTGAAAGTTAGATTGGTAGAGGGACCTAAAATATTAATGTTATTCCCAACTTGCCTGTATTTCTTTATGACCGCAGTAGGTGGATAACTTAACCATCATCCCCAGGCATTATGGAAAGATTATAAATAGCAACAGCCCTTCTTTTAAAATTGATTTATTTTTATCAAGCAGAAGTGGCCAAGTACGTCTTTAGCATGATCCCATTTGGCTCAATGATGTTGCAGAGCTATGAATTCACTTTCTGCAACCTGAAGAACATAAAAGCCTTGGTGCCTAGCTGGAAAGCAAATTCCTCTTGCTCAAGCCGCTTATGTTTTTCTACTTAAGAAAAATTAAAATCTCATTTTTTTGCATGCACTTGTCATCCACTCAGAGTTTTATCCAAATAAATCTTTGGTTCTTTTCAAAGAACATCTTCCGTATGAGTTACATTATCTTTAAAGACTCACCCAGAACAGAGCGATCCAGGCTGACACTCTTGGTTTCCAGCAGAGAAGCAGCTGCATGAATCTGATCCCACAATTCCTTAGCTCAGTTAATTAAGTATGTGATGTCCTGAGAAGCTACTGCCTCCCAAAGCCAAGGAGAGTGAGCTGCCAGGCCCCGTTCCTGTCTTTGGCCACCAGACACGATGATGTTCAGAGATGGAATCACACTGTGTTACACAACTCTTGCCCTCTTCCCAGCCCACAGAGTCAGTGAAATTAAATAGCACAAAAAATTAACCCCACCGTTGTTGACGTGCCGCTGAGTAATGCGTGGCCTCATTTGCTGCTGCAGGAGAATATGTGTCTGCTGCTTTGGTAGTGGGGGCCCTGTGGGTGGTGTGGAGGGAGCCCCGTAGCACAAACCCTGCTGAGCACATCTGCAGTCCTACATCCCTGCCCGCTCTCCAGGGATCCTTGGGCACCTCAAGCCCTATGCACAAGATGATTTCTGATTTCTCTTTCCCTGTCTTGTCCTTTGCCCTCCAGCCCATGCCATCCACCACCTCTTCTGCTTTTCTCTCTCTTTCTTGCTGCAGCCCTTCTAGTGCTCTCCTACCATCCCATCCCTGATTTTGTCAGGTTCATCACCTGCAGCCTCATTTTTCCTTGTGTTTCACCTCTGCTGGCCCTTCCCTTCTCCACTTTTACCCCACAAAACATGCCTCCTGAAAAACAGAAAATAAATACAGAAATACATGGAGCAAGGGATACCTGAATATACCCACTGCAGCTTGGGTTCCTGGATTAGTGTGTATGCCTCGTTGCCTGCTGCTTTTCCTTTGTCCCTTGATTCCTCCATCATGTCATCTTTGCTTCATGGTGAATCACTGGGATGAAGAGTAACTTTTAACTCCTTTGTCAGGTGTCCACATATTGCCCTGATCTTCCTTTGGGGCACATAGTTTCCCATTGCTTCTCTTTTTAAGGATCGCGAAAGAGAGAAAGAGAGAATATGGAGAAAAGTTTTACTTAGCTACAAAATGCTTTCCTTTTATAACTTTCAGCATGATTGGCAGGTAGCTTTATTTAATCAAATTGCCTTTTCTGTCAGTGTATTATTTAATGAGGGAGTTCTTTTTTTGATTGCATAGGAAATGTGGAAGCATTTGAAAATTTCCGATGTGCTATTTACTCATCCATTATGTTGAGAATCAGTTTAATTTCAATGTCAGCAGTGGAATTAATAATCATAACAGTTATCTGTCACAGAATTATCTATTTGGGGATTTTCTCAGCAAATCAGACAAGGAAGCTTTAAAAAAAAAGTCAAATTTGAATGTGTTTTTGTTTTGATTATCTTTTTCACATATTTTCAGGCTTTAATTCAGTGTTGACTCACTGATATAAAATCCTTTAGTAGTGTAAGTTATCACTAGTTTTTTTCACTCTGAATTTCTCTCTGAATTTCTCGAACACTTCCATCAAGAAGGATGTCCCTCCATTAAAGTGTGTACTCGCTTCCCAAAAAGGAAAAGACAGTCCTGTCTTTCCAGAGGTAACACAAAATCTACTTTTGGTGTTGCACTTCACCGTCAGATGAACTGGCTTTGGCTTCCCTTCTGATAGCAGGGTAGTGCCTGAGCAGACGGACAGACAGACATGAGGGAGGTAGATGGGACCCAAGTCTGTTTCTGCTCCATTTAGGTTTCCTTTGATTCTGCAGTTATGTGCAGCCGTGCAAAAGTAAATAACTGATAAATTAATAAAACCTTTCAGCTAATACATTTGATAAGTACCAAGACTTTTTACATGACTCCAAAGTAAGGGCAGTAACTGTTAAATGAATTGCTTTTTAAATAAAACACATAAGAGAAAGTTTTAAATCCTTCATTGTTCCTTAAAATGTTTTAGTGCCTCATTAATTCTTGATTAGCCTGGTTGTTAAGGGGCCATTATTATGTGGTAATAAGATGTAGGAAATTACCTCTAGGACTATAGCCATGTCACACAGACCTGCTATACTTAGCACCTCATCAGGTGCTGAGACCAAGTGCCAGTGGTATAAATTAGGGGTTCAGTGCCTGATGGTGGGGCTCATGGTGGTGGTCCTGTGTGATGGGGGCTTTGCTGAGGTGATGTGGGTCCTCTGATGCAGAAAAGTGGAGAATAACTGACAAAACACAGCCCTCTCAGCAGCCTCCTGTCCTTCAAGGGCTCCCTGGTCTTGCCTTTGGCATAGCATGGAAACTGCTATAAAACAGTGGAATAAAATTACTTTGCAATTACATTCATTTAAGCAACTTCAAATATGCCTCAAGCTCACGCAGATGAAAATCCACTCTTTGCTGTATGATTTGTTAGGCAGAAAGTGTCACAGGAGATTTGGTGCCCGTCCAGCAGAATATCCCCAAACTACAGACCTCCTCTGCTCATTAGTATTTCTTGTGAATACCCTCCCCCCGCCCACCCTTAAAGTCTGCTACAAACATTGGTAAAACTAATCATTATTACCCTTTTACAAATAGGAAGATTAGTCTTAGGGGCTATTTTTACTGTGATTTGATGCAACATTAATCAGCAATCTGAAGAAGACACGTTTGAATGTCCCAGGCTGCATACATTTATTTTTCAGTGCATATAGTTCTTTTTTTTTTCTTCCTAAATCTCTTTGAGGTTGTGACTCTAATGATCACAGTATGTGGCTCCCATTCATTACCTATACAGGGAGCTAATGTGATATGGCAGCATCACTGTCTTTAAAGAGCACCGAAGATGCTAATAATTTAAAACACAAAGTGTGCTCTCCCCAGTACTTTCCTCCTTATTCTTTGCTGGGTTTCGATCTTCGCACAGCAGATGAGGCACAGTCCTGGGAGGACAGAGAGCAGCCTGGTGCCAGCGTGGCTGCTGTCACCCTGCCAGCCTGCAGGGCTGATAGTCTGCGGGGTGCGCCAGCCCCTGCTCACGTACCTCTTCTTGCCCTTGCATTTTGGAGGGTGTTCACACCTCAGGAGCGGCGTCAGAGCAAAGGTGCGGGACAGACTCGCTCCTAAGAGATGTGTGTTGTGCCTGAATCCTCAAAATGGGGCTGTGGCCTGTGTTTCAGTGCTAAATATCCATGTTTGTTATTAAATAGCCAGGCACTCATTTCCGTGTGCTTTCACCCAGGCCTTCAACCTTTGGCCTTGTGGCCAAGAAGGCCAATGGCATCCTGGGGTGTATTAGAAGGGGGGTTGTTAGTAGGTCAAGAGACATTTTCCTTCCCCTCTACTCTGCCCTGGTGAGACCACATCTGAAGTATTGTGTCCGTTTCTGGGCCCCTCAGTTCAAGAAGGACAGGGAACTGCTGGAGAGTCCAGTGCAGGGCAACAAAGATGATGGAGTGGAGCACCTCCCTTATGAGGAAAGGCTGAGGGAGCTGGGTCTCTTTAGCTTGGAGGAGACTGAGAGGTGACCTCATTAATGTTTATAAATATGTAAAGGGTGAGTGTCAGGAGGTTGAAGCCAGGGTCTTCTTGGCAACGACCAACGATAGGACAAGGGGCAATGGTACAAACTGGAGCACAGAAGGTTCCACGTAAATATGAGAAGAAACTTGTTCTCAGTGAGAGCAGCAGAATACTGGAATAGGCTGCCCAGGTGGGTTGTGGAGTCTCCTTCTCTGGAGACATTCAAAACCCCCCTGGATGCCTTCCCGTGTAACCTCATCTAGGTGTTCCTGCTCCGGCAGGGGGATTGGACTAGATGATCTTTTGAGGTCCCTTCCAATCCCTAACATTCTGTGATTCTATGATTCCAAGCTCCCCGTGGCATTGCCGTTTGCTTTTCAGGCCATGTGTGACTGCACCCCTTGCCCAAGCCCAGAGAACCTCCCTAGCACTCTTCAGGGTTGGACCTCAAGCCGCAAGTGGCTGGAGAAGGACACCTGCCACTTATGCCCATTTAACCTTTCATCAGCCTCAGAGCTGGGGCTGTGGGGAAAAGTTTTTGTACTTGGTATTTCAGCTGTGTCGGGAACCAAATTACCCCCAAGACCCACTCAGGGTGGCTGCTGCAAGCCATGGGCACCGCTCCCCTTCATCCCCAAGCCACCAGGCCACTGGAGCAACCCAGAGGGCACAGGCAAGCCAATTTTCCACCACCCCGTCTCGGTATGATGAAGGACACCCCTTAGCACGACTCTTGGCTTTGCCTGATTTTGGGTGTGCCTGCCTGCCCAGTCACCTCTGTCAAGGCTGGCAGGCAGTCGGGCACCATTACCCCAGATGTGGTTGACATCCCACTCCCAGCCCCAGTGGTCCCAAGCAGGGGTGCAGAAGGCATCTCTACCTGCTGCTGCTTCATACATCTGCTGAAATGTGTATTTTTTAGTATTTCCTGACAGTAATTAGCAGCAAATTGTCATGACATTTACAAGGATGAGGGAGAAACTTCACAAAAAAACTACATATTTAGAGGGCACTTTTGAGTGTATTTTCACACAAGAACAAATGGAAGGACCAATTACAGCCCAAACCAAAGACTGTTAGAAGTTGTTAACTGCATGAGCATAGCAGTAAAGAACATCAAGAGTTAACAGTCTCAGCTTGACAAAAGTTTATTTAATCCTACTCTAAACAAGCAATATAACAAATTCTTGTTAGGAATGAATGATCTCTCACATGTAACTTAAAATAATCAAGTTTTTATTTTAAATGCCAAAATAGGTCAAATGTTACGGCTTCTTCTGAAAGAAATTCAAATCGTCCGGTCCAATTTTATTTTTTATTTGTAACATTTTACAGATGAAAAAATGTGTTCTTTACATAAAACCTACTTGCCCCATTTCAGGCAGGAATGTGTATTTGCAAGAGAATTACAGACTCTTATAAGTTGACATATGCGGCTCCAGTAGCTTTGCTGTGCTCTGATAGAAGAGATATTGTTGCACATACTGTTTCAGCATCTCTTCACCTTCCTGCCTTATCTTTGGCCTTCTTTCACTTAAAATTTCCTCCTAGCAAAGGCCACAAAGGTGAAGTAGAGACTAAGCAGCCTCAGATGTTGGGTCACGGGTACATCTGAGGCAATGCCGATGGGTTCCCAGTTGGGATGTGGAGTTTCCTTCCCCAGTTCTGGATCTGATTGAACAAAGGGATTTTGGAAAAAATGATGAAATCTCTTTGCCTCAGTTTTCTCTTTCCCATTGAATGAGAGTTTGTTTACTTTTGACCTCACAGGGTGTTGGGAGATGTACCCATGCAGAGATCTCTCATCAGAAAACAGCATGATAGAATACAGCCTGTTAATAAATTGGTGCCTGTCTTGATAGGATCAGTCCTATTTCATACTAGTTAATGTTCCTGGTAATAGGGAAACTAAGTCCTTGTGCTTCGGTGTTCAGCTACAAGGAAAACTTGGAAAAAGTATTGATAAGAAAATTCTGACAGACCTTTCATTCACTGCCTTTTCTTCCCTGGCACTGCTATAAATTGCATACGCACTTGAAGTGTGAGACATTTATAAAAAATATGTAGTAAGGGCTGTTTGCTACATCTTTGGAATGGTAAAAACTGTTCTGATGTTAGTATGAGGACAGTAGTACACTGGAAAATACAGAATGATTTTTTTTTTAAACTAATAAAGACTCTGCTGGAGATAGTTTAAAGGTTTGTAGAACTTCTGGAAAGTTATTTACATATTTCAAAGGTCTTTATTGTCAGTCTCCTACATTTTGCCTGTTTTATTCAGTATTTTCATCAGCCATCTCTGCTGTCTTCAATGCACTGAAAATATTTAAGTACCTGATAAACCATGTACATCTGAAGTATTTTATCAGTAAAAAATAATTTGCCTTGAAGGTAATATAGTGGGCTAAATTAATTGCTGATGAAACCGGTTTTAGTAGACTGACACTGATGATGAAACTAACCCAATATATTTCGTTTCAGAGATCCACTTTTGGCCATTAACATTGCCACTACTAAATTGAATTCTTTAGAAGTTGTGTCATCCATTGTATATATGACTTTTTAAATATGTGTTGCATATAATAGGCAAAATGTTTGCTCACAAATTATTTGCAGTTGTACTAACTTAACACCTTACTATCTGTAGGGTTTATTCTTACTTAAATATCAAACAGATAATTTACCACAGCTCTGTCAGTATTAAGTCTGGCATATTTTATTTCCACACCAAACAGCACTTCTGAAAGAATAATGATTGTTTTGATTTGAATCAATCTGACATCAAATAATAATAAGTTAAATGATACTCAATGCCATTTTTTCAAAGGTGGAGGCCATAGGTAGATCCTGTAGGAGACCATGTAGAATTCAGTTCTGGGGAACCGAGTATGAAATAATCATAAATTTCGAACATACAAACCAACCAACCATTTGTATAATGAAACAGATTTGAGCAAATGGCCTTAATTCCAATCTGATTTTGTAAAAAAAAAAAAAATAAAATAAAATAAAATAAAAAAAAAAAATTGAATTTCAGTCATATAATAATCTGAGAATCCCTTTCCTGCATGGTTGGTTTATACCAATACTTGCTTACAACACTGCTATGGTATAGATGTTTGCTCCTATGGATGGCAGTCTGACAGCTAATAACAGAAAAAATATTTCACAGAAAGCTTCAGTTAACAGCCAGTGACTGGGAAAAAATGAAAGAAGCCAGTATGTTTTGTGGATGCAGATGAAACTCATACCAAGGCTAGTTTCAGTCCTTTGCAAACTGAATTAAATTAACTACTCACTGTGGGTAGTTGATATTGTGTTTGATGCCATAAAAAATCATATGGGTTAACTTAAAATAAAAAAGAAAAAAAAAAGCTGAGGTCATTTTCTCAACAAAATGAAAAAAGAATGCATTCAGGACTAATCATTTCTTTTAGCTTACATCACTCCAGAAAGCACTTGGGTGGCCTTAGTACAGCATTAGATACAAGCATACTTTGAAATCATGTTTTTGAAAGAAAAAAAAGAAAGCATAACATTTCAGAAATATTGAAATCAATAATTTTGTGCAGAAATTGAACTTTTTTAGTTATTTAGGCAAAAACATTTCTCAAATCTAGCAATTGCCAAGCCTTTTGTTCAGTCCTCACATTGTTCTTGATGGCTGAACTATTTGTCAGAAAATTCCCTTCGGTTCTAAGTCCCTCACACAAGACACTAGTTAGAGCCTCGTCGACTCTTGAGCCTTTGTGAAAAAACTATTGTCAACATTTTTCTCAAGATGACTCAACACTTCCAAAGATTTAGGACAGCAGAAAGCATTATCAGACTTCATTTAGATTTCCAGATTATTATTTTTTACATGATGGTTGTGGTAGTTAGCAGTTGGGTGGTAAAATTGGGCAATCAGAATACAATTGTGTCTAATTCATTTTTATACACTATTCCTATTAGTTAAAAAAGATATTTCTTTGGAAGTGACATTAGGGCCCTGACATATGATTTTTGAGTATTACTTTTTCTCAGAAGCTGCCCGCATGGTACTGCGAGCATGCCAAGCTGGTGTCCAGAAGAAAATTTAAGAGCAGTGATAAAATGAAAGAGGAAAACAGGAGCCCTTCTTGCAAACTGGGGTTTGTAATAGATATTCTGACATGATATGAATGATGAGGGATAGAAAATTCATAATGATGTGGGGAAGTGCAACACACACTCTGTGCATAGAAGTCTGACCTATAACTCATAAGATAGTGTGTGTCGGGTGAGTTATGAGAGTTATTCCCTCGTGTATATTTAAAAAGAGACATTAGAAAGGAGATATAGCATGTTTTACTGTTTGAGAGCTAACTTCAGAATTTTGTCCATAAAGTGTTTCTAAAGAAAAAAATACATGTTTGGGGTTTTTTGTTTTCGTTTTGGTTTGGGGTTTGTTGTTGTTTGTTTGTTTGTGGTTTGTTTGGTTTGTTGGGGTTTTTTTGTTTGTTTGGGGGGGTTGGTTTGGTTTTGTTTTAATATATATATACTGCAGTCCAGGTGGTGTATTCCTGCACAGCACGGGCAGGATCTAAATGCTGGGAGTAAAGCCCTTCCTCTCTCTGGAGGAGCTGCTCTTGGTTGATTGTTTCTGCTGTTGCAACTTAGAAATGAGATTATTCCTAAGGAAGAGCTATTTCCCATTTTGGCTTCTACAAAGGGTTATCTCAAAGTGAAACAATCAGGCCAGAGATGCTCAGTGCCGTCAGACCCCAGGGCAGCTGAGGGTCTGGACAACCTGCACACCTCAACCGGAGTGGCAAGATACAATTGGAATTAAACAAAATCCCACATAAGCAACAGTGCAGCTCCATGTGATGCAAAGGAATTATCTGACCACGGCTCTCACTGTTTGCACATGCTTTTCTCCCCCCAGCAGTAAAGTCCACGGCCACATGCTGGCCCCGGGTGCCAGCGCCTGCCTCCAGCTCCCCTGTCCCTGCAGCCCCTGGTGCTGCCTGAGTAGCCCCTTCCCTCCCTCAGCCCATCCGCAGGAAAAACAGGCAGCTCCTCCCATGTTTTGGTGTGCTACCAGTTCGGAGTGCCATCAGTTCTGAGATGTCTGCCCCCTTGAGATTATCTTCTCCCCTTTCTCCTTCTTGGGGTTATCTTAGAATCACAGAATCATAGAATGGTTTGGTTTGGAAGGGACCTTCAAAGGCCATCTAGGCCAAGCCTCTGCAATGAGCAGGGACATCTGCAACTAGATCAGGTTGCTCAGAGCCCCGTCCAGCCTGGCCTGAAATGTCTTTGGGGATGGGGCATCTCCCACCTCTCCGGGCAACCCGGGCCACTGTTTTATTACCTTCTTATTTTATTATCTTCTCCCTTTTCAGCATCTTGTGATCAGAACAAAAGCAGAGAGGAAAAAAGAGAATACTATCACTGATGCAGCGTCTCCTAATAAGTTTGTTAGTGTGCCAAGCTTAGGAAAAATGTTGGAAGCACCCTGGCGATGGAGGCAGCCCCCTTGGGAGCAGCGCTGCCCTTTTCTCTGAGCCAAGCACACAGAGTGCAGGCCTCCATAATGAACAGCAATTCATTCACCCCATGGGGCAAAATACTGCCTGGCGTTTTGGCCGAGAGCTTTGGTTTCCTTTTGTACTCTGTCTCATAAGGGAAAAAAAAATGTGTTTTTCCCTATGCCTAGCTTGGCTGCAAATGAAAGGCACTGAGAAACCTGCTCATGGGAGAGGTTTAAGCCCATTCCTGCAGAAATTTGAGGCCTGGCGATCTTGACAAAAATCACAGCAGCCCCTACAAATTTAATGTACAGAATTCTACAGCCCACTTCTCAGCATCAAGCGGTGGCGCATCAGTCTGACCATACATGAGCTTTTAGGTTTTCCTTCTTGTTTCATTTATTTTTTTTCCTCTTGCCACACACTGGATTAATAATTTGACAATAGATTCTGACATTTTATTATTTCAGCAATAGTGGAATGTAATGGTATGTAATTAGGAAGCGGACTATGATAGTGGTATGAAGATGATTTTGGCAATGAGATTTTTTTAATTAAAACTTCATTACTGCAAAAGTGTCATGCTGTTGCCCGTTACAGTGTGTGAGCAGCAGTGTCCATGGGTGAAAGGGATGACTCCCAGGGATGGATAGGGTGGTTTGCCACCCCATGCTCTGCAGTCAGGGATTCTCCTGAGGTTTTGCTCTTCTGTACTGTGAGAACCTACAAGGGCACAATATATTTTAAAGTCTCTATAGAAGTGTTGATTTTACAGTGAAACACTTTCCACTTCTGCAGAGGTGGGGTTGGTTTTGTTTAGGGGGGTGTCTGTGAAACATCTGGGCTTGAGAGGAGTCTGTTTCACCACAGACCTGTCAGTTTTCTGTATTTTATCCTCACAGCCCATATCTTTAAAGAAAATGGTATGCTGACTTTCACAGTAGCCAACTGGGTTCTTGCCTGTTTATTTGCTTGTTTTAATCATTTTGTCTCCATCTAGTCAAATAAACCTGTAAACTCAGTGTGTACACTATGAAACCTCATCCAAAACTATACTGTCTCCTTCCTGACAGGGCTGACAGAGAGTATAATCACTTGTATTGTCCAGAGTACTGTTTACATAAAGGAGCAATAAATACCTGTTGAAATTTTTACTGGAGGCCTCCCAGATGGATGGTTCATTTATTATTACAGACAGGGTTTCATTTACTTAGTTATTAAAAGAAGCAGGCCGCTACAGCCCATTTATAACTATATTAAAACTAAATGAAGCTGTAAGTATTGCAGACGGGACTGAGTAAAACACCTATAGTGGCTTTACAGGAAATGACTAGGAAAAGTATTTAAAAGGAAATGCTGAAAACTTTGGGGGTCCTGGTGTATCTTTCACAGCTTTCTACTACTTGGAGCTCAAGAGGTTATGGAGGAGGTTTGGTTCCCATATGCTCCTCTCCCACTGCTCAGTGCCATATATATAGATTCTGCAATATCTTCTCTGTATCTGCCCATCAGCCACGTGTATTGAGAAGGACTAAATTAGCATGTTCCTTCCCTCCTCTAGCCTTTCTTCACATGAAAAGCTCAAGTTTGGGATATTTTTTATGCAAGAGACAGAAAATCATTGAATATCAACTTCAGTTACAGGAGGGGACAGAGCTGCCCCATCAGCTCTGAACTGTAAGGCAAAGGCAGATTCACCACGTGGATACCAGAAGTCTTAGTTTTGAAGATATCACCAGAGGCCTAGCATGGCTGGCCATTAAATTAAAATAAACATTGTGGATGGCTTTTGTGGCACTTCTCTAGCATTGAGGATATTTCACCAGACATACTCACCCCTGCTTTAAATAAAGATAAATCAGTCATTGGATGGGAAGCACATGGTTGCCTGAGAACGAGATTGTGATTTTAATATATCCAACCTGGACAAATAAAGGATAGTCCCAACATGGAAATGGTGGTGTCCCAAAGTGGGAGAAATTGTTGACCAGAAGGTGGTGGGGTAGAAAAACCTAGAAACAAGGAACTCTGGATTTTTTTAAGCAGAGCTTCATTAGGTTAGCAAAAGTCTGCATTTCTACAATCGAGGAAAAACCCAACTTTGCTCAGCTAGCTCAGCTTCACTGGTGAAGTAAAAATAGCAATTAGAAATGAAAAAGCAATCTGTGCAATAGAGATGAAATATAAAATGCGTGTAACATGAAAGGGAAAGATAACACTCAGTCTAAAAGAGAAATTATAAAATACTGAAGAGGGATAAAAGGACTGGAGAATACCAGAGGAAAGTTCAAGAACAATGAGAATAAGAGTTTTCTTAAATTATATAAAGAACAACAACAATAAAAAAATCTAGTAATAGCCCCTTATTATCAGGAAATATTAAAGCTACTAACAATACTAGAGTCAAAAATATTTTTATATGCAGAAAAGCAGGAAGCTGAACAGTGTCTAGAGAGAATAAATTATTTAAAATCATTTACCCTAGACACAAGTATCTGTAAGTCTCAAATCTTCCATGTTACCTTAGAGCCCTGAAGGTCACTGGCTGGCATAATCTAAGGGTCATCTATGATGTACCTTGAAATGAGGGGTAACACCCAGGAGACAGCTAATGCTGTGCCATATGCCAAAAGGCCAAGGAAGAAAGTTTAGGACAGATTGCCTGGCACCTACTGCTGCACACAAGCTTTGGTGGGACACCAAACAAGGTTTCCTAAATACCACTAAGGAACTGAAGGATAACAGCATAATTATTGGTGTTCAGTGTTTTACTTTCAAGGAAATAAATTTAAGTTCTCATCAACCAAAGCTGACTTCATTCTGTGAGGAGCTGGCAACTTTGGTTGGTAAAGTTACTAACGAAGCTCTAATAGACCTTTGTAAGGTTTTAAAAATGTGTTGTGTACAATATCAATTAAGTGCAAATTAAAGATATCTTAGCTTTAACCAGTTCTGAAAATCATGCCAATGAAAGACTGGGACCAAAGGGATGTGTTTGTGAGCAGCTGTACAGCGATGAGTAGGAGACCCAGTGTTGCTACCTAGGATGTGGTAGGAAACTATATTTAAACTTCGTGGAGGATGACAGAGAAAGAAACAGTGAGGATGGAGCAGGTTATCGAATAGTCCAAATCATTTATTAATTCAGCTCCACTTAAACAAAGGAATGCTTGAAAGAAACCAACACAAAGTTGTATATCCCAGAACAAGGAATGTCCTCCTGACTCCGTTTTTAAGTGGGGACTCACAGAATCGTTGGGGTTGTAAGGGACCTCTGGAGATCATCTTGTCCAGCCCACCTGCTAAATCAGGTTCACCAGAGCAGATTGCATGGGAATGTGCCCAGGCAGGTTTTGAATGTCTCCAGAGGAGACTCCACAACCTCTCTGGGCAGCCTGTTCCAGTGCTCTGGCACACTCAAAGTATCAAAGTTTTTCCTCATGTTCAGATGCAACCTTCTGTGCTTCAGTCTGTCCCTGTTGCCCCTCATCCTATCGTTGGGCACCACTGAGAGGAGTCTGGTCCCATCCTCTTGACACCGACCCTTGAGATATTTATAAATATTGATGAGATCCCCTCTCAGCCTTCTCCAGGATGAACAGACTCAGCTTTCTCAGTCTCTCCTCATAAGAAAGATTACTTAGAGAAGCTCCAAGTCTGAAAACACTTGAGAGATGCGGGTGAGCAGGAGCTGGGAGCCAGCGCCAGTGGGGTGCCCTGGCACAGGGACATCGCACCAGCCTCTGGCATGCAGGGCCCAGCGAATCCCACAGGGACACAAGCTCCCGCTTTCCCCGTCGCTTTGATCATACAAGACACTTCTCATTTTGGCACAGCAAAGTTTGAGAACCTCTAGCCTAAATGATCTCATTTCCCTTACCCAGACAGTGAGATAGGGCTAAACACCATCACAGCCCCAGGTATGAACCTTGCTAAATGGATGGTCAGTATTAGAGAGATGACTGCAGTCATCTGCAAGGGAGCACGAGAATAAAAATGTGTGGGATGATGACTCCAGCAAGAGGACAGATGCTTGTAATGCTGGAGATTAGGCAGAAAGAGGCTATTTATAAGGAAATAATCACTAAATACAAAATCACATGCTGCACCTTTAGTGAGTAGACTTGGCAGTGGCAGTTCTGTCTCAGACACGTTAAATTCCCCAAGATTCTTGCCACAATGGATGACAGACAAGGTGGTAGTGCAGTGCATGCACTCTTATCTCATTTCACATTTGAAATGAATATTTTGTAGATGGCAGTATCAGCAATTGCTAGGAAATCAGAGGGAGAGAGTTAGTAAATAACTGCTAATCACACTCTGAGAGCCTGGGGGGAGCAGGGGCAGGGAGGTAAGGAATGGATTGGAAAATTGCGAGTGGCGCATTCAAAACTTTTATTCCCCAAATGTGTTCCCTCCTGTCACACAGAGCATGATTAGCCATGAAGCTTTGGTAAGTCCTCAGAGTGATTGGACTACTTATGTGCTTAGGCGTGAGCTGCCAGTGTGTCGCTCATCACTCTACCCTTTCTGAGTGTTCACACATTTTTAGGTGGCTACTTTGCTCAGGGAGGGGGCTCACATATAGTTTTTTCCCCCATTTTTTGAATAATTTCTCCCATTTTTGAGCAGGGACTCTTGAGTCCTTCTGCCTAAACATCATCCTCAGGAAGCGCTATGGCCTGTGGGGTGCTTTCTTGCCACCCTGCCAAGGACTTAGAAAAATTTGGGTATGATTCAATCGCATTTGTTCTCCCTTTCTTTAAAGGGGGAAAACATCACTGGGGCAAGCACAGTTACTCACTGGGACAGCTGCTGCAGAGGAAACCTTATTTCAAGTTCTCCTCATAGGAGAGAGTGATGGCTGTATCACTCAGAGAGGACTGCCTTGCATTTCTAATGAGGCTGTCAATGTAATGGGAATTTAGCAGAGCATTTAGCCGGTTTAAATGGTTTTGGAGAGTGGTATAGACCAGCCTAGATGGATTCAAGCCAAGGACGGAAAACTTTTCCTTCAGAGCATCTATTTTTTATTGGAATTGCTAATTCCATTTCTATAGACTGAGTCTGTTTTTCAGGCATTTAAATTCTACACTCTGGAATTAAATCTCACATTGATATATATGCTTCATTCCAGCATTAAATACGTTAATATTTCACCAGCCTGATTTTACTGGACTTCTCCCTCTGTTTTTAATTAGATTTGACGGCATCCTATATAATCATGTTTTCCTGCATGTTTCTGTGTAGCAGAGCTTGCACAAACTGTTTGTTGAGGGGCTTTTACAACTTAAACATCATATATTCAGAGTGAATTTTAGATGCTGCAAGCAGTGCTTGCAGAGGTCTTACAAGCTTGCTGAAAACTCTATTGCAGCATTTATAAAACATCCCCTCGATCTAGTTGCTTACCTCAATCTGTAAGCTTTTGACTATTTTGTATAAAACACGAATAAATGATACACTTTTCAGATCATATAAATGCATGAGCTTTTTAAAGTGAAACATTTGCATCAGTTATAGCACTAAAGTGAAAAATAATTTCAGCAATCAGAATCTAATTAATTAAAAATTACTACTGTATAAAAACAGCTACTCCTATATTTAGGATTAGTAAACAAAGCTATTTGAAAAACCTTTTTTGGCTGTAGGTAAGCAGCAAATGTAACTGGCCATCTGTTATGTGCAAGTAACCAAGGTAATTGCAACAACATTAGTTTCCTTTTTTGTTCTTTTTTGGTTTTTTTTGAAGGAAGGAAATGTGTTCATCTGTTTCTTATGAATTCTGTGTATTTCTTACCAGACATATTTTTCCTTGCATTTATCTTTTAGAAAGCAACCAAAGACAGCCAGAAACTGAACATACATTTGTGTTATTGCAGCTTAAATCATATTACGTATGTGAGCACTCGTGGCTGAAATAATCTCAGTAACATAAGGGCACAGTCTGGATAGGAACAGCAGATTCCCACCTGGCGTTCTCTCTAATTTTGCTGGGAACAAAAGTTAAAGGTCTTGCACAATTTTGTGCCTCCAGGAAGGTTTTGTTTTGTTTTTCGACAACGTGAAGCAATACTTTTCTTCTCCTGTACCAGCACATTAGTTGTGACTTTAAACATCTGGAGCCAGTCTGAGAGCTTTCTAGCATACTGCTACTTAGAATAATATCTGGTTTGTTTCTGGGTTTCTGCTAATATTGAAACTAATGTCCAGTTCTTGAAAGGTCACTATGCATTTATGGGAAAGAAAATAAAATGTCAATATTGTACATTAAAAAATAAGACAATTTTCCAAAACCAGTCTCATTCAGATGAAACATTGCGGTGGCATAAGCTGGAATGAGCACTTAGTTATCTGATTTTCATATTTCATCACAACTCTTTGCTTTGTGGGGTTCCTCTTCAGCCAAAATCAAAGTATTTTTCCACTACTGAAGTTCCTTTCCTACATAATGAGCAGAAATCACAGAAGACTGTAATAAACATGGTATTCTGACTGAGATGCTGCCTAGCATTAAAATGGAACAATATACTTGATCAGATTAACACATTCATGAGATCTCTCACAAATTGCAAAGACGGTGACTTCTGAATTTATTTAAATGACAATTGCAACATACTTAAATTTGGACCCCAGGCTTGCAAACCATTGGCATGTTCCCTCTTAAACCATTAGTGTTAATTATTTAATTACTGTCAATATTTTTCCACTCCAATCTTGATCTTTGTTTGGTTCTAATTACCAAATTATCATGAAGACCATATCTGGTATAGTAGCTTAGAGGGACACAAGGAGAGGTTTGCCTCTCATTTTCATAACCTACCTTGAAAACCTTCAAGGCTTCTTCTCTTGTCCTTTGATTTATGTGCCAAAAGGGAATCTCTCTAATCACAAAACCAAACCACAGAGGCATTTCTTGAGTTTTATGCCTCAATAAATAATTTGCAGGGGGGAAGGAAAGAATTCATTAGGCCAAGCAATGTGAAACGTATCAAGAGGTTAAAGCAAAATGCAAGGTGTGATGCCAGCTGCTTCCTCCGTGTGCACCAGCAGATGTGAAGGATAATTCCTGAGTGGGGCCATGTCTTCACCCTGGAGGAAAATGGATATCCTTCTAAGTAAGGCTATGCTGGAAGTGTCTCATACTGGCTTCAGACCTTGAAAGTTGCGACTGATTCCCAAGTGGCAGTTGAAGACCACCTCCCCCAGACACTGCACCACTGACATCTTCTCCTCCATTAGCTCCTTCTCCTTCAGCTCTTTCAAACCCAAAAATCTTTGATCTGGACCCTCACACTTGAAACTTGATGTGATTTTGTTGTTACTTCCTGGAGGAAAACCTAGATGTCTTCCTGCTATCACCTGGACTCTGTCTGGGACTGAAGATAATCCTTGCTTAGGACTTGACTTTCCAACAACAACAAATCCAGAAAGAAGAGAGGCAGACAAAACAGCGAAGCTGCAAGTCTCAACTTGACCATTGCCTTTCAGCAAGGTGGTTCCCAGGTGGCCTGCGATGGCCTCCCATCCCAAACCTCAGGTACTTTTAATCAGGAGCATCTTCAGGCTCTTTGACATGCTGGAATGAGCAGGAATCGTGCAGGGTCCCTCTGCAGTGCCCCACATGGTCACCCCACCCCGGTAGCCTACTGAACCAATGCAGTGAGCAGCCCCCAGGTAAAACAGGTCAGTTTTTCTGACAAGCTGTGTAGGAGATTTGGACACGCAGTCACATTGTAATTGGCAGATGTTGAACATCAATGCCCTCTACAAGATGTTCAGACTATTTTCCATTGCATATAAGTAACCCCTCACCCCCTCCTTCCCCACCGTAACTGAGTGGCCCAGCACCCCCCGCTGCAACCCCTTAATTGGGGAGAAAGAAACCAGCTGGCTTGCTGAGGCATTTCTCAATATCCCAAACTCATCCTCATTTCCTTCCATTATGTCTCTACCTGTCACGGTCTTTGCAGAGAAAGGAACAAATGCATTAATTAAAGTGCTCCTGCCTGAGCCTCCCACCCCTCGCTGCCTCCACGACCTCACAGAGATTTCACTAAAAATGTGTAATTAGGTTCTGCAAACTGACTTCCTGACCGTATGTGCTCAAGTGCGGAAGCCCTAAGTGGTAGTGTGTGGTTTTCAGAGCTGCTTTGAGTACCGCTTCATTTTTCTAGCTTTTGTTTACAAACTTACATTTATTTATCTTTTTACCAGTGCCCAAGCACACCAAAGCCAAGTCCATTTCAAAAAATCTAAAAACCCGCAGATGATGTCACTTACTGGCCTGGATTTTGCATATTCTAAAAAAGGTATTATAGAAAATAACTATAGATAGGCTGTGTTGAAAAGGCTGTGTTTGCACATGAGCTTGTATGTGTTTGTCTGTGGATCCTTGTACTAATTTGCCAGAATACTTAAGGAAATTCCATCCTGAGCAGGGGTTGATTTAAGCATGAAGTGCTCTGCTACGTTATGGTGTACCAAAGCTCATTCTGTGCTGAATCTGTGCCAAAGCACTTTTCAGATAAATTACAAATTAATGTGATGCCTCTTGTGAGCTTAAAGTATTTTTTTCCTCTTCTGTTCTCCCTTTCTTCTAGTGGGGTCTGATGGTCCAGTTATGGACTCTTTCTTTCAACCATCATCGTTGTCATGATGGAGATGAGTTGTTGAGGAGAAGCATTCCTCAAAAGTATACAGAGTCAAAATTGATCAAGTTTCTTTAAGATGCTTACTGCAAACTGGAGTCACTCTAACACAAATACATCCTTCTCACCTGGCGAGTGCTTCAGCCTGGGCTGTGAGACCTGCTTGGTGTCCAAAGACCCTCCCTCTCCAGGACTGCTGAGGGGTGAAGCTGAAGTCATAGAATCATAGAATTGTAGAATCTTGGAATAGTTTGAATTGGAAGGAATCTTCAAAAGTCATCTCGTCCAAGCCCCTGCAATGATCAGGGACATCTGCAACTACATCAGGATGCTCAGAGCCCCATCCAGCCTGGCCTGGAATGTCTCCAGGGATGGGGCATCTACCACCTCTCTGGGCAACTGTGCTAGTGTTTCACCACCCTCAATGTAAAAGATTTCGCCCCCATGTCTGGCCTGAATCTCCCCTCCCTTATTTTAAAACCGTCACCCCTTGTCCTGTCACAACAGTCCCTAAAGTCATTGGTGACAGTGCGTTCTGCTCTGGCTGTAGCTTTGTAGATGAGGGCTGAGGGCCTCATCTGACAGTGAAAGCACTCTGGGAACCAGTGAAGAGTGAAGACTTTCAGGCATGGAGGTTATACCTGCACAGCTCCTGCCTTTACAAGGTAGACCTCTGCATTGGCAAGCTGTCTTAAGCTGATGCATTCTTGTGACAAATACATAGATTAGCCAGGTCAGGTTCCGCTCTAGGGAAAAAAAACGAGCAAGGATTTTATGATGCCCTGTTTCTTCCTATCCCCATTATTAGGAGATTGTTTGTATGCTGACCATAGTTCCAAAAGGGGCCATGAGCCCCGGGCAGGCAGTGCTTTTCTTGGAGACCAGCACCTCTGAAATGAGAAACAGACAGGGAAAATAAAGACGGGCTAAAACATACGAGCAAGGGAGAGGCTGATGGGCCAAGGTTGTGTCTCCATGTTCCTTTTGTGTGAATGGTTCCCACTTGCACTCCTGATGCCCCACCTTAGCTCCACTCGCACCTCCACACAACCTCAAGGCTTTGAAGCATCAAAATTGCTTCTAATCACAGACTCCCAAAACACATTTTTTTATGTTGATACAAAAAGCCATGACACTAATAAATATGTAGAGCTACCTAGAACATTTCAGTATTTGTTTCTGATTTTGCAACTTCCATTTAGGAACTAAAATCTTAAATAATGTGCTTAACAACCACCTCACTGGCAGAAATTTGCACACTCAAATTCAAGGGAGAGCAGGCAGTGACACTCTGGGTGCTCTGTTTTTCACACAGTAAAGAACATCTCTCTCTGGTTAAATCAGTACCAGTGCAGATTTCATCATATTTAACTACCTAGTGCCCAATCTCAGATCTTAGCTTTCTGTTTTCAAGCCCTGTGTTCTCAGGGGTGCTCTAAACAGATCTAACTAAAAAAAATGAGCAATTTTAAGATTGTTTTGATCCCTATAAGTGGTGGGATCCAAAGCCAATGTGGATCTTGCAGTGTCTACAGGAAGCTTTGACTCTCTGACATATTTTAGGTCCTGGGAGCTATATCCCATGTAATTCATACCTGTCCACTTGCCCACAAGAAGGGCTTGTTAGGCTGGCCAGTAGCTGCATCAATATGGTCATCAGAGTTTTTGCTGACTCAGGAGATGGCAAAGCAAGATTTTTCCTGCCTGTCCGACATAATTCTGGATAAAACACAGGCAAATCTTGCTGTGAGATTATCAAGTTCCTCTAAATGGGTGTCCTATATTTGAGGTGTCTGCATTGCAATGAGATTTTGCTGAATTTGATATGTTGGTTTTACAGAGGAAATATCTTGGCAGAAGCAGAAGGAAATGTGGGGAAAACCAGCAAGACAGGAGTCTTTAAGAGACGAACTAGTGGGAGTTTTTGCTCTGACCCCCAATCCTGTTCTTATACACCTACATTTCACAAAAGGTGCCACAGGGAAATAGGGAAGCAGCTGTGATAGCAGCAACAGGCAGGGACTGTACGTATAGCGAGGAGCTGAGAAGAGCGTGGTTGGGCTCAGTGCTCTTTTAAGACACGGCACACCATGTAAGAGTCACACTTTTCAGGCACGCTCTTGGAAGATCTAGGCACAAGTACAAGGAGGTGGTTTGAAATTACTACATATGTCTTCTTGAGATATTTACACTCCGGAGACCACCCACGTCACAGGATGTGTTTGAATTGCTCACCAAGCTTTCTTTCGAGGCAAAATTACAGATTCTCGTTTCCCACAACGCAAGAAAAATTAGCAACTTTCTGACATTATCATTATTATTATTACATAAGTGTTTTTTAAAAGTATATCCCGTTCTTGAAGACCTTCCAGGCACTGCAGCTCTTCAACTCCTTTAACTTCTGGTTACTTAAACCTAGCTTGTATAAACAAAAAAAATGCAAGGAGGAGGTAAAAACAAACTCCTCTTCTTTGTGAGCCAGTTTAAGCAAGTTGAGGAAAGGATATGGGAAGGGGGGATGAAATCCTCATTAGAAAAGATGCATTATTTTCTATGTTTATATGACAGTGAAATCCTCATAGATACTCTTGTGCACTGAGATAGTATATTTTAGTTTTAATTGTTTCATTCAATGTCAATTTTACATCAAACAAGCAATAAAGTAAAAATGGCCTTTGGGAAACATCACTGAATCTTATTTGTGCTGCAGTACTGCCAGTGTAAATATCTACTTGTGTTTTGTAAGCTCAAAGCCAAATGGAGCAAAATTTTCCTTTCAGAGAGACTACTGACCTGTCAGCATCAAAAATATTATTTTTAGCATATAAAAATTGCTTTTCAGTGACTCTAATAACAACAATCTTTTCAAAATCCATTATTAGTCTAGTAAACATTTTCCCTTAGGCAGTAATAGTAGGAAATAAACTAAGAAGTTAGTTGATAGGAACTGGATGAGAAAAAATTATAAAGCGTCACATGTACAGAGTTACTGGGATAAAATATATTTTCTTTCTATTTAAATTATTAGATGTTTACAGTAGCTCAGAGAAAACATCAGATTTAAAGCATTTTGGTAAATTATAATTTATTCTACTGCTTGCTTTCCAGAATGCTAGAAGATGACCTCAAGTTAAGCAGCGATGAAGAGGAGAATGACCAGGTAAGAACCAGACGACTAACATGTCACTTGTAGCGTGTTTCTTGCCGAGACTGAGCTACTGCAAATATTTTGCTAATGCTTTTTCAAAACATACATATAGGTTATCAAAATACATGGCAGCGCTGTAACTGAAGTAACAGATGTTGCTGCTTGGAGCCAGCCCGTGTGTGCTGACTGCTGTGTTGGTGGGGAACAGTCTGCAGCGCTCTTGATTTATTACCCTGATGTGACCCAGAAGGTTTTTGTATCAGTCTCCTTCTGATTCGAGTTTTGTTTTGGTTTAGAGAGCGGCCAAAAAGGAGGGAGAAACGGGAATTCTGGATTAAGGTTTCAGGCCAAACTTTGCAAGGATAAGCCGGCCCCGGGGGTTAGCCACTGGGCTGCTTATCTCTTACCTGCCCAGAGCCTCGCCAGCATCCCCCCAGCCCTCTCCTCTGAGCATTTTCAGTCCTGTCTTGGCATGGCCCGTGAGTGATGAGGAAGCCAAGGACAAATGAGAGAGAGCCTTGGCTGTGCGTTTGGTTCACTCTATAACACAGCAATTAGGGCACTTGCCTGGCTTTCAATGACCCTGAACTACCTGACTGGGAGCAGATAAGTCAGACAAGGTTTTTTGTGTCAGGAGAGCTGGGTTTTGGTGGCGGGAGGAGGTGTCTCCCAATTTTTCCTTGAAACAGCGCTGTGTTTTGTCTAAATGATTAAGTACTCACTAGAACCAGGCTGGATCTTGCCTTTCCCATGGCTGGCCGAGTGCCTCATTGCCAAGCGGCGCTCTGCCACGCTGTCTCCTCAGTATACTGGCATGGGTAATGTGGTTGGGGATGAGAGGGTAAGAGCCACTTCCCTTCCTTCTTGCACTAAAATGCATTTCTCCTGCCTTCACTGGAGCATATGAGGGCATTACTGCCCCTGGTTGCATCTCACAGATGGATCCAGACCTGGATATAATGTGGGTTTCAACTGTGATTATTTCAGTCAAGGGTAATTGTAGCTATTTAGACTTCTGAAATTCAGAATCTTAGCCAAATAATTTGAGGTATGTAAGCATGAAGCTCTTCCAGGGATTTCTTTAACTCTTGTTATTAGAAGTCTTTTTTTTTACAATATATTCCAAACAACAAGTAAATCAAAACCTTTTAATATTTATACCAAACCATTATGTCATCTATTTTGAGCAAAGCTTCTTGGTGTTAAGAAGATTCAACACATAGATTCAATTATTTACATATTTATACAATTTCTTTTTGTTTAATGCATTTCATCCTGAAACACTTCACATTTAATTACTCTTCCTGCTTGTCTAGATTGTTTAAAATACAGCCCGTAGACGCCACCGGGCAAAGTAAAGTGAAGGACAGACGGGATGTCTGAAGAATTACAATAGCACACCCAGATGCTGGGGTGCTTGCAGGGAGGGGCTGGGTGGCAGGGGAAGGGGAGCGGGTGGTCAGGAGAGGTGGCTTGTCCTTCAGGTGGGGACATGGCATCCTGCGTAATGGTGTCAGCTGGTTTGCCTCTTAACAAGCAGAAAAAGATGTGTGAAAGTGTATATTGTACAGGACATAAAAGAACATTAGTAGATTAAGGCAGAGAAGGGCTAGTGGGAAAGTACTGCTCCTCAGGCATGTACACGTGGTACCTTCGGTTTAGCACCACTCCTTACAACTATTAATATCGTTCATGTGCTCGGATTGCTCAGTATTATGTATGCTCTGCGAGGTCTTTGATCAGTAACCAGAGCTTTATGGTACAGCTGATACAGCCTGGGTCTGTCACCGTGATGCTCGAACAAGCTCTGTAGAGCCAGGACAGAGTTTGCCACCCACATAGCAAAGAGCAGAGCTGAGATCCCATTACTCACTTCTAGTCATCACAGGTCCTGGCATGAGCAACCTTCAGCAATTATTTTGTGACTTGGTCCCCTTCCCTAGTCACATTTTTATCTAACTTGACTGTACAGATAAAAATCTTCCGGGGGCACAGGCTGGTTCCTGCTGTATGAAATGCTCTGCAGAACCTCAGCTGAGACCTGCAGGTTTGCTTAATGAACAATCCTAAATCAACACGACTGCTGGATTTAAAAAAAAAGAAAGAAAAAAGAAGAAGAAAAAAACCCACTCAACCACTATGTTTCCATCTACCTAGCAGGAAATAGGCCCCAAAAAGAATAACACAGACCCCCTCCCTGCCAATGAATGTGCAGATTACAACGTGGATCTGTGTCTCAATGTCAGTGGGAGAACCTATTTCCTTTTACTTCCTAATTCTGAGCTTCTTTAATCTCAGATCTCCTCCTGAGCTCAGGAACAGGAAAGAAAGAAATCAAAGATGAAGGGATAGGAACAGTACATGAGTGATTCCCAGATATTCTTTAAGTAATTAATTAACCTTTGAACAATCAGACTCATTTAAGTAGTCCAATTTCTCAAAGAGCTGAAGGTGAGCTGTACGAGAACCGGGAAGCTTTTAATTTTTCTACTTTCTAAATGGGGAATTTTAGGGGAAAGACTTTGAAAACTTTCGAGGAGATTTTGCATTTACATCTAAAACCACCAAGCAGGGAAGGGCAAGTTTCTGAAGCGGTGCAAGGGGTGACAGGTGCTTCTGTGCTCCCAGGGCTGGCATTTGGAGGGCTGTGACTGACCCAGGGAATATGAGCCACGGATGAGGGAGGCCAAATGCAAGACAGAGGCATGATTAAGAGCTTCGGGACCACAGTGGGCAAGGCTTTCCCAACCCTTCCCTCCGCGCCAGCAATTAAGGCAGTGAGATTCACAGACCCAGGAGAAGCAAAAGAGGCTGGGCTTGAGCTGAGTGTGTGTGTGTGCTCACAGTAATTACATTATCCACACATATTAGTCTCTTAATTTTAATTACTTAAATGTATTTTTCCTCTTTAATGAGCATAGTTTATCCATTTAAACTGATCGTTTCAATTTTACAGGCAGTGATCATAGGATCTAATATGCAGAGGGAAAATTACCTGTTGGCATATTTTACATCACACAGATTGAAGAAAATATACTTTTTAATCCCCAATCAATATCTGAAGAGCATGCAATTAACAGATACCAACGTAGTTAACATAAATCTGCAAGTTAAAGAGCCAATTCATTTTGATTTATAACACAGAGAGTAATAGTTTCATCATCATCTCTCCCAGAAAGCATCTGAAGCTCCGTAGCATGAAGATGTCAAAACTGTACTTAAGATTGTTCAGAGTACTGAATTGTAGTGGTTATTGCCTTTTGGTTCCTTGAAGTGTGGCATAGCACATGAAACAGTCCCCATTATAATACCCTGCTCTTCTCTGTGGAGGTCACTGGATAACTTAAATCAGTCTTGGGTGAAATATTAAAAGGAGATTGTCAATTGTGATATGAACAATTCTCTTTTTTTCGCCCCTACTTGTCCTTTTACAATATGAAAATTTTGTAATAGAAAGTAGTTCCTTTAAGGGGAAAAAGATCACTGGCATCATTTGGCTATTGATTGACACGAATTGCACAAATAAATTAACTGACGGGTACGCATACATGGAATAATAATCTAACATATTTTTGCAACCCAAGTCTCCTTCCTTGTATGCATTTTTTCTGTGCGGGATCAGGTTGGTTGCCACTGAAGTTTTGTGGCTGTGAAAATTTATTACCCACGGAGTCAATCTGCATTCTGGCTGCCAAGTCTGAATAAATAGAGTCATTGTGCTTGTCTGGAATATGTAACCAAAGTTCATCCAGTCAGCTTGACTTTCACATCCCGTGGGATTCATAAAAGCCAACACCCTGGTATGTGCTCTTGATTCCTGCCAAAATTTTGTAAAATTGTATAAACAGAAGTTGAAGAAGCAATAGGAACACACTCCCAGGGACATGGCTCCACACTCCAGCCCCTGCTGTATTTTGAAAGAAGCAACTTTAGTACTTTTTTTAAATTATTTTTTAATAATCGTATAACTATCCCCCTGCAGCAGCAGGTAAATGTGAGGGTTGAAGACACTCTCTGCACATAGTGCACAGGGAGGCAGCAAGCAATCCTACTGGGCTCGTTATTTTACTTGTGCACCCTACACCAAAGGAAGAGGGAAGGCAGCATTTGCTTGCAATCTGCCCTCCCTAAGAAGGGATGGGGACAGGGGCAGGCTGGCCCTGCAAGGTCTGAGCAGTCTGAGCAAAACTGGCCCCACCGCAGACAAGCCAAGGCAAACAGAAAGCCTCGTCCCTTCACAGGAGACCTCAGTGGAACAGCAGCCTCAAGAGAGTACACCAGGAGCAACCTCAGCACAGTAAAATAAAAATCTCAGCAGCCTGGTCTGGCTCATCATCCAAAGCCTTACAGGGTGATGCAAGCCCACCTGGCCTGACACCCTCCCAGGGGTCCTGGGGCTGCTCCCCATCCACAGCAGCCTGGGCTGGTGACCCCAGGGGACCCGTCCTTGTTCCAGTGTCACCCCAGCCATGGCCAAGCCAGAAAGCTTGAGGCTAATTTGAGTTGCACCCACAGCTCCAATGGGGACATATGTGCTTATGTTTGCTCCTCATCACATATGTACTGAGGGATGCCAGGGCTCAGCACTGGAAATACATCTTTCTGGCAGGATTATCTGCAGCACAGGAATTTAGGACCAGCCAAATCCATCCTGTCATTGTAACAAGTCCATCTACGTGGCCAATTTGAATGCTACATGAATCGCATTCAGAAATTATTTGGATTTTTAAGTCATAAAATCATGCTTTATTTCGTTAATGGTAGCCAGAAACAATAAAGAATGTATTTTAAACAATCTTTCTAATAATATACAGGGCTTTTCTCACTTCTGGATATGGACTGACAATCAACAAAAAGACAAAGGTTATCCTGAAATGAATGGTCATGTATACACCTTTTTTCAGAAGGAATAATTTTTTGTAGAGTCTATATAAGCACTACTTCTGCTGACAAAATGTGTTATTCCAGATAATTTGAAGCATTCTGTAATGAATTTTGAAACAAATTGGAACAGGGGCAAGTTGCTACACACTTTTTTCCTCTTCCTCTGCTAGGACAGCACTTTCTGAAGTCAAAGACCAGCCAAGCTGAGCACAGAGTCAGGTACATCTGGGGAGAAGAGTTATGTTGGGCAAATTATAACACACCACTACACGGCCCTGTTCATCACTAGAACTATTTTCAGTCCTTGCTAATTGCATTCACGTATGCCATGTCCGAATATTTTAAGCACATTAAATAATTTTAGTATTGTGCTCCCTTTTATTCACCTCTTCATCACTACAACACTTGATGCTTGATCAGAAGGGAAAATGAGTGAAAAGGGAGTTGAGAACACTCAGCCCTGGAAAAAAAAAAAGCAAGCACAGAGCCTGCATCATCACCACGAATGAATTTCTCTCTCAAAATCTTTCTGATGAGAAGTTCCTCACTCCACTGAGCACAGGAAACTTATTTAATGAAGTCTGGCCAGATGCAAGTCTGACTGCAACCAAAACTGCACGAAGTAGAGATAAGCAAAAGTGGAAAAAATAAGTTTTGGGTTAAGGAATGGCTGGAACATCAGGTGGTTTTGTATTTAATCCAAATGCTCTGCTCAGTTCTCTGTCGCTATAACATGAGTGCATTTTCAGACTGGAGGAATAGCCAGTGAAACAGCCTTACTTAACTCAAGTAAGTCCATTATTTCCTGTGTATTAGAGAAGCAATCCTTTTGGTATCCAGCCTAACTAAAATCCAGCGAAAGATTGAAGCCAGCTGAACCAAGCTTTTTTGTGGTTTGCCAGCTCTGATTTTAAAATCTCTGTGACATCTACATTTGCACTTCCACAAGGCACAACAAGAAGACCAAGATTGCCTGACTGAAACTGTCAGATGAAACAAAATAAGAGCTCAGTCTTGTCCTGCCAAACTTGGCTTATATCACTGCCTATCTTACAAAATCAGATTCAATGTCTGTCATATGCCGGCAGGCAGGATCAAGCTCTAAATTTGAATGCCATCACTGTGAATGACAGTGAAAAAGGTTAGAGATCAGCTTGGCTCTTGGACCTGCACAAAATTTGGGGAAATTCAAATACAGCACTCTGGCCTCCACGCTCCTCAGTAGGAAACCTCTAAAAATAAACTGGAAAATAAAATACAAGGGCATCTTCCCTGTTTCTTCACGTGGGTGCCATGGCTGAGCTAAGTTTTAGCTCTAGTAAATCTCCAAAGCCTGTCCTTTTCCAGTGGTAGCACCTTTTTCCAGTGGTAGTACCTTTTTCCACATCCAATAGTTTGTATCTGCTGTAACTACCCCATCTTCCTGAAATCTTTGGTCCGTTGTTTTGGTTTTTGTTCTTTTTTTTTCTTTCCCCCTTGTGAATTGGAATTACTGTATGAACATCTGTTTTGACTGGCGTAAGAACACATCCCGATGCGATCAATTCGGCAGTGCCAGCTGGTTTGGGGTGTAAAGATGGATGAGGTCCCCAATCTCCAGGCTGGCTTTCCCTTGTCTCTGCTTCTCATGAGCCCATCAGCCCTTGCTGGAGCCAGCTACCACGCCTGAGCCTTCACCCTGCTCAAGCGTGGCCAGAAAGCGTCTGTTTGCCTTCAGGCAAATTCATTCCAGCATGCCTGTAAGCGAACAGTTAAATAACCAGCAGTCACAAATAATTTAGAGCACAAATTAGTGTCGTTTGTAATACTGCAGCTCTTACAAGCTGTAAGAGGAGAACATACCCCTGACACATTCAGGAGCTTGCAGGGCACATGCTAGCTTACCCTGCTCCATAATTTTTATGTTGCTGTACTTGTCTATCCCTCTTGACTTCTGTGTTTTTAGTATCATCCCAGTTCTTCCCTGTGCAAGGGAAGCAGAAGGCAATGAGGACCGCTGCTCTCGGCAAGGCGGGAAGGTCAAGCTCACTTCACTCCCCTTGGCCTTTCAGCTCCGGCTGGGGTGGTGTCAGCACGAGGAGCTGTGTGAAGGAGATGTGGTGCACAGAGATGGATGACAGCAGAAACGGAGAAGGAGGCAGCTGGGAGCATGTCAGAAAACAAAAGGAACATGAAAAGGGAAAGGGATTAAGGGAATAAAGAAGAAATGAATGAATAAAATAAACTGGGGGGAAAAAAAGGACATTATAAAGGGAGAAGCAGCTATATTAGAACATGATGAGAAATAAGTAAAAAGAGCGAGCAGCCAATCAGTCGAAACCAGGATTTAAGAAAAAGGGACTAGGGAACCATTGCTGCAGTACCTTCTGCACCTAGGATGAAAACTCTCTTCTCTGAAGCGAGCGGGAGTTCAGCCACTAATTTCAATCAACTTAGGATATTATCTCCCATCTTCTTTTTTATTTCCTAGCACAATCTGAGCGGATACTTGGGTAGTAGCAAATGCATCATAGTCTATTGACATAGCACCTCCCTGGGCAGAGTTACCACCATTTGGGGAATTCGGGCTGGTGTTTCTCCTATTTTCACATATATGGGCTTTTTTTTTTACTTTAATTTCTGAGCTTTCAGGCTTCTCAATAAATCTTACAAAACCTGTGGCACAACACTGATATTTTTTGCTTGCTGAATCCTAAGTGTAAGCAGCACTTCAACCCAGTTACCTTTTCTTGGATGAGGAGACTACTTCTGTGGAGACAGAAGGGGTTTCACAAGGTGACCACTGCTTTGCTTGCAATGACTGGTAACTTCCTCCAGTGTCATTTGAAAATTAGCCATTTTATTAATGTAAAGTACCCAGGTCTTTCCTTCTGCTCGTCCCCACTGAGAAGGATTAAAGTCAACGCATCTGCGTTGAAGTGCTGTGTGGCTGTTGGAGCCAGACTGCAGGAGAAATCTGAACAGATGCAGGACAGAAGACTCAACATTTACAGATATATAAAATTATCTGTATGGTTAATACCCATGCTGATTATACAGTAATTTGGAGATCCAAATCACTTAACAAGTATTAATGACTTAATACAATGCCCCTGAGAGGTATTTAGGTAGAGTTAAGCAAGAATTATTATCTCTGTAGAATTGACAGCAAGACTGAGACTGAGATGTGGCTTGTTTGAAGCCACATGGCAAGTCAGCTGCAAAGCCAGGATTAGCACTTGGGTCTTTCAATCCCAGGTGCCATGTTCAAGTCACTAGACTGTGCTGCCCCTGAAGATTAATAAGGATTAATGGGCAAAGCAGAGGAGAAAGAACAATGTATGCCAGAAATGTAATAATAAAACTCCAGGGTGAAATATGAATAGCAAAGTGTTGAAAGGCCTGGAAAAATCATGAAATCCAGAAATAGTTTTATAGTTTCTTAAAAGATGTGGCTCTGATGATAACCAATTCCAAAAGGAAAAGGAAGGGAGACCCTTTTAAGTCTTACAGCCTTTAAATCTTAAATAAATATCAACTGGATAGTGAAAAACATATTCACACATTTATATTGCAAATTTACAGTGAAACACTTGAGCTGTAGTTTACTAGTAATTTTAAATCCCTCAGAAATCCACACTGGAAAGCAATCCTCAAACAAAGCCTCTAGGAATGGTGAGGAGTGCAGAATAATGCAGTGAGAGAAGGCATGTTAGGAATCACTTACGATGAATTGCCTGACCTGAGCTCCTCAGACAGCTCTGTGACCACAAGGCACTGACAGGCATTTAAGCAGGGCAAGCCTGTAGGTGCGAGAGGGTTTCATTACCTCTATCTTGAGCCCTTATGAGAGCATCATTGCAATGCTGTGCAGCTCTGCACTCTTCAAGGAGAACACTGAAAACTGCGGCAGGAATGCCTACCACCTTCAGAAAACGTGCCTTGCAGTGAAAGATAACCCTGTGATGAACTGAGCTTGTCTAAAGCAGGGCTGGTGGCTGCTGGTTTGATCTCAGTCTATAAATACCCGTGCAGGGACCAGAGCTGTGAGGCTGCAAGGCAGCTCCATCCCTCAGGCAAAGGTAGAATTTCCAGCACCAGAAGGTGACTGTAAACAGATTGGGACTAAACTCACATATAAACCCATGTGTGAAAACCCGTGTGTGTGGTTGGATGGAGGTGGATTCACTGTAAAAGGATTATCCTGAAGTTTTACTCTAGGTCCACAACAGCTCCCAGATGTGAAACAGGGAAAAAAGTTCTGGAAAGTTCTGTCACCCAAGTTACAGCATGCACTTAGGTTGTGCCATTCACAAAATTTCTTCCGGTTTCCGTAGTTTAGGGATAAAGTGCATTTAAGCTAAAAATGAACAAAGCCTTATGAAATTAAAACAGAATCCACATGAAAGACATATGAAGAGTGAAACATGAAAGAAGACAGATATAAAAGTATTTGTTCTGGTCTGGTTGCCAAATGGCAGTGTATAGTAATGACATCTTTCCTTAACCCTGGCTTGGAAAAAGTGCACCTACAGCTCATTAACTGCAGTCCAATACAGGGTGACATCCAGCAGTCTGGGTGGCTGCTGATATGAGAGATGCTGAGTTGGAGCATGAATGATTCACTGCACAGTTCCAGGGCAGCCCATACTACCCAAGGAAGACAAAAAAGATGCTCTGGAAGCAGTGAAATTTACTATGAACAGGTAGTACGTATTGTTACATTGTCACCAATGGTTCAAATTCTCACCTTGCATACACCTGTGCCATCTCAGTGGAATCTCTGGTGTAACTCCGTACAACTGGTGTAACTGAGCTCTCTCTTGCGATAACAAGTGATTAATCCACAGGACAAGAAAAACAGAAGGCAAAATGTCTGAATCTGCCAATGGTCAATTTATTGGCTTTTATTTGCCAAAACATGCCACAGGTGAGGTATAGGAAAATACACACACCGTCAACCTGCAGTTCCTGCCTCTAAGACACTCTTCTAAGCCCTGTAGAACATTATGCAATAGTTCTCACTTGCTTCTTATCCAGAAATACCCACAAGCCCAGTAGTTTGTGAAGCAATTCTTTTCCAACCATATCTTTAAAATAAAATAAAAAAAAAAAAAAAAAAAAGAGGGATTTCTGGGGACCACTCTTAATAATCCTGCATCTCCAGCTCAATAATTGTATTCAACCCATTCTGCTCACTGCTCATTCCCAATTACAATGAAAGTATTTAATTTCCTCTTTGATTTCCCTTCAACAACAAATTGCAACTTGTGACACTTCAAGTAATTTTGGTAGGTCACTTAACACATACTGAAACCTGAATATCTGCTGATTATGTTCCCAAGATCTGGCTCACTGCAATAAAGGATGGAGAAAGGAGATGCAATCTCTGGAGATTGAGAACCTGAGCATGATTACTGTTGGCTGAAAACTTGTTTTGTCCCAGTAGTCTTGGGGTACAACTAGAATCTTTCATAAATGATTAATGAACGAAAGGCAGATCAATGAAACTCTACCCTAAATGTATCTGTAACCAACTCAGATGGGGGTCAAAATGTCTAACCAGACAGTATCCTGTAATTTACAACACCTGATGTAGTGAAACAGAGTAATTAATCTCATTTACTGTGGCTGGTTTCTCTAGCCCAAGTACCTCAGTCATCTAAGCAATTTTTTTCCCCCTTCCCTGCTTTCTACTCGGCATTAAAGTTATTACATGGTGGGCTTGGCTCCAATACCCATGTTCACATTGAGGAGAACGTTTCTCTATCAGTAACCCTACTGATTCCAAGAACTGAAAATTCAGGATTATGCTCAATACTGGTGAACACAGTCACTTATTGAGAGAATAGTAAGCTTCCCACAAAGCACTTCTTAGTGGTAAGTCTTGGAGACCTTTAAATTCCATCAGCAATATCAAACTTCAAAATTATTTCTTAGCCCTAATTTCTGTAACCAGCATAGTCGCTTACTTCCAGGAATAATAAAGACTGTAGAACATATTCTCATCTTTCTTGATGGATGATGAGTTGGCCTCAGTAAAGTTGTTAACGATGTAAAATAAAATGCAAATTAAATAGCACAATCAAAATGAGCTATTAAAAAATAGTCATGCAGGCAGTATATGATACTAAGTACCACCCTTTTGCTTACATTGTTACATAGATAATACCAGCATATTGGAAACATAATAAATCACAGAAAGCTGTTTCTCTATCTGGGAGTTTCTCAAACTACAGGTCATGACCCTCCATGAGGATTCATGAATGAGTTTGAACAGGGTCACAAAAAAAACTGTTAGCAAGGGCAGATATTCCCCCCTAAGTTAAGCAGCACAGTCCTCTAGCAAGGGAACAAGAGAGCAGACTGTAATTAGTGGCTGCAAGTATTTATACTTGCTAGGGAACTGCTAACTACCTTTAATTACAACAGCTCACTTTCTCCAGGAGAGGGGAGCAATACAGGCTAGAATTAAAATTGCTGGATAGTTGCTAACTGCCTTTCATTGCAGGCAATAGATCTGTTTCTCCAGGGAGGAAGAATAAACTTGTGACTGGATCTTATTCTGCCATCATTTAGAAATGGGGCCATTACCAACTCAGGGGGTCACACAAATATGCAATCAAATGGTGTATAGAAAGAAATCAATAGTCTCATTTACAGAATGTGCGACCACCAAGAAAAGAGTGAGGTGCCCCATGTAATTTTCATTGCATCCTGGTGAAGAAGGATGTTTATTAAAGGACTTAATATGAGAGCCTAATTGAAAAAGTAGAATGATCTCACTCAGAAGTACATGTACATTTCTGTCTGCTGCCCTGTCATCTGAACCCACTTTCTTGCCCAGAAGGGATCACCTTGCCAAAGCTGTCAACAACTGGATGTACCAAGATGGAAACTGAAGATTGGCACTTGAGGCTGCAGTCCAACACCACATGGCCTGTCTCGGTTAACAAAAGTCCTCTCCTGTTCCCTCCTGAGGGCACCTTTCATTGGAAAGACTGGAAGAGAAAGTATCCAGCTATTCTACCTCTCTCAAAATGAAGGATCTTAGGGAAATGCAAGAGTGATACACACCCCACATCCCTATGTTAAATGATTTTAGTGTCATCAAAAACCACGTCTGCTTTCTTGAGTTCTCTGTAAGGTCCACGAGGCCTGTGGCTACAAAGCAACATGTCTTCTTTGGTCCTCTCAGTCTGTTGCAGCCACTGTGTACCTTGTTTCAGTGGTGCTCTGCAGCTCCCCAGAAGGGAGTGGAGCCATCTCAGGTGAAAGCAACCTCCCTGGGAGACATGCCCTTATCTCAGCAGTGAGGGTCTCTGCTGCCCACTGCCCCCACAGTCCCTTTCCTATTCTCACATTGCACCCTGCGATGTGACACCGTCTCCTTGGGGAGGCAGCTCAGACAAGTCATCCAGTTTGCAAAAAACCTGGAGAAAAACAAAAAAATACCCCAAACAAACAAACAAAAAAAGGAGGGAAAGGTTATTTTTCAGCTGGATTGGTTTTCCAACCTGTTGCATTGCACAAACCACATGAGCACCTGTGGTGGCCTGAGCCAAGAGCAGGAAGCATTAAAAGTGGCTTAAACAGCACTGCCACGTAGTGGCTGCTTGTGAGGGAAAGACTAGCCCTGGCTGCTGGTGGGAGAGAAGGAGAGGTGACCTGAATGGTGTCTACACAACTTGGCCCTGGAAAAGTGCTCTTATAGTGAGAGAAAGGTCATGAGTTTTGCAGGCGAAGGCATAACACAGCGCAGGGGTCAGCATCGAAGCTGGGCAGCTTGAAACTCGAACTTAGCTTCATGCTAATGACAGTGATTAGAAATGGGAGGAGACAAATTGCTGTTTGCCCAGGTCATTAAAGACTAGATAAAGCCTTAAGACCTCAATTTTGAGACCCTCCTGCATTTCTGTGCAAGAAGAGGGATGAAATTGTCATAATGAGCCCCTTGCAGAGGAAAGAGCAAAAGTGGCACCAGCTGGTTGAACTAGAGAGTGGCTGCTCCCTGTACTCGGTAGCCTGGATGGTGTGGACAGGGTTGTGTCCAAACTGGGTGCAAATAGTAGATAGTGAGAAATACCACACTCCCCCTATTATTTTCCTAACACTAAAACCAGCATGTTCACGCCATGGACACATTCCCACTCCCACTGCAGAAAGTCCATGTTCAGGAAAAACCCCTCCTGCGAGCCATGCCAGCCACAGGGGATGCAGCATGGCCTTCCTCTCCTGACAATCTGTTATAGGATACACAGCAAAGTACTTGTCTCCAGGGAAACCAGGAGGTCCAAGTTATTCCAGAAAGTTCCCTGAGCAGAAATGCTGCTTCCAAAATCAAGCAGAAACATTTTCCAAAGCATTTCTGCGCTCTTGTCAGATCTGCAGGGATCTACTCAGGGGATCTTTTCACACCTTTCTGTGAAATGCTCCACAGCTGCAATGGCAAGTCAGGTTTTGTCAAGTTTTTCTTCGCGGGCTGTCAGCAGCGTTTCAACTAGCCAGAAAGATTACCTCTGTGCTCTCGGGCGCTGAGCAGGACACCTGCAAGCCATGTCAAGGATAGGGATGCAGCCACCTGCTGCCTGAGAAGACAGGGAGAACAGTTTCAAAATGTATTTACTGGTAACTGCAGAGAAAGAATCAATGTTTAGTTCTCTGCCCCTTGACTCTCCGTATTGCTTAGATTTGTGTCCCTTCTGTGCCAGGTGAGGCACAGCCTGGACAGGTACAGCTGGGAAGGGGACGCAACTCCAGATAGAGTAGGAGCTTTAAAGCAGATTTTCAAAACATTATGGATTTAATCTTTGCCTAGCAGCTGGTTACTGTGCCAAAGCCATGAATCACACTGCTTGAAGTGATTCAAGGAGGGGAAAGAATAATAATAATAATAAAGTGGCAAACCAGCTCAGGGATAGGCTTGGATGTTCTGTTAAACTTGAGAGACTATGATTTCTATTCCCAGAGCTGCTGGTTAACACAAGAACAAACACCATGCTTCCCTACCCCATCCAAAGAGTTCTACTAGGCAAAAACTGAGGAGCAAACCAGCAACAGGTCAATCCTGTGCTGTGTAGTCAAAAGTTGCCAGCAGATTAACATGGCAGCGCTCATGAAAAGTCTGCAGCAGCTCTGGCACGCTTTGCAAAATGTGTAATTATAGCTTCGGGCTTCATCGCAAAAGGAACCAAATATGTGATGTTTGTTTCTGTGGAAGAATGGGAGGAGACTAATGGTAAAGGAGAGGGAGTGGGAGTGCGGAAGCGGGGAGAGGGGAAGGCAGAGAACCGAGAGCTTTGCTGAGTTTTCAGGGATCCACAGAAAAAATCGTCTAAACGGAGTAGTTCAGACCTCAAATACCGTGCGGTGCTTTGACAGTCTTCTGGTTTATGGCATACTTAACAAAGTGTTCTTACATTTCCTAAGCTGGAAAGTCCATTTGACTATAGACTCTCTGCTACTTTGCTCGTACTTTAACATTTTGGACACGTGACAAAAATGTGTGTAACGCATTTTTTAAAGTGTTGATTGTGCTCGTAATTTTCAAGTCAGAATATAAAATAAACATCTCTGCCCTTTCTTCCAGCAGGCAGCACAGAGATCTGCTCTCCGCGTTCTATCTGACAGGTACATTTTGTCATTTTTATGAACTATAAATTGCTTTATGAAACGTTGAGCCCTATTTATTGTGGCATATAACTCATAATCGGATTTTGTCCCCAAAGTATCTGTGAACTGGGATGTTAAACATTTTGCATGCTTGGATTTGTCATGCATGTGTAGAGTTTATTACTGCAAAAATCACAGTCGTCTTGTATTTCATACAGAGTATGCAGAATCCCTTGTTGTGATACCAAACGAGAGATAAGAAACTTACTGGAGAAAGCATGAATGATGCAGTAAATTCTGAGCTTTAGAGTTTGCTGAGATATATCTGAGCTCATTTTTCAGCAATAAGTACTTCGTTTATTCTAAGATGTCCTCTTTTTACTTTTTTCCGAATCCTTTCCCTGGGAATTACTCTCCTTTTGATGAGATTCTGTGTATTTTTTATGCACAAAAACAATGCCCTTTTTTACCCCTTAAGTTTTGAGGGATTGGTATTTTGGAGGAATTTAATTAACTTTTTCACTTCTTCTGGAACTGCAGCAGTGCTCCAGGCAGATAAGCAGGGGACCAAATCCTTAGACAGTGCTCAGGTTTTACTCTGCTCTTTTTCAAGCAAAAATCCATTAACTTCAGTGGGAGACTTGCCCGAGTGAGAAATTCAGGATTTGGGCCATAGTAAATGTTATAGTTGGGCCATGGGTCTGCACAGGTATTTACCTTAAATGACTTTTATGAAAGAGGATTGATTGAAATAGAAGGTAGCTTTCTAAGACAGTCTTGATTTCTTTTCCAGTTTTGGGAACGTGGAGAGAGCAGGGGGAGGAGAGACCATACATTTTAGTGCCTGTGAAAAAGAACTAGCAGATTTACATTTATCCACAAATGAGGTACTGTGTCATGCAGGCTGACACAGAGTAAATTTCCCCATGCCTTGTTGGCAGCCCCCTCTGCTCAGTCTGGCCCCCCGCCCCCCGCCTCCCTGGGAATAAGCGGTAATTGACTCTGGAAGCCAGCTCAGGCCAGGATTTCTCCAGAGCAGAGCCTGTCACTTAGGCTGAATTATATGTTGTGCATGGATGAATAACATTTCTCTCTGCTTGGAGGCTAAGACCGCCAAAATTATTGACCTTCCCCCCCCAAGTTTACAAACATGGTTTTGTTTAGAATCTTCCTCCCCCACCCCGCCTTAGAGAAAAAGGAAAAAAATCCTGAGTGAAATGTATGGGATGCGGGTGAAATCGCTGGCACGGCTGTAGGGCACACAAGTATTTGCTGTAACTGGGATGAATGCAAAAAGAAAGAGGAGTCAGAGTCAGCGTTATGCCCCTGTCCCTGGAGGTGCACAAACTCACCCCCGAAGCAAAGCAGCTTTTGCACTTGGTGGAGACAATACCATGACCAAAGGAAACATGGAGATTTTTTCTCAGTGTCCTTCGCCTGAGCTGAATTGGGAACATTCCTGCAGAAGTGCCCCTGGAGGTAGTTAACAAGCCCCAAACCCCACACTGCGCCTCTGTCTCCCCTAGAAAAAAAAGCGACGCTGATGGATAGATGGTCCCTACCTCATCGTGGGTGGTGAGGGAGCTGGGTGCAGGCTGCCCTCATCCTCAGGGCAGAAGGGCTGAAGTGTTGCCCATCACACTTCAAATTTAGTATTTATGATCAGATATTCCCCTCTCAGCCCCTAAAAACATACCCAGAGACGGCAGGTTTCCCACCTGCTCGGCAAACATTCGGCCATTGGGGCACACTCCTCCCCTCCCTCTGGAGGGGGTGCTGGGAAGGCCAGAGGTGCACCCTGCCGAGGTGTCTCCCCCACACCCGTAACCTCACTGCAGTGAGCAAACAGGAGGGCAGGGGGCCAAAAACCCACACTGTGATAGCAGTTTCTGTCTGGTCTTGGCTAAAGCGAGGATGCCTGTTATGTTGCTGCTCATTACTTGTGTCCCAGCAGCAAGAGCTCCTGGTCACACACCAGCACTTCCCAGCACCAAGGGAGATGGCAGCTTAAATAAAGCTCTCAGTAATTTTACTCATTATCTTATTTTGAAAAACACTCTCCAGCAGTTCTCACTGAAGTTTTTGCTTTCAGAATATTTTAAAAAGGTAACAGCTAAACTGAAAGAAGGGGAGGGCGGTGGTGTGGTGGAAAAGAGAGTTTTAAAACCTGTAGCTATTGATTTCCTTAGCGTATTGCGCTCAGTCCTGTTTTCAGAATGACACAGTAACCCCCAGCAGATTTATGTGCAAACACAAAGATTAGTGACCCAGAAGCTTGACTGAAACAGCTTTTCTGTTTCCAGAAGACAGGTTGCTCTGCACAAGCACCGACTGTTTTGTCAGGAAAGATGCACTGGCCCCATTAGCTTTTCATTCTCTCATGAAAAACCCTCGGTGTTTATACAGCACAACTTGGTTTTAATTTTATTGTGCTCTTCAGTAAAGAGGTCTAACTATACAGATTGCTCAGTTTCTGGGGCAGAGAGAGCAAGAACTTAAGTCATATACCTTAATGGTATAGTGCTAGTGTATCGTCAATTGTCTGATTCTTGTATCTACTGCTGGAATAGCTTTCAAATGAAGACAAATGTCTGTAACTAAAATATTCAGTGTGTTCTGTTGTTATTTAACAGTAAGCAGTGTGGTTAAGCCAGGTCTTAAACCTGCTTAATCCCGCTGAGCTAAATAGATTTTATTGTTGTCTCCCATGGTCCCAGAACTCTGAACTTAAGGCTGAAGTTAAAAGCTAATTTTTTGCAGTCTGTTCCACTAACCCAGAAGCACTTGCTTGCTGAATGCATTTGCAAGGAAAGAATGTCCAGCTGTAAATTACAGCTGTTTGTAATCATACCCAAACACAACACTCATTATTTTTCTTTTGTTCTTTTTAGGCTGAAAAGCCCACCATGAGGGAGACTGCACAGTACTTGATCCACACATTAAATTTACTTGCAGTTCATATTCATGTGCAAGATAGGCTTTTCCATGAAGTAAAGATTTACAGTGGCACTTTTATTCCCCTACCTGCTTTTATTTCTCTGTGCTGTAGCATAGGCCAAGTGGGTCTGCTGAAGAGCTTTGGACACTTAGAGGAAAGCCTTGTACCACTGCTGAATTTCCTCTCTCATCATAACAGGGGAAAGAGAGTTCATTCACCACAGTGCTTGGGTGGTAGTTATGAGACGTGCTTGTTTCACTCTTGGGGTCTGTTACCCTTTCTGTGTACTTATGCCAGAGGATGTGGGCAGACCCTGCCTGCTCAGCCCATGTGAGCCTGGGTGCAGGCATGTGGGTCGTGGGGGGAGCTGAGCCCACCCAACTGTGTGGCCGTTCTGGCAACCCTGCCCAACCCAGCTGGTAAGTCCTGTAAAGAGCCCAGCTCACCAGCTTACACTCAGCACCTGATTAATATATACATGTCATCCAGACCTGAATTGCTAAATGCAGGCTATGATAAATCTTTTTGATTTACCACCTTGGGCTGTTGCTAGACAAGGTATCTCAACACTAACATCCATTTGGCAGTGTAGACAAGCCCCGTTCATGATGGTTGGTGAGTAACACAAACTGTCTGAGCTTTGGTCTGCCTTCCTGTCGGGCAGAAGGGATCATACTTTGCATTTCCCTGTAACCGTGCCTTGTCTGTCCATGTTTGATCATGGTTAGGACATTGAAATGCAGGCTATGCCATGCATGAGCTGGTTTACCCTAATGGATGTGGCCATTCGCATGTAAGATCCTGAAGGGCAAAAAAATACTCCCTGTTGTCCACTGGAGTGGTGAAGGGTTCAGGGAGCTGAGCAGAGGGTTGAGAGAAGCAGCAGAGCGCCACATCTTGGGGGACAGAGATGTTTGTGAGCAGAGGTGTTGCTGCAGCACCTCTTGCGGGTGCATGCACCCATTTAGCACTCACCTGCGCAGAAAATGGCATGGAAAAGGATGACCTGAGGCCAGCCAGTCCTTTCTCCTGGTACTGTAAGCAGCCACAGGATCGAGGATCAGTCCAGTGGGATCTGTAGCATGGCTCTTCTCCTTCAGACAAAGCCACACTGAGATACACCATTTGGTTTAGGAGGCCTGGGGAGGGACTGCCTGTAAAGTATTAAGGCAACAATAAGAGGCAGTTTAGGCTTTTAATAGATCGCATAAAGCAGAGAAGGCAGCTGTCCAAGCAGCCTTAAAACTTTCAGTGGACTGAGCCAAAGATTTCTTGTTCTCAAGTATCTGCTTGAGCTGTGATTAAGCAAAGCAGTTAAACTTGTGATACCCTAAAGTAAGTAAATAGTCCAGCGGCAGCTAGCAAAAATACTCATGTGCTTTGTGTCACTCATATACTTATGTTTGTGTTGGACTGAGTTTTTTGATAACAGTGCCTTTCACACTGTGGGAGCCCTTCACGTGAGAAGTTACATGATCAGCTTATCAGTGGAGTGACTGAGCTTGCTGACTGACCAGAAAGGCTTTATGTGACAGGTCTGTGTAACCAGTGACAAGCAAAGGGAAGCCTTGGCTCAGGACAGCTGATCTGGGTCCCAGCAAAGAATGATGGAACTGAGATCACGGGCTCCACAGGATGGAAAGGTAGGCAGGAGAAGAGTGTACACACACCGTGTTCACTGCCACAGAAACAAACACATGGTTCTCACAGCATTAGCACATTGCTTAAGCTTTCTGGGTTCTCTTTGAGAGGAAAACTAGAACATCTCTGGCAGAGGATATGGATTTATCCCAAGGGTTTGGAGGGGAAGCCGTATGAGAAGCAGCTAAAGTCACTGGGTTGTTCAGCCTGGAGAAGAGGAGACTGAGGGGAGACCTCATGGGGCTACAGTTTCCTCACAAGGGGAGGAGGAGAGGCAGGAGCTGATCTCTTCTCTCTGGTGACCAATGGCAGAACCCGAGGGAATGTCAGGAAGACGTGCCAGGGGAGGTTCAGCTTGGACTTTAGGAAAAGGTTCTTCCCCCAGAGGGTGGTGGAGCACTGGAACAGGCTCCCCAGGGAGGTGTCACGGCCCCAAGCCTGACAGTGTTCAAGCAGAGACTGGACAATGCCCTCAGACACATGGTGTGAACTGTGGGGTTGTCACATGCAGGGACAGGAGTTGAACTCGATGATCCTTGTGGGTCCCTTCCAGCTCAGGACATTCTATGACTTTTCACTTACGCCTTACACGAAAGCCTGTTTGGAAATGCTGGTGTCCCGCCGTTGCAGCCCTCCCACACAGTACAGGGCAGCGAAGGGTGACTGCTGCTAGAAACTCTTCTCAGCCTTCTTAGAGAACTTGAAGGAGGATGAGTAATTACACCTATTGTATAGAGGACACTATTTCCAATATTGGAGACTGTTGTGAATTAGTGAAAAGGGGCTTTAAAAGAAGAGCCTATGTGGAAGGATTGAAGTGAAAAGGAATAGATGTCTCTGTAAAACTGGAACACCATTTCCCTTTATTTAGCTTGTGAACAAGATCTGAAGCACTCATTTGTTTACTATTGGATGTTTTCCCATACCTTGACTGCTGCTGGTGTTTGTTTAGAATTGTTCTACCATAGCACTGGAGATGTGATTTGGATGTATTGCAACACTGTGTGAGAAGGTGGAGCAGAGATGTCCCAGGGAGTTGTAATAATTCTGAGCCCTAGATAGTGATACTAAATACTGAAATTACTTTGATGTTTAGAGAAAGAAAAAGAAAATATGTATTTTTTCTTCAGGGAAGTAGTAGCCTTTTGCTGTCATGACAGCCAAACATTTCCCACCTCCCCATGGGCAACCCCATGCATTCTCAATAGCTCCCCAAAGATACCTGAGGGGAGACGATTGATTCTAGTTCCCAGAAATATTTTCATTTTGAAAAATAACTACCCACTAAAAGAAAGGTCTGAATAGTAATTTGTCATGTATTTTCTCTGGCTTGCTAGGTGTTTTAAGAATTAGTGTGTAGATAATTAATTAATTAAAGTGGAGGGGAAAAGAGACAAGATGTAGGTCTGTGGTCTTTCATATATTAGTAAAGAGAAAATAGGTCCCATTGCTTGCTGGCAGCATGAAAAATATGCAAAGTGCTATTGGGAAGAAGAGTGTATGTGTGTGCAGCATATGAAGTGCCTCAGCATATGATTAACCTCACTGGGTATGTAGTAAATAGTAGATAACTGTGATCAAAAAAGTATTCATGTGATTTATCAAACTGAGCAACTGTGCATTTTGCAGTGAAGCAGGAGGTCAATCCTGAAATCTAGGGCAAGTAGAGCAATAGGAAATTGCAGGGACTAAGAAGTTAATCATACCGTTGGACTGCTTCCATCTGGTCTTGAAAGACGGAGTCAGTACAGTGCTAGCGAGGACGCTTCACGGCAACAGATCAGGAATTAATTTTTTCAGCAAATCTTCAGCTATCATTTGCGGTAACACGGGCTTATAAAAATGTAATTTAATTTCTTGGGAGTAAATCACGTATGACAAGAAGTGTGAGAGTGTTTTTTTAATGTGTGTATCTGAGAAAAAAAAAAAGAGTGAGAGTAGGAAAACCAGCAAAAATCCTAGAGGAAACAAACATTAACAATGTAAAACCTAGAAGGCATAAATGGCAGTCTGTTTAAATCGTGCTGGTAATTGTCTTTGAAAAATCAGTTTGCAGTTCAGAAACTTCTACATTTTTATAACCCTTGGAGGCATAATCTTGTGTAACCTGCCTGTCCATCTCCATTACCGTGGGTCAAAGGAGCACTGACTTAAAGTATTGTTGAATTGGTGCTCTGAGCACCACTCCCATATATCATGAGTACATAGCTATGGGCAGTGAATTTGTTAATGAATTCTGTATTTTCCTTATTATTGATATTACGATACTTCAATGAGACTTGAACATTATGCTCCCTTTGGGCAATGACAGTCACCCCAGGCAATGAACATGTTGTAAAGAAAAAACGGAGATTTTAACCTTGATAGTAACTCCAGTAGCTGAAACTTGCTTTATTGGAAGAGGTAGGAGGCCAGTTAGTTGATAGCATTATGCCTTTCTTCTTTCAGCAGTGGGATAAGAGGATAGAGAGACCTGTGCAATGAATGATCTGTTGTATTATTTTTAGTGCTATGCTGCAAAAGTGAAATCTTATAAATACATTTGTACCTATTTCCTGGCAGTGTGAAGAAAGAGAGCTCAGGTTTACACAGCACCAAGAGCAGGAAACAGGGGACCACGCTGTTCCCACAAATTACCACACGTTCATTACCACCTTTTCTAAGAAAATATGAAAATCACTGTCTACAAGTACCTGAAAGGAGGTTGTAGCATGGAGGGTGTTCATCTCTTTTCCCAAATAGCAAGTGATAGGACAAGAGGAAATGGCCTCAAGTTGCACGAGGGGACATTCAGACTGGATATTAGGAAAAAAATTCTCCATGGAAAGGGTTGTCAGGCATTGGAACAGGCTGCCCAGGGAAGTGGTTGAGTCACCATCCCTGGAGGTGTTTAAAAGACACATAGGTGAGATTCTTAGGGACATGGTTTAGTGCTAGAGTTAGGTTATGGTTGGACTCGATGATCCTGAGGGTCTCTTCCAACTGAAGTGATTCTATGATTCTGTGATTCTCCACCTGTTTGTTTCCCTCACCCACCTGCAGCAAGGTTTGGTTTGGGCTTCTGCACGGTGGCAACTTCATGGATACTCTGGGATTTCCTCATGGGGATTGGTGTGTGGCTGAATCAGGCCTGAGATGTTCCTGCAAGGGGTTCACTTTGGTCTCCCATGCAGTCTCCTCCTTTTTTTTTCCATGACTGCCTCAGACTTGATGTAGGTTGCAGGAAAACTTATACCCTTTCCTCTTTCTTTGCCTTGGAGAAAAGTTGGACTTATTCTGCCGTTGAGGAAGGGTTCACACTGTTCTAGGTTTCTTGCATTTCAGTGAAAGAAAATGTGTGATCTTTGAACAGCCTGGGTTTCCTCCCAGAGAAAAACTGTAACGTTTCTGAAATCTGGCAGAGCTCTTGGGATGGATGAGCGGTTTCCCACTTAGCTATTTCACATGTGCTGGTGTGAAGGTACAGCAGCAGTTCAGTAGGGTCCTATAGCTCAGTGCAGTCCACAAAATCTCATACAAATACTTTGCCTTGAAAAATATCACAGCTGAAAGGTTTCAGGTTTGGTAATACCTCCAAAGAGGAAGTCCTTGGCTAAGAAAGCCTTGGGAAAGACTCACATCCAGACTTTCTGAGAAAAGGTTTAGATTCACAAAACTATTTTTGTTTCCTCACAGACTTATTCCTTTGGTAATGCTTTCATCTTCCTCCTTTATCAGAAAGAATCAGTGCATGCTGGGTGATATATGCAGGCCATCTCATGACTACCCAAGATTTTGGGCCAAAAATGCCATCTAAGGCTCCCAAGGACTACCATCCATACTTGGAACCAAACTCCTATTGAAAAGACTGTGAAGAGGATATTCTTCCACAACCTCATTATAGAACTCCATCAGTCTTACTCCCAGAATCCTGGAGATACTAGTAGTTGCAAAAGTGTCTTCCCACCCAAGGAATTGTTTCTTTTCTTCCTCCTAAAACAACAACAACAACAAACAAACACACAAACAAACAAACAAAACACCACTCCTTCTGTGCAGTGCATTGAAATCTAGGTACTGAAGCAAAGCCACATTCGGAGAAGTGCTGTACTCTGCAGAGCTTCCAGATTAGGGACTTGACCCCACATACCTGATATATCCAGAAGGCAAATGTGAACTGTTGGGAGTTTTTGGAGAGCAAGGCATGTTATACCTATCCATGGGGCTTGAGCTGGTTAGAGAGGAATAATTTTTCCATGCATATGAAAAGTCTTTCATACAGACATCAGCAGAAGGTGAGATGTTTATACACTTTTCAGCCAATGCTTACAAACTGGCTTTGCGTGCAAACCTTTTGGTTTACCTAAGTAGTTTGTGGCAGCAGGGAGCATTTTTCATGGTAAATGTGAGAAGTAAATTTAAAAAATGACAAATTTCTGCTTTAGTTTGATTGAGAGATTTATTGCCTGCATGAAATTAAAGCTTAAATCATATAATTGTTTTTAACATTTTGAGTCCCAGAGTAACTCTCTTTGTGGTTCGTCGATGGCTTTGATCAGTGCACACCAGCAATGATTCTTACTTTACACTCACTCTAGACTTTTAACTCTGTTTTAAACCAGACCAGATTTTCACCAGTACAAAATTAAATAGCTTCACTGATTTCAGTAGCATTATCCCAGTTTTCACCCACTGAGGATTTGACCTTAGCACTTTGGAAATATTTTCAGCTCTTCAAAACCACAACGCTGCCTATTTGAGCTTCGAAATGTCTCACAAGTGAATTATTTTCAAGGAACGCATCTGGAGTGCGGTACAGACATCAGGATATGGTTACGGTTCCACTTCAGCTCAGCCTGACTATCTACCAGCTCCCCTGACACCCTCACTGGCAACCTTATGAGGAGGGCTGCAGGGAAGGTATTTGGGCTCCCAAACCATTGGAGCTTTGTTGATGCGAACCAAGACCCCGAAATTTCAAATGGCTCAGTTTCCAAATTTGGAAGGTTTTTTTTGCAAAGTCAGCAGGAGGTCTGTCTGGTGAGTTTTTCTTTACAAGTGATCAGAACAAACACTCTCTGCTTTATTTTTCATTATTATTGCTTTCTTTTGGGGTTCTGTTTCATGACACAATTCAGAATTTGGGAGCCTTGTTCAGAACTGGAATGGCATAAAATTCCAAAATCCTCCTCAAAATGGAGGACCTTCCTTCTCTCAAAGACTCTATTTATAGTAGGCTGCCCTTTTTGCAGTCAGAGAGGGGCCAGATCATATTATGACATTGTGCTCTCATGTGTTTTTAACTTAGATGTAAAATTAGGTCTGGCTTGAAACTAGGTGTAAAGAAAGTTCAGACATTACATTTTTATAACCTGAAAATGATACAATTTTGAAAGGCAGAAAAAAAATAGAAATAAATTAAATTAGCTATTTTTCCATGCAATATGATTTAAATGAGACACGTGCTATCATTATATAGTCTGCAATCTTCTGGCATTTTAGCAAAAAATAAAATTATTTATTTTAAAGATAGGTATTTTATATCTAATGAAATTTGCTTTGCATACCAGTGTATCTTCTGTATTAGATTGCTATAAAGATTTTAAAGGTCTTTTACATTCTTGACTCAAGCTCATAACTTTTCTTCATGCTGAGGGACTGCCTCTCACACACATTCATGCAGGAGAGAACAGACCCTTCTCTGTGGAAATCTAGGAGCCAAATAATTCACACATAGCTCTCACTTATTATTTACTGGAACAATCAAGCATAACTGCTCTAAATGAACAAACAGTTTGTCAAATAAAAAAACAGGGGAGCAGGGTTAAAGAATCCCATGATTCTGATTTACACAGCAGATAAAAATCACCCCAGAAAAGTCAAAGAGACCTGCCAAGTAAATTTCTTGCTTTGCAATGAGGCTTTAAGACACTTTAATATGCTTTTGTGAGGATCTGCACAGGCCCTGGTATTGCGTACCTGGGGAGGTCTGTGTTGTTTCATATCCTGGCTGCTGAGGGTGATGGTGCTGGTGAGGGGACAACTCATGCCTGGCTCCCAGCAGCCCAGTGGGACTTCACTTGCCATATCCATCTTCCTTTTCTTACTTCCTACAGCCCCTTTGGAGAGAAAAGAGGAAAACCAAACACAGAGCCTCTGTTACAGGCATCTTCCCCCACTTGAATCCAGATATCCACAGTTTTGGCTCTCTGTGTTTCCCAGGGGGACCTTGTCCCAGAGCCTCTGTTACCACTTGCCGTCTTGCTTGCCCAATCTGCCATTTCCCCATTCTTCAAAACCACCCTGACCCCACTGAGGGTGCCTGGACCCCTCCCTGGGACCCCCGTTTCCCCGAGTCTCAGGGCCACACAAAATCACAGAATCACAGAATGGTTGTGGTTGGAAGGGACTTCTGGAGATCATCTAGTTCAACCCACCTGCTAAAGCAGGTTCACCAGAGCAGATTTCACAGGAATATGTCCAGGTGGGTCTTTAATATCTCCAGAGAAGGAGGTTCCACAGCCTCTCTGGGCAGCCTGTTTCAGTGCTCTCTCACCTCAAAGTAAAGAAGTTTCTCCTCATGTTCAGATGGAACCTCCTGTCCTTCAGTCTGTGCCTGTTGCTCCTCATCCTATCATTGGGCACCACTTTGAAGAGTCTGGCCCCATCACAGCAGGAGGAAAGCCCCACTGGCTTACAGTGTCACAACTGAAGTCTGGAAGAGGCTACTCAAGCACCACCTGCTGCTGAAATGTTGACATGGCCCCCCTCATTGGAAGGGGACAACCTCTCTCCCTGCTCCGCAGGAGAAGCAGACGTGGTGTGGAGCCAGCCCATTAGCTCGTTTTGCAGCCCCACAGACACCAGCATGTTTTGCTGGCATGTGGTGGGATGAAGCCCAGCCGGGCACCAGCAGGGGACCAGCACTGCCACCCACCCAGCCAGGGTTGCCCCCTGGCTATAACCACCACAGTGGGGTGGCCACACCTGTACACAGGGGATATCTGCCTGCACCTTGAGTCTTTTCCATTCAGCTGCCCACAATCACCGTCACTCTTCCCTGCTAATAATGCCCTCAAATACTGATTTCCTGAAGCCACTTCTTTTAAGGTCATGATGTCCCTTTTTCTAAAACTTAATAACCTTGATACTGACCCTGTGGAGTTAGAGTGGGTTTGTAAATATTTGTATCTTCAGTATTGCTCCTTTGATAGCAGACACTAGGACAATATTTCCCACATTAAAAGGGCTCTTGGGGAGGGTTTAGGAACTCTGGCTGGGCAAAAATAGTTGCCTGAAGGAAGAGGAAAAACCTTGGAGAGTTACCAGACTCTTTTTTTTAAATGTTGAGACAAATGGACTTTTCAAACTTTGCCCTGAAAAGAGATCTGGTCATGACCTACTATAAATCTCATATGGCCATTTAAAACCTTACAGTGCTCTGGTTAAACAGCATCGCACCAGACAAAACCTCCAGGGCATGGGGACATTGCTGTGGTTTTTCCCTTTCAAGCTTGTATATTGTCCCCATAACATATTGCCAATGTTCACAGGACCAAATGAGACTGTGGCCTTTCTTTAATGTACTCAGAGCTCTTGTGTCAAGAGCCTGTGAGGTCAACAGGAAAACATGGAATGAAATCTCAGCTGAGCGTCGGTCTTTCCCAGGCTTCCTGGCAATTTCCAACTTCTCATTCTATTGTTTTCACTTAATAAGATAGAGTTTGTCCTCCACTCAATAAAAAAAAGAAAATAGCTAAAAGAGCCGAGACTCAGAAAATGAGCAGTTTTGTAAAAGCCTGGCAGTTTCCCAGTCTGCTGAACTTCATATAACAAGCACATTCATTTTTCCAGATTGAAAGTTTTTGGTGCAAAACCCCCTCATGCAAACACCTCCCAGGATTTGCGGAAAGAGGTGCCGTGTACAGAATAGTGCTGGGCTTCCAACATGAAAGCTGTAGCCTGTGTTTTTGAAGTGGGGATGTTGAAAGGTGAAGCTCTCAAAATAACCTAATTTGGGGCTCCTCCAGCTGTTGGATCACCCTCAGTTTTCCTCCTCCTCCTCCTCCTGCTGGAGGGATTCACGGCACAGCACCTCTCTGTGTTAAAGCTGAAGAGGAAAGCAATAACTGCAAAGTCAGTTGTGCAAACCCAGAGAACAGTTTGAAAAGACAGCAAAACCTAAACACTCCTCTGAGATTATCACTCCCTAAATGATACAGAGGTGTACTGTGACCTCAGCTTCAACTTCTCTTTTTATACCATTTTCTGTATTAGCATGTTATCTGCTTGTCAGCTGCCACCAAATTTTAACCTTAGACTGCTGATATTTTCTGAGTATTGTGTAAAAATGTGTACATTTTATTAAATAGTTATAAGGGATTTAATGCTGGTGAAAAGCAGCGGGTTGACACCTGATTATCCAGAAATTTCTTCCTTGTGTTGCAAGGATGTCTACCCCCATCCCGGAGTCTTGCATTATTCTCATGCATATTCTTTACCAGTGCAGACAAAAGGCAGTGTTAAAGCAGATGAGTGCCTTAGCATTCGATGTAGTTAACTAATCTGAGCAAACACCACATTATTTTCGAAGGAATATATTTTATTCTGTGTTTCCATTTGGTCAAAATGTAGCATTAACCATTTATTAGTATTACAAGAGCCATGAGAAATTTCTGTCAGTGATGACTGCACATTGCTGTCCTCCTCTGCCTGTGTAAGGTCTCCCGGGTTGATTAGGCCAGGCAATTACAGCAAAGTTGCCTTACTCAAATTATTGTTTTTATGGCCAAAAGTCTGGTATCACAGTGCAGCAGCAGTAAATTGGGGATCTGGTTTGAATCATTCATATGTCAGTAATTTACCACAACAGTTTTTTAAATCCATTATAGAAAACGCTATGAATACCCTCTCTGGTTAAATGAGGGAACGTACGGCAAATGAATTCCCACTGCCTCACATGGAGAAAACATACTGCAGTATCACAATACACTCCTTGGCTGATTTGGAGTTGAGCTCTGCAGGGGTATCATGCACCAGTGTTCAGCTAACTGGGAGGTTGGCTTGAAAGGACTGATAACTGCAAACTCCATAACTGCATGGACCCATCAGTCAATTCTTGAGTTAGTCCAAGAGCTGTAAGCATGAAGAAATGGTGAAACATTTCGTTAGTCTGGCCAATACAAAAAGGAAGATCATGAAGGGAAGGTGAAATCTGGAAGGAGAAAAGATGAGCCTCTTAAGAAGCTCTGTGCTACTTTTTATTAAGGCCATACCATGCCTGAAAGCATAGATTTTATTATACCATTTTTAGGTTGTGAAAGGCTGTGGTTTGATTGAGTCAAAGCTTAGCTTATGTGAATGTTTAAGGTGTTCAAATGTACTTTCTGCACCTGTGCTGAAAAAAATAATTATCCCCAAAAGTCACTCTTTTCTTTTCTCTTAGAAGCAACACCCAGCTCACACAGCAACTGCGATTCTAATATTAACAACATATGTTTCTAAAGCTGAGGTGTAAACAGGATTTGCTTAGTTAGGAAGTGATTGCCTCAGGTTTGTCTTGCACCTGGTAAAGAGCTTGTTAAAGGTAGTATTGCAATCTTGAGGAGATTTTTTTAGTTTAATTGCTAGCTAAAACAGCATTTTGATAGCTCTATTTTAATCTTGATACCACCTTGTGGGGGGTAGAGTTATTTATGCAGTTGCAGGGCCACATGGCTGGAAGGTATCTTGAGTTATATACATCTTTGGTTGATGTGACTCATGTTACAATTGGACTGAATAAGCCAGCCCTGTATACTAAAAATAAGCAAACAAATGTAAAACACATCACCGTATTAGCAGAACCACAACAAGCTAATTAACAATGGACAACACAGTCATCAAATCAAAGTCACAATCAAGAACCTGAACCAATGAATCAGAACCATGAGTTATCAAACACACATTCAATGCAGAAGGTAATCAGCTTTAAATTATAAGCTTGACATGTGATGGAACCACATCCATTTAGTTTTGCATCAGGAAAAACTGAAGAGAAGCCAGCTTATGTTTCAGCCAAGCTCCTCACAAATGTTCAGGTCAACACAAGGCATTGATGGAGGCAAAGGCCGCATTCTTCACTCCTTGCTAGTGGTGCACAGAGGACTGGTGCTGCTACAGTTCAGCCCAGGGAAGTGCACCCATCAAAGTGAACTCATTAACAATGAACGGTGTAGCATTTCCTTCTCATGTCACATGATAATCATGTATGGTTAGTCTTCTGCTCTTATCCTCTCCTGGCCATCAAACTCGAATCACAGTGCACTCTGAAAATCATATGCTGTTGCAGCTTTGAAGTTATTGATGCAACATTTATGAAAATAGTTATTGAAGAATTACTAGGTAAGAACTATGAATAACTTTTGAAATAATTCACCAGCAGTAAATGACAGTTTTAAGAATCTGGCATTTGCTGCTAGGCTTGGAAACAGTTAATGTAGACCTTTTTCCCTTTTACTTTTTTTGGCCAAACACCTATGTGTCTTGTGAAATAAAGAGGGATCCTTCCCTTAAAGGAAAATACAGTGTTCAGACTTGTGCTTTCCTCCTAAGGATCTTTATTTCATGTGGTTGCTGGCCACCAGCACAATGCAGCAGAAGCTTAGGCCGGCGTAGTGACAGAGCTTAAAACTGGCATCTCCTGCTTGGTGATCCAGAGACATGACAATGCTTCTCACAGTCCCTTCCATTTTCCTGCTTACTTCACTGCACAGATGGAGCCTGGTTGCCTGGATGTGGGTAGTACAGCCTGGTATCTAGTTTGTAGGTGGCTGCTGAATAGACCCATGGCCTTGTAGGCAGGAACTACAGGCTGAGGTGTGACACACCAGTCCCCTGCATGGTCCATGTCCCAGTGACTAATGGCGGCCTTCCACTGCAGGGAAAGCACTTAAAACCCACACTCAGCTGGAGCCACCTCCACAGGATGAGCTAATAACCTCATCAGCACATAGTCTCTCCATGCCTTTTCTAATAATAGTCACTTCTTCACCCTAAGTTAGGAAACTAATGTGAATCCGTTCACAGCTTGCCCTGATGACTTTTAATCGGAGACCACAGCTAGCCTTTGCACTTTTTATCAAATGAATTCCAATGACCATTAAACAAAATTTTCTCAGGTTTACCTCAAATCTGGGCCAATATATCTCACAGCCCTTACTCTTGTGCCACGCGCTTGCTGTGGTGTTTCATCCTGTAAAATCAGTTGTGGTAACCTGAATAATTAATTGCTATATCTGTAGTGTATCGGACCTATACTTATTTCCAGTTAGCTATACTGCTTTTCTTTGTATCCAGACTCATGCTGTCTAATCCTGGAGAGCACAAAGCAAGTCTGCAAAGTTTTAGTCCATGAGATCATCCAATAATTTGTTACTGCAGGCGCTGTCTGTCCAACTTTATTTCCTCATGTTAAATAATCGCAATATTGTTTCTTTAAAACCCTTGACAACAAAAATCAAAACAACCGTAAATAATCCACAGACATATGGAATTGTTTTGAGAAAGAAAGTTATTTGCTGAGACTCCTGAAAAATGGAAATCTACCAAGGAAACCCCAGCAGTCTCTTTGACAGTCTGCTCTAAAACTTTTCACTTGCTTTGATGTTGTTTGTAATTTATGCTCCTCAGAGACTCTTAGATGAAGGAAATCATCTATTTTAACAATGTGAAACCTTCTTCTGGCCACTCGAGATGGGAATTCCTGCTCTGTTTCCTGTGCCTCTCTGACAAGGCTGAAAGGGGAAGGAGGGCTTAAAAATTGCATGGCTGTTAGTGATCAGAGCCATGGCATCACCCACCATTCTGAAACATCTGCCCAAATGTAACTTATCTCTCACTGATGAGTTTACGTGTTTAGGAAAGCTGTCTTTTTAAGCTCACTCTCCATGGTAGTGTTATTTCACTGTGTTAGTAATTCATAAGGTTAGGTTATGTGGTGACGATTATAGAACAAAAGCAATTATTGAAATTGTCCCTTTAATTCAAAATTATTTTAATTATTAGTGATACCTGTCCTTTTCCTTTTTTTTTTTTTTTTCATTTCTGTGCTAAGGCTCTTCATGATTCGAAAACTGCCACTAGGCCATCACCTTTGGTAATTGCTGTTCCCTGAGCTGAGTGAACAAAGGAAAAATTGAACTGGAGTGTGTCAGGCAGGCAGAATAGGAAATATATGTTCCTACAGGAAAGCTACTCTCCTCCTAATTACCCTGCAATTGCCAAGTTCAAAATCTAATTTATGAGCAGCATAGATACAATAGCCACATTAGTCCATTATTTCATGATGATCTTTTCTACTCTTGATTTCATAAAGGAAGGATTTCATGGCTCTCAGTGCATTGGCATTATCAGCAGCTGCTCTGAGCAGTGATGCTAGACAACTGCACTTGAGAGATACTCCAAAAAAATGTAAAGCAGTCTCCTAACAACAAGGTTTTCCAGAAGGAGGGAGGTGCTGTATAGTACAGTTAAATAAATAAAGCATGACCTGATGGGCTGCCTCGGACACTGCTGACCACATTCTGGAACAGATCAAGGAATGTCTGAAGGAGAAGGAAGTTTTCCAGTCTGCATGCAGGAAATGAACTTAATAACACCCCCAGAGTCCTTTTTACTCTGACAAGCATGGAGTAGCCTGTAAAAGGATGGAGCAGTGGGTAAAGCTGCCAACCTGTCTTGTGCAGATGGCACATGGTTTCAGCAGTAGCGTTGGTGCCCAAGGCCAAGCCTACACTTCTGTCAAGTTGGGACAATGACTAATGTAGCCATCTGAGTGAGCTTTAAACACACAGTAGCACGACACTCATGGCCAAATGGAGCTCACGAACAATTCAGTGCCCATTTAGTTAGCGAGCTTCTTGTGTGGGATTCATACCTCACTGAGTTTTGTGTTCCCAGAGACCACCATAGTTTGTGGTATCTGAGCTAGTCCCACAAGGTGACAGGATGGCTAAGGCTGGGAGGCACCTCTGGGGATCATCCAGTCCAAGCCCTGATCAGAGCAGGGCCAGCTAAAGCTGTTGCTCCAGGTTCTGTCCAGTTGGGTCTTCAATATCTCCCAGGGTGGAGACTTCACAGCCTCTCTGGGCAACGTGTTCCAGTGTTTGACCATCCTCACAGCAAAATAAGTTTTTTATTATATTCAAATGAAACTTCCTGTATATCAATTTGTGCCCTTTGCACATAAGAAACCTCCTGCCTCTGTGAACCACTCAGAAGAGCCTGGCTCTGTCATCTTTACTCCCTCCTGTCAGAAATTTATCCCTCCCAGTCATCTCAGCATCTCCTTGTGTGAAAGATGCACAAATCCCTAAGTCATCGTCATGGCACTTTGCTGGGGATGCTTCATGTCTCTCTTGTACTGGGGTGCCTTGACCTAGATCCAGTACTTCAGAGAGGAAGGATCATCTTCCTCCACCTGCTGGCAACACTCTTCCTACTGCAACCTGGGATGCTGTTGGCTGCCTTGGCTGTGAGGAAACGTTGCTAGCTGATGGGAAACTTGGTGTCCATCAGGACCCTCAGGGCCTTGTCCGCCAAGTGGCTTTCCAGACAATTGATGCTCTTTGCTTGTACTGGTGAGTGGAGTCTCACCCAAGTCTTCCGAAGCCAGGGCCATGGAAGTCAAAAAATGATGTCTAGTGTTGCAGGGAGGCACCTTGCTGGGTAGAAGTTCTGCATCGTTCACCTGCCTTACGCATTTCCGTCATCAGCCTCACAGACCACAGAAAAACTAGCTCTGCAAGCTTCTTTCCCTTCCCATCACCTACAATTTTTCTCCATCCTCTTTTTTGCCTGCCTTATATTCTTCACCCACATTTTTTTTCACCATTGAAACCCTTCCAGTTAAAATAATAGAAATGCATGCTTACATTTAAACCATTGTGTTTTGCAGTCAACATTCACATAAAGCTGATTTGGGTGGGAAAGCTTATATATTTTATGCTTTGTTTTAAATTTGGGCTGCTTTGGAAGGATTTCTTCACAACTGTGAGGTGACAAAGTTAAGAAGGGATTCAGGTACCTTAACACAGGCACCTGAAGTCACTTGAGAAGCCCTAAGATATGTAAGACATCTTTAAAGGCCTGACAGATTCATATGGCAAAGGCAGCTAAAGACTGCTGTGACAGAGCACAGCCACTGGACAATGGCATAGAAGCAACTAAGTGTTATCCCTGCCTATTTACAAAAAAAAAAAAAAAAAAAAAAGAAAAGAAAAAAAACGTAGTGCAAGGAGAAAAGGGAAAGATAAGGGGAAAATGGAGAGGCATGGGCAAAGAACAAAAGTGAAAGGGGAAAGGCCAAGCACAAAGGCAAAGGGGAAAACTCTCTTGATGATTCTGGGTGTGACCTGCAAGCCTTGGAGTCAACTGTCATAAAGTTCAGTGTCTCTGAGCTGTGCACAAAGCTCATAAATATCTTTCTATATTGCAGTCTTAAGTCTATAAGAAAGGGCTTGCCCCTTCCCTGAGAAAGCATTTGGTTATATTGCTTGGGAGTTTCACTACTGAGTATTCCTTTTCAGTTCTGTGCACAGAATGCAGACAGAGTGCTCTTAGGAATGGGAGATGCCTGCCCTGATTAATTCTTCTGAGCTTTTATTTTTCCTTTGCCCCTGAGGAATTGACTATTTTTAATGACTTTTATGATTAATAAAACTGTCTGAAGACCTGCTTGGGTCTTCAAACTAGTTATCAACAAGGTCATCTAGCCTTTTCCCCAGTGTCTAAGCTAATGGCAAAGACCCAACACTTGATCTTTCTCCCCAAGCTGAGCCTTGTCTAGCAGGGTTTAGAGTCACGTCAAGGTCATAAAACATCCCAAAGAGGTACTTTCTTGCTGCACTGACTATGGGAACACATATTCTCCTGGAAACCTGTCTGTCCATCTCATCCTCTCCACAGAGCTCTTGTGTAGATCTTCCGCTTTCCCCCCAGCTGTTTCCCAGCTGCAGGCAAATGACCTGATACACTCTTAAAGAAATATTGAATATATATCCTCACAGCTGGGCACTGAGCTGCTAGCAGCAACACATGTTGACCCTTACACCTTTAACAGTCTCTGTGGTGCTAGATGTAAGTTCATGCTCCTAAAAGGCCCACCACTTCACGCAGCACATCCTAGGCCATGCAGGACCTCAGGCAGGCAGAGAGGTGTTTGAGATCCTGCAGGAAGACCAGAGTGCCAGAAGGGCACTGTTATTAATAGCCTAGAGGCAGAGAAAAGAAGAAGGCAGCAACAGCTTGTGGCGCTGGGAGGGAGAAGCAGTACTGATGAGCAATATTTCCCCCTGTTCCTGTGCCCTCTCACACAGAATCACACAGAATCAACTAGGTTGGAAAAGACCTCACAGATCATCAAGTCCAACCCTTGGTCCAACCCCAGTACATTTACTAGATCATGGCACTAAGTGCCATGTCCAATCTCAGTTTAAAAACCTCCAGGGACGGCGAGTCCACCACCTCCCTGGGCAGGCCATTCCAATGCCTGACCACCCTCTCTGTAAAGAATTTCTTTCTAATATTCAGACTAAATTTCCCCTGGCAGAGTTTAAGTCTGTGCCCCCTTGTCCTATTGCTAACTGCCTGGGAGAAGAGACCAATCCCCACCTGGCTATAACTTCCCTTCAGGTAGTTATAGAGAGTGATGAGGTCACCTCTAAGCCTCCTCTTCTCCCGACCAAACAAGCCCAGCTCCCTCAGCCTCTCCCCATAGATCTTGTGTTCAAAGCCTCTCCCCACTATCATGTGTGTTTCCATTCTGCCTTCCTGGGAGAGGCAGGGAGAACAAAAGATACATTGAAGAATACGCAAAGGCATCTAGGCATGCCTTAGTGATATTGTAATATCATAAGAAACCTAAAAAGACGCATGGCAGTTAATGAACAACAAAACATATGAGATATGGATTGCAAGGTATATTGGAAGATATAAGTTTAACTACATAAGGACACAGCATGGTGTAAGACCAATTTTTTTATTAAAATGTCATACAATTCTAGTGCTTTTCCTACTAGTTGGTAACGCATTTCACAGAAATACAGGATTGATAACATCCTGCAGGAGGCTGCAGCTGGGGAGCCGCTGAGCCCAGACATGTTGGTACCGCATTCTAGATTAATAAAGCAAATAAAATTATATTTGCTCTGTAATTTATTTCTGCCTCCTCTCATCATCTGTGTGTGTATGAACAAACCTCAAGTTTGCTCTCTATGGATGACATCTAACAAAAGGATTCAATTCACATTTGTTTTTTTCCTTTGAATTGTAAAGTGCAATTTATATAATTCTATCTTAACATAGATTTATATATTTGTGCTTATCTTATATATTCATTGTTTTCCACAGGCCATCTTAATACATTATAATTGAGGAATACACAGTGAAGGTTACTAGTAGGGGCCACTCTCTTATTTTAAAATCCTTCATAAGTATCTGCACACCATATTGCTGTGTTACAGTGGGTCAGATCCTGATACTGTCACTAGACAAACCATTTCTGCTCTTCATGAGTGCTTCTGGGTACTCCAATCCAAGCTGTAAAACGTGATGCTACTAAGCCAGAACAAGGGGTCAAGAATCTGAGCCTCATCAGAATGGGAGAAGTTTTTTTTCCCAGTGGCTTAGACCACTGCAAACCTGAGGCTGCACCACAGGTTAATATTTTACAAGTGAATATTTGACAAGCATCCTTTATTTTGAGCTGGTATGTCAATAATAGATAAACAGAACATCCTGGGCAACTCTTGCTAAAAACATACTAAAATAGTTTTGCAGGTTGCTGGAAAACAGGCTACACTTACATCAGAATGGAGAACAGAAGAACCTTTTACAAGACTTCAAATAATCTCAAACTAATTAGCTTTTAACATCCTCTCTGCTACAATCCTGGTCTTTATTATCTGTTCTGCTTGCCATTCCTGAGTCTGCCTAATGTCTTCTGTAGCACAACTATGCATTTTTTCCAGGCATTTGTCATTTCTTGAAACATATAAAAGACGCACTTGGATTCAACTAACAGACCATCTAAATGCTGCTCTGCATGGTGAGTGATATATGCTGACAAGGAGTAGAAGTCAAATTTTCTTTATATGCTTCTTTATGGTGAGCCAACCTACTTAAAGCAAGCTCCTTCTCAAAGCAGCATATTGATTAGAGCTGACGGGCTGAAAAGACCTTTGGGAGACAACAGAATATGGCTTGAGTCAAAGAGTAACACTAAAGCTGGCAGCAGCAACATTAAGAGTCAGTAAAACCTGAGAGAGTTTGTCTCACGCTGAAATTTATTGCACCCATTTGGACAGCCATTATGGTAGTTAGCAATTTTATCTGCACAAGTTCATCTGTATTTGGACTCTGAGAGCTTAGCGAGAGGTCTTGCAAGGCAGAACCACAGCCAGGGCCCTGCTGACGGAGGCAAAAGACTGCTGGTCTGAAGCGAGGTACAGCCGTGTCTGAAAATCACAAAAGGCTGTCCACAACATGAGTTATGCTGACAGTAACTCTGAAATAAGGTGATGGTAGGCCAGTGCAGACAAGGGTTTTCTTGGTCTGCACTGCGATGGTTATCTTCTGCGGCTTGATGAAGCTGTCACTCACAAGTCAAAATCGCCATTTTCTTGGCTAGAAATACATCTGTACTTCATGATCTAGTAAATAAGAGAAGAAAAGCAACACCCAGGCTAATTTCCAGACACGTGGTATCAAATTATACTGAGGAGACATTCTGAGGATGGTAGATTGATGCCACTCTACAGAACTCTTTGCATTTCTCCTTTGCCTAACCTAGTTTCTGAAACTAACATGACTGATGTTCCATATCATCAATGATGATCTGTTCCAATGCTTTTGGGTTTTTTTGCCTTTATCTTCACAACATCTCTACCAGAGGGTTGTCACCTTTCCCACCAAAGACCAAGCCATGTTAGTGGAGGATCTATTCCTGAGATGAGTAGTACTGGTATCATTGAATCTGACAGGGGATCATCTTTTAGTAGTTCTCTATTGAAACAGTGGAGTACTGAGATGAGAGTGGATATACATCTTCATATTACATCCACCTCCAGTCTTTAGGACACATGGAGAGAGCTGACTGAACCCTGAAAGGGAAATTATGAAGAAGAGTCTGAACTAAACCTTCCATGCTTCCCATACAGATTACAAGGCACTTAGTGTTGGGCATACCAGGCATACTGTTTAAGCAATCCTTGCTATCCTAGATTCCCAAGGGAGGTAGGAATCTCCAGACAGCATTTTTGAGTGCTGAAGTGAGGCCTCCTTGTAAATTAGGGACAGAAATACTGTGTGTCTACTAACCTGCTATCCTCAACCCCACTCGCCAGCTATATCAAGATCTGCCCAAGAGGGTCCTATTCTCCCATGATTTAACTCAGCTGCATTCTTTTTTAGTCTTTTTAAGCCCTGCACAATAGGTGGACTCCTGACTATTGAGTTACATAACTTATTTGTTCACAAAGTCAGAAAACTGGCTTGATTGAAGTCTTCAGGTGACCACCCAGTTGACCTTTAAAAAGTCCTTATTCCTTGTCACAATTTACACTCTGTATTTCCATTCACCTCTCATTAAATTAGAGCCTTTCTTCCTATTTTCATTGATTTCAGGTGTAACTTCCTATTTTTTATTTTGCCAAGGCACAGGGATTAGCTGTCATATGTGACATCAAGATTTTGTGAAAAAGGGACCCCTATGAAGCTCTTCCTCTCTCTTGAAGGTCCAGAAGTCATTCTTCAAATAGTAGGATTCAGCATCTTGGGTGCTGTGACCAAAAGAACTTGTGCAGAGCTTCATGGCATCTTTACTTTCACATTAACCCACTCCAATGAGACCTTCTGACAGCTGAGCCCTGAGCTCCTATTCTGTATCTGACTTTACCAGCCAATCCAACAAAATGCAGGCATGTTTTTAACACGTTTTAACGGGAAGTGGAGCAGAGCTCATCTCTAGTGGTATTCACCTTCTTCAGTGAAGCTGATTAATCTGATCTCCCTTGGGCAAATGAACTCATGTTCTCTGGAGACCACTGACAATTGTATGCAGCAACTCCTGATGCTGCCAGGTAAGGAACTTCCTCAAAGCGATGAGGGGAGACAGGTAGAAAAGGGAAAGATTGGAAAGTAGCAGTGTCCAGAAGAACACACTTGGTTATTATAAGGAGTCAATGAGTGCCAGAAAGACATCCAAAGCTTCAGGATTATTTGATATGGAAAAACTATGCCTGACCACAGTCTCAGCCACTAGTACCATGTATGTACAAGTGCTCAAAGGAGTCCTTTTTCCTTCTTGCAAAGTCTGTCTAGGTTTCTTACCCCTTCCCTGGGCCTTTTGGAATGAAAAAAAGATCTGATGTGAGGGCTAGATTCCTAGAGGAGAAGAGGAAAGGGTATACCTCCCGAGAGAGTCCTTTGAGTAATGTTGCTTCTGGTGTATGGTTGTCACTTTTAGCCACCATGAAGGAGAACCTTCACATAGTGAGGTCATTAAAGGTCAAAAAAAAGCATGTGTTCTACATTCACTTCCAGACATGTAATTCAAAGGCTGTCTGATTTCAACCCAGAGGCAGAAGCTGGTCTCGACCAGAAAACAGAGGGAATCTCAAATAGAAAGTTCCTAACATGACCAAACTGATGAAGAAAACAGAGAAAAATAAAACTTCTGAGGTACATATGAAGGAAAACACACAAAAGCCATTGCCTTTGGTCTCGGGGGGAAATCAGAAGTGATGTTGTCTGACTGAATCTTCCCAACAACTTCATCCATTTAGCATTCATTTCTGCCCTCCCTTTTCCCCAAAAAAGTCTCTGTAGAAATGGTTTCCTGATTTCTCACTGGAGACAGGAGGGTGGCTGTTCACAGGCTATTCTCAAAGCTGTTCATCATTCTCCAGGCCATTGGCCAAGGGCATGTTCCAAGGATAGTGTAGGACACATAGGCTGTGCCTGTCACTTTTCCTTTTCAAGTCACTGTACATTGAGCCATTAAGAGACTAATTATACTACCAAGGTAAAAGGACTCTAGCCCTCCTCTTCTACTAAAGGGTTAACTTTTCTGGACCAGAGAGTGTCCCTTCTTGTATTCAGCTGATGCAAGGTCAACGACAAACACACCGAGGAAGTCAGAGTTGCTTTATTTTTCTTGCGAGCAGGTCAAATAAAACACTGCTGATGCTCCATTTATCTGGAGCGACAAGCAAACACTTGGCAGCAGTGGAAAGCATACACTGGGATCTGGCACCAGGCTTCTCACACAGCTGTCAGCCCACTGACGGATCACTTCATCCCCACACTAATGCTGCTCCAGGTCTATTGGACCTTTTCATCTCAGATATCCCGGTACACGGTCCTTCTGACAGAGCTATTTATACAGAGATGTCACTATTAATTGTTATGTAGCGTTGTATGTTGGGAGGGTTTTTTCAGCCAAGTTTTTTTTTCGGTGGTTTTCCCTTTCCTACCATATTCCTTCAAGGTGGGAGCTGTGATTCTGCTGCTTCCAGTATCATCCAGTCCTTAAGAGATACCCTGTTGTCAGACTGAATTTTCTTGAGGGTTTTTTGTATGCGTGTGTGTCTGAGCTTCATAGCTTGTTTTTCTAAACAGCCTTTCCTATCAAATTGCTTTTCTTTGGTGACTCTTCTGGCAATTAAGCTGCAATCACACAGGGCACACCTGACTCTCTGAAGAGACCCGATTTACCTTAGGTTTGCATTATAAGATGATACTTGTAGTCTTGTCAGCACAAACTACTTAAGCAACTCCCAAGGACAGTGTTAAAATACAGGTGGAGTCTATGAACTCTCTTGTTGGCAGCTGTGCTTTATTAGTTGCACTGTGCAAAGGTGGTGCGGCTAAGGTAATGCAGTGCTTTCACAGAAGCATTATATATTGTGACAAGCCAAATAACCTCCAGGACTCTCACTCATCATGACTCACATTTCATACCTCATCTATTATAGATATGAAAACATTTCTCTGTTTCCTAAAGATATTAATAGACTCCTGGGAAATCGTTTACCTGGAGAAAGGGAAGTGCCCAGCCTCATTTTTTTTTTGCGTTCCAGCTCGAAGAGCAGATCATGGCAGGGCTAGCTGCTTTTTTTTTTGTTAGTGAACAATAGTTTTTCAAAATGGGTAACTGTAAAAAACTCAGGCAGTTAATTGGTTTCATGCTCTCAGTTAGCAAAGGTACAAAAACATAAATTTGTGTCACTTCCATCCTGTGTTTGGAACAAGGATATCCAAGTGCTTTTTAAAGAACAATGAAGGACATCTCCTAACACACTGATGGTAGGCAAGTTCAGTCATCCCCGTTTATGGTGGTAACTGAAGCCCTGGAAGGACTGGCTGATCTGGTGATTCAGACTTGACATGGCAGAGGTGAGACTAGAGCAGAGGCTTCTTACACTCACATTTGTACTTTAAGTACAGAACCAGCCTTCATATTTTAAACCATGGAGGTTATCTGGCTGTCCTCAGACGGGTGCATATTCTAGAGTTTGTGGTATCACCTCCCTTTTCTCAGCGTGATTTTGGCCTGAAACAAATGGACAGTATTCGCATTCATTCTGTAGGCTATCCTTATGGTGCTGTTTCTTGGCATTCTAGAGTTGCCTCAGAAAATATCCCCATATGTTCTGTTACAACACTGGGACAGCTTGATCTGCAAGTCCAGGATAGACCCTAGTGGTAAGCATGCTTCAGATGTCTTTGCTGAAACAGAATTGGAAAAATACACAGGGACAGCAGCAAGAAGTGGGCATTCCTGTTGCTTCTGTGATTCATTCACAATTATCGACACAGGAATTCCCTACTGTGTGCATGGGAGATATGCAACATCTTCAGTGCCAAGTAGCAAAGATAATTATACAGATCTTGGCACGATGTTCTCAGTTTGTGCTTTGAGGAAGCACTGTGTGGAATTGCTTCTCACAACAAAAGGATAAAGGGTTTTCCGTAGAAGACCTTTGCTGGGTTTTAGCTTGGCTTCAAGGGAAGAAGGAAGTGGTGTTTCAGATACTTTAATCTGGAGGAAAAATATGGACTCTGCCAACAGAGCTTCTTTAAACCATGGAATATGTTTTCATCCCTGAGTTTGAAATGTCATTTCAGAGTCTTGGTCAGATTTACTGTTGGATTTAAATCAATATGTCCTAATTGAAGTCAGTGGAGCTGTGACAGTTTATACCAGCCATGGGAGTGGTGTCTGTTTCAGAGTATTGTTTTCCCACAATTGGCCTTGATCTTCCAGACAGTGATAGATTTTCTGGGTATTTCAAATACTGCAAGCACTCATGCAGCCTTTCCTAGGATTTTCTCCGACGTTTGTGGCATCTACGAATTCAGATCACCTTCTCCATGTTTACCTCTCATTGTTGACAATGTGATTCCTAATGGTGTCATTTTTTTATTCAGGTCAGCTCTTCAAACTAATTGTTGCATTCTTCTTTCATATGGGGAGCCTGAACCACTTGGTAGTTGCAAGTGCTTGGTAGAAGGTACCGTAGGCTGAGATTTAGAAGAAAAATAGATGATCACAGCTATGAACATGACACTGGCTAAATATTGTCCCATCTTCAGACACAAAAACAAATATAGCAGATAGTGTCTCATAGTGTTACTGAGTTTTTTGATAAGAAGGCTCTGGATAAAATTCTTGCAAAGTGAAATTACATAGACTGACTGGTCTCCAAAATAGGAAGCATGAGCATTTGCCTAGCCTTTGTTGTGGCTGGAAAAGTATTTCAGAGGCTCACTCTGATATGTTTTCTTGGCACAGCCTTTTCTTCAAGGCCTCATCCTCCCTTGCCTTGCATTCTTGGTAATGATTCCTGCCTGTGTAAAGTGGGTATAAAGTGCCTTCATCTTGTAACGCACTGAACAATTGGATCACAAATTCTTCAGGATTGGAGGGATTCTTCTCTTTTGAATCCATTTATTATTGTCACCGAATACTTGCAGTTTGGTAACAAACTGCATCTGTCTTGTACCTTGTTCAGGCATCCATGCTGTCTGCCTATGAAATGCTGAGACTGAACTCCTGCAATGCAGCGAATGCTCACCTGCCCAGGAACTTCTCATGGCCAGTGCTGAACACCATGATTTATTGTCATGGAAAGTCGCGCAGCTCTAAGCAGCACCTTAATATGAAGCGTAGAGTAGGACCCAGATCCAGTGTGATTAACCTCAAGAGGTGTCCTGAGGGCCACTGAGGCAATCTGATTTGGGAATCTGAATAGAAAATGTCTGCACTTTGCCCCACAAATGTTTAAACCACCTTGGTGTTGTTCAAAGGCTGGCCATGGCCATGCAGTCTGATGGAGCTAATAACAAGTCCCACCACAACTAACAGGCTCCTCCAGGGAGCCAGGTAACTCCACCTCTCAACTTGCATCACAACTTAGTTTGAGCAGAGAAGAAATATTCATCTCCCCAAATCGCTGTGTTTCTGAACAAGGACATCTGAGAAAAATTGAGGCTGCAAGGCTGTTTCCTGCAGTTGTGCAGGAAAATAGGCTGTTGGAGACTTGAATGGTATTTAGGTGCCCAAGTCCCATGAAACCAGGATGATGGGAGATATCTGATCAGAAACTTCGGATGGTGTGTTGGTTTTTAAGTGGTCTCATTACTGAACTTCTGGCAACTTTACAAGGCATTTACTCTCTCTTAAGTCAGAGAGTGCATGTTCTGATCAAGGGCTTTAAAGAAAAGTGGTTCTTATCCAAATTGTTGTTTAATTGCTTAAAATAAAAATATCATTTCTATGATGTAGTAATTAATTCTAGGGCATAAGCCAGTAGCAAAATATGCACAAATGTTATGTGCCACAGTCATTAAAATGTAAATCGGTCTTTTATTTTGACTGTGTGATCTTGCTTACATACTTTAGAAAGATCAGTCCAAAATGGAAGTCACCAATTTAAAATAATGGTCATTTTTTAATAAGAATGCATGAAGAAACATGTAGCTGTTTTCACTCTGGCTACTATGATAGCATGAGGATCCTTATAAGAATATGCTATATTTAAAATGGAAAAAGTAGAAGTGGCACAGGAGACTTCAACAGTATCAGCATAAAATGGAAAATATTGTAATGTTGTTAATTTTTTGTAGTATATTGGCTACCATTAGAGCAGCAAACATAGATTTCCAGATGTTTGTGAAGAGTCCAACAGTTGTATTTTATATCTATAGCTGTAGTAACAATTTCTATTCAGCAGCCTAGAAAAATATTTCATGTCACAACAGGAAAGAAATATTACTGTGGGGTTTTTTTCTCCCTCATCCCCTGTTTAGCAATTCTGAATACTTCAGTCGATGCCAAACAAAAATGATGGTTTAAAAATTAAGACCACAGTCACTAGGGGCAGGACATAAATGTGCAGATGTTTTGTGATGTTGAAGAACTTTTCAGGCAACAGTCACAATGATGTGGAGAGGATTGGAAATCCATCAGAGTCGGACACTGTCAAAAGCATTCCCCAAGCTACACTGTAAGAAAAGGCAGTTACCTTTTCATATTCCCTTAAGAAAAAAAAAAAAAAAGAAGGAAAAAAATCAAAACCAGAAAACCTACAGACAATAGCCTTCCTATAGCTCTCACTATTTTATTAGCAAGGGATTGACTGTAATCTGTTAATATAAGTGAGCAACTTATTTCTAGAATTTACTGGGCAATAAGTGGAAAAACTGTATTGTCCCAAAGCAGTTAACAAAACATCAATTTTCCTTCTCTGGGAAGGGAAATTTTTACAAACTTCAAGCTGTTTCTGTTTCAGGCACCTCTGTGCCTTAATGCTGTTATAGAAGTGAGTGCCCAAAAATCTTTTGTTTACCACACCTACCTGAATAGACAAAGAGACATCATGAATAACAGCAAAAATAGCAGAGGGTGGATTTTTTAAAAGCACTAGTTGTAACTGGTATATTTAATGTCCAGGCATGATGACAGACCGCTAAGCCTCCCAAGAGCTGACAGGCACTTCTGCAAACATGCGTGTAGCACTGAGCTATCCTGCTGGAGTATAGAATTATAGAATCATAGAATAGTCTGCATTGGAAGGGACCTTCAAAGGTCACCTACTCCAACCTCCCTGCGATGAGCAGGGACATCTGCAACTAGATCGAGTTGCTCAGAGCCCCGTCCAGCCTGGCCTGGAATGTCTCCAGGGATGGGGCATCTCCCACCTCTCTGGGCAACCTGGGCCAGGGTTTCACCACCATCATTGTAAAAAATTACTTCCTCATGTCTCGCCTGAATCTTCCCTCATTTAGTTTAAAACCATTACCCCTTGTCCTATTGTAACATAGCATGAGATTTTACTGTTGCCTCTCTCTACTGCTTGATGGTTACAAGGATGGAAATACAGGTGAAATATACATGGATGTCAGCTCCTCCCTCTCCTGTTTGTTTTATTTAATTAGTGAGGTGAGATCACAGGTGAGGTTTCCTGCACCATCTGGCCCTGCTGTGCCTTGCAAGGTGCAGAAGGCTCTCCAACAGTGGCACAGTTCCTCAAGCAACCAGAGGCTCTCTGGAGCAAGAAAGCCATGGGCAGCTGTGCTGCTTCCTAGCAAAAGGCAAGCGGGATGCTATAAATAAAAGCAATGTGGTGGGAGTACTGGCTTGTGTAAGACAGGTGGTCCAGTGGGGAAAGGTTGGCATATGTTAGGGGAGGCAGCCATGGGGAATCATGGATTTGAAACTGCATCTCTGATGGCCTGGCCTCTTTTCAAAGCCCCAGAAATTGCCTGTACTATGTGGCTTCTGTCAGGTGTCAGGTACCAGTTTTCAGGAATGAAATGCACCATTAGCAGGTAAAGACAATTCACTGGGTGCAACATAGCAGAACTGTAATTAATTATTAGATATTATTTCTCACAAAATGCATCTCCGAGATCATGTTGCATTAGCCACAGTATTGGACTGATGGAGCATAAACACGGATAATAATAAACACTGGTGAATGGAGTTGGGAAGAGATAGTTATTAGGGTGCCGGTCTGTTTCATGTGGGGTTTATTTAACAGTCTCATTAATGATCTGGAAAAGGAAGTGAATAACCATTTAATTAAGTTTGCATTTGATACTAAATTAGAAGTTGCTGCAGACAGCTCTGAGGGCAGAGAAATAAATCAAAAGGAGCTAGAAGCATGCGTGGTAAAGAAGAAAATGAGATCTGGTATGAAGGAAAAAAAAAAGAGCAAGCTAATCTCTCTGGAAGAAAATAATCTAAAAAGTAGCTATCTGGACGAATTCTAGAGAAAGCAGCGTTGAAAGAGATGTAGGAGTGTTAATGGGCTATATATTCCATCACAACTCGGGTATATGTTTACAGAAGAAATGCACTGAGGAGCAGGAACGTAATAGCCCTTCATTGTAGGGCTCTAGTGAGAACCCATCTATAATACTGCACTCTGTTTCGGGCATCCTGTTATCAGAGAGATATAGACAAATTGGAATGAGTTCAGAAAAGAGCCATAAAAATGATCCCATATCCCTGGAGATAATGACTTATGAAGAAAGATCAGAAGAAGTAGATGTGTAAGGTCTTGTCTGAAAGATGACTGAAGTAGGGCAGGAAAACAGTCTACAAATACGTGAAAGCAAAAAGGGAGGAGGATAATTTATCATAGTAACTATTAGTAATAGGATGAAATAATAAGTAACAACAATAAATTTTAAAAGGGCAACTTCAGGTTGAATGTAGGGAGAAATTTCTGACAGTGGAATTTGGGTTAGTTTGCAGAGAAGTTTCCCAGGGGTAAAAGTAAAAGCTGCATTCAAGTCATTTAAAATCAAATTGGACAACTCACTAGAAAATGCACCCTGCTATAGGGAACAATCTTCCATTGCCTGGGGAATAAGCTGGATGACTTAATAGGACATTTCGCACTCAAGTCTTTATGACTGTGATATTTTTAATATGCATGGTCAACTATTTCAGGAAAGTATACATTTCTTCTGCTGTCAGGCCTGATAATACAAACACTTGCATGCAAACATAACTTTTGAGATGGCAAGTAGCTCCGCTGACAGCACGGCACTGCTGACATGCAAAAACACAAGCCTGAGCTTTTCAAGTTTTTGCAGGATCAGAGCCTTAGATCTTGCAGTTGTCGATATCAGGATGGTATATACAGGTAACCACATCATTTATGGGTAGGTGAAAAAGTGTGCAGAACAAAAGATGGGGGTTGGAAGCTCCAGTGAGGATATATTATTATTTTTATTCTTATTGCTCTTACTACTTATAAATGACCAATACTGCAGAGTTCAACTCAGTTTCTTAACTGTTCACTTTTTCCATCTCCAGCTTTCACCTCTGTGCAGAGTGTTCATTAGGCACTGTAAGACTGCTTTCTGGACTCTATTTTTTTTAACATTTGGTATTTAAAATATATCCTAAAATGTCTGTTGAATAAGAAAAGGGACAAGCTGAATTAAAAACCTGATCTTCTCTCAGACGACGAAGAGATGGCAAAGGCCATTTGTTAGCGGCAGAGACAAGCTCACAGGCTTTCAGACAGGTATGCTCCCTAAAATGCCATCGTGTTTACATGGGGGTTTTTTGTGTTCTTGTTTCCTTCTGTTCCCTCTCCCCTCCCCGGTGGGCTGCGTGTGGGGCTGGCAGCCTGGTGGTGCCACCATCCAACACCCGAGCCTCGGGACTCTCCAGCAAGGGGTCGAGCAGCAGCAGCTCCAGTGAATCCGAGACCAGCTCCGAGTCTGACTCCGAGAGCGAAAGCAGCTCCAGTGAGAGTGACGGCAGCAAGCCCTCGCATTACTCCAGCCCAGAGGTAAGGGCTTCTGCTCTTTATGATTTAGGGCGACAATCTGTTATTACACCCACTCAGACCTTTTTTCCAGCCAAGCCAACACAAGGAAGCTGTGGGGTGATGCACAAAAATATGGAAGAGCAAGGCCCCGGGGATACTCCTCCTGGCATGCTGTGAAATGCAAGTGCCTGGGGATCCTGGGCAGATTAAAGCATTTGAAATAAAAATTAAGAGAGAGAAAGAAAGAAAGAAATAACCCTGTGATATTTTCTTCGAAGTGGAGGTGTGTGGAGCTCCTTTCAAAGCTCACAGCTTGCTTGAAGTTTTATGCAACTCCAGCTCCATGGCAATGGCTTGCTCAGTGCCTAAGTCCTGATGTGGGCTCCCAGTACTGCAAGGGAACTAAAGGCTTCTCTACACAGGGAAGCTATTATAAAATCAGTTTGAGGGTGGATTTTTAAAGCAAAACAGTTGTTTTTCGCTCACGCACTTAGCTCACCTCGCTCTCTAAGTGAATTATTCTCTTCTACTGCTGCCTTTGTGTGATTTATTTTAATCCACCTCCAAAATGGACTAAACTGAATTACTCATGGTGCAAAACATTAAGCCCAAACTTGTAATCTGCAAAGCCAGTACTGAAAATTTCAACATGTAGACAAACCATTGCCAAATCACAATTAAGCTGCCAGTGCTGTACCGCCTTCTGCTTTCACCTCTGCAGAGTGCTCACCAGACACGACAAGGCTGTTTTCTCGGCTCTGCTTTTCTACGAAGAGTGACATTTTTACAGGTTTTGGTCAATACACACCTTTAGTATAAAACTGTGAACTCCACAGCCACATCACACACATAAATGTATGTAAAAATATTCAAAAATCTAGCAGCAAGATTGTAAATACACATGAAATACAGTCAGTGTATTTTCCTATTCCACATAAAGCATCAAATCACCAGACTCTCTGCCCCAAAACTATGCCTCACCTATTCCCTCTCCCTGAAAAATTATACTGAATAGCCAGCAAGCCTTTCTTCATCTTTTTCTTGGTTATTTGGGGCCATGTTTCCTATCAGGCAAAATGTAGCACTCACAGAAAAATCCTTAATATATTTTTCTCAGGTTCTGTCACTTTTGTTCCCTTATTTAACACTTATCTTCCTTTCTGTCTTTCCTTTACAGTACTTTCAGATCCATTTCCAGTTAATTTTCCTCTCACCTTGTCCCTTTCCTAAATCTCTCTCTCTGCTTCTCTTTCATTTTGTCTCTACTCTCTTCCTTCCAGTCTCTCTTCCCTGTTGCGCTCCTTGCGCTACCCCATGAATTATTTCCCATTCTGAGCTCTCTCATCTGACCCGTTAAGACCTTGTTCTCTCTCTGCCTAATTCCCCACTGGAATTAGTGCAGAGGTCTCACGCTCAGTCTCTCTGCTCCCTGCGGGATCTCAGAAGGTAGAAGAAAAAGGACAAAGAGAAGAAAGAGAAGGAACCATTGTGGAGGAAGGAAATATGAGATTAAAGCAGGAGAAGCAAAGTACCCAGGAAGGGAGGAATGTTTACTATCTAGGCAGATACCTGTGTTGCTTGGACCTGAGAGCAGCAATTCCTCAGGGAATGTGCGAACTTAATTAACTGAGGCAGGTCATGGATTTCATAAAGTCAAGCAGGGGACTGAGAGTCGTGGAAACATGGAGGAAGTGTCTCCTCTTCAACGTTTTATACGTATCCTCTTGAGATCTGTGGAACTACTTTTGTACAGAGCCTGAGTTACCAGTGATCATTGTCACGAAACAACTGCACTGCTCCAACAGATTGCTTGTCTCTTTGCATTATATTTGTGTGGCTTGCCTTCTAGGGCATGCTGTACAAAACATGCTTATACAAAAATGTAAATGACTCAAAATGTGATGGCTGCAGTGGTTTTCATAGGTGATGCCTTGATGGAGAGTGGGAGAGGCCACACAAGGACAGGGTCAGGGTGTCCCAAGGAGGTAGGACACCTGTACTTTCCCCAGGGGCCAGTGCTTTCCCAGGCCCATCATATGACTGATGGCACCAGTTCAGAACGAGCTAATGTGATATCTCTGACTGGAAAGCCCATCTGCTTGGCATAACTTACATTTATGCACCCAGTAAAGCCACCTTTCTAAAGTATATGCCATGTTGTTACCTGGTAAAGGGAGATAGTTCCTTGGAAGCTCTTTAAAGGGAGACCCTGTCCACCTATATTTAAGTAGTAGACTCAGTTCCAATTCTAATCTTAAAATAAATTTAATCTATTGGGTAAGACAGAAGAAGCAAGTACATCTGTGATTTGCTTTAGCATAAACTGGTAAATTCAGGTACAGTGAACTTGAGTACTGCAGCGTAACGCTGGGCAGAAGATCCATATTTCCAGGTTGTGAGGAAGTTAATCTGGAAATCTGCAGATCATTATGAAGCCTTCATTCTTTTTTTTTTTTTTTTTCCATAATCTGGAGTATTATATACATATACTGAAAGATTTTCATTTCTAGGACAGTGTGTCTTCTGCATTTGAGGTCATATAGAAATTCAATTGCTGTTTCATTTCTTCTGCATTTTTTTCCTCATCTCATTTTGAGATCTTTGAGTTGTTCTCAGGTGTCTAAATGCAATTGCCTAGAGTGCAAAAGCAGCTCATTGTAAAGCATACATATAAAATAGATTAGATGAATTGCACCCTAAAAGTGTCTGTTTCTTTCCATTGACTATTTAGAGCCTGTAGTGACTAGCTCAGCTGTCTACACTTTATGTCTGCAGTAAACTAAGAATAATGGCTGAGGTAGAACAGGAGACAACATTCAGACTGGCTTCAGTGATGTGGACAAATTAAAGTGCCTCACACATTAATGTGAGTAGTTGCAGTTTTGTGGGCTGCCAAACACAAAATTATGAACAAGAGATGGAGGCTTCTATGTCCTGTTTCTTTGCTGAAGTCATGAATTCTTTGCATGACTTCAATTAATGTCAAAAATGAGGACTCTGGAAAAAATGAGATCTTGTCCTTGCAATTATTTCAGATGGTAGGGAAAAAAAAAAAAAAAAAAAAGTTGGGTGTCAAGTCCACAGAAAGAGTTACGTTTCCAAAGCTGAGAATTTCATTTGTTTGTTCTTTGTTCCACTGCATTATACTGCAGACCTTTAATAAGGCTGAATCTGCTTAGACAACTGGGAATTACCACTATGCAAAGAGGACTAGATGGGAAAATGGGTACAAAGGAGGCAGAGAAGCCATTACATGGGCCAAAGCATCAGTGGCTAGTCAACAGTAACCAAGCCAGGAGAGAGAGATGTCCTGTCCTGGGCCTTGCCAGCCCCATGCATCAGATGCAATCTCCTTTACAGCTTCTGCTGTTGTGACTAGTGCACAACCTTTAAAGTTCTTTCTGATTTTTGAAGGATTCACGGATACTTTTTATCCATGCTTATTCCATCATCTCAGGATATACTCTTTCATCTCCAGTCCCCATGTTGTGACTGGCCAGGTCAAGGCTCTCTCAAGGGCAAAGAGCCACCTCCTGACCACTGTGCATCAAGTCCTTCAAGTGCCTGGACATCAGCACCAGTAGCTGAAAGGTCACTGCCTGGGAATCCCTGCTGTTCCCTCAGGTGCCGTGTGGCAATATACTTTAGCTCGGAAAACAGGAAGAATGTGTGTATCTAACTGGCTAGCTAATCAGTGAGCATGCTTCTGTCACCTCACCAACCTTTCTTCACGGATAGATTTCATTACAGACACAAGGGGAGAAGAACTGTAGTCTGAGGGCTGGAGGCAGGGACGTAAGTTTTCTGTATCTGTCTTGTTTTCCAAAACATTTTTGCTTCCCATCTTAAGTAGAGCCATGTTTTGATTTCCTGACTGGTACACTCAAAAGAGAAGGAGATTTTACGACTAGACCAACTGTAGACAATAATCTTTACCTTTACAAATAGGATTTGTGGGCTTTAGTTGTCTTGTGGACTATGTCTGACAAAGACTATAAACCAAACTCTCCCTTTGCTCCAGAAAACTCTTTGTGGCTGGAGCCACCTCTGACATAATTGTGCACTATGCCTAACACATGGGAATCCCCCAGTTCTAATTTCATAAAGCTCAAGCAGCAGTGCTAATAGTAGCAATAAAGTAGTAGTAGTAATAATAATAATAATTTTTTTCATTATCATCATCAACATTATCTATGCCTTAAATACAATGAAAAGGCACCACATTTGTATTGGGATTGCCATGAATTAAATCTTTGATAGCAGGGCAGCACAAGCAAGTTTTCATAAGGCTAGATTAGTATGTGGTTTTACAATAGGATGAGTGTACTGCAGGGAGGACTGGTAGCTCAGTCCTACTCCACAGTGGGCTAAGTACGTGCACGTATTATAGACTATCTAATTTCTCAATGAAAGTGGTGTCATGCTTCAAGTTTACCATGGTATTAGCTACCCCTGAGGTCCCTCTTTGTAATAACAAGCACAGAGTGGCCCCATTACCCTTACATTGTTTCACAGAATCATAAAATCATAAAACGTCCTGAGTTGGAAGGACCCACAAGGATCATTGAGTCCAACTCCGGTCCCTGCACAGGGCAACCCCAGAGTTCACACCATGTGTCTGAGGGCGTTGTGCAGTCTCTGATTGAACACTGTCAGGCTTGGGGCTGTGACACCTCCCTGGGGAGCCTGTTCCAGTGCTCCACCACCCTCTGGGTGAAGAACTTTTTCCTAACGTCCAACCTAAATCTCCTGTGGCACATCTTCCTGCCATTCCCTTGGATTCTGTCACTGGTTGCCAGAGAGATCAGGGCCTGCCCCTCCTCCCCTTGTGAGGAAGCTGTAGCTGCCATGAGGTCTCCCCTCAGTCTCCTCTACCCCAGACTGAACAACCCAGTGACTTTAGCTGCTCCTCATACAGCTTCTCCTCCAAACCCTTCGCCAACTTTGTGTCCCTCTTCTGGACACTCTCCAGGAGCTTTATATCCTTTTTATCTTGTGTTGCCCAGAACTGCACACAGTGGTCCAGGTGAGGCCGCACCAGTGCAGAGCAGAGCAGGACAATCACCTCCCTCCCCCGGCTGGCAGAGCTGTGCTTGATGTACCGTTTAACAGTCATTTACGCCAGAAAGAGTCATGTTTTGACAAAGGTTTCCTTTGGATGCATGCCACCCGTGCCTCTGGTTGCACTTGTAGCCTTGAAGAGATCTAAGATATATAGACATGCTGTGTGGGAGTCATCCCACCTAAATTTGGGCACTTACACTGTAGATACCTACATCTGCTCATCACCTCAGCCTCCCCTTTACAGTCAGTGAAGAGAAATAGGCATTTTTAGGGCCCAGCTCATCTGGCCTATTTTAGATGTCTATTTCTAGAGGAAATTTTCACACCCCAGAAGAGTAGTCCACTAACTGAAGAAGGAACTTGTTGACTAGCTCATATATAAGTGTCTATGTTGTACAGATGAATCCACCCACAATTTTCCAGGAAGTGTATCCACATCCTTCTGTTTCTCGATGAAGACTGACACATGTGTATGTCTGTGGTGCATTGGTCCCTGAAACTATCTTTGTCTCATAAAGTTTCCTGGTTTGGGTTTTCATGCCAAACCCGTATTTCATTGCAAGTCAGCTTCACCACAGACTGTTATTCCTATTACTGCTGCCTGTCTGGGTACCACCAGCTTTATCCAAATTAAAAACTGCCCAGTTCTCTACGAGGCCTTGAGGGCGGTATATTTCCATGACACAAAAACCAAGGGATGGAGACCATTCTGCTGTCTGATCACTCTGGATATATATTCATATATATATTTCCATCCTTACATGCTGCTGAAAACTTCCCACTTTGAACAAACCAACTTTTCTTCCATAGAATGGTATGTGACCTGCTCAGAGAGGTGGTGTGGACTGGAGAATTAGGGATTTTCCTTTTCTCCTGCAAATAAGTGCAGTTAGGCGTGTAAAGTGGACTGGCAAAAACTTTCAAATGAATTTTACCAATCTCTTTTTTTACCAGGCCTACTCTTAATTCTTGGCTGTTGTGATTTTGTTCTCGCGCAAGGCACCTTGTTTTTTTAAGTGATTTCAAAGTACAGTTAGAGCAATCAATTGAATAAATTACTTCCAAAAGTGAATTGGCATCACTCATGTACACTGACAATCTCAAATAATCCAAAACTGTATCAGGGCCCAAAATTTGTGAGAAAAGTTTTAAAACACTGATTTTTTTAAATTTCAATTATTTTAATTTACCTTATGGTCTGCAGGCTTTTTACTTTTAGCAGATGCATCTTAAGTTATTTTAGCAGACACATCTTAAGCTTTTTTTTTCAGCAGCCACAAGGATTATAATTTTTGTTTTAAAGAAATGTGGATGTGCATCTAAGCCCATGATTCTGAGTGCTGAGGCTTTAATAAAAAATAACAACTGTCCTGAAACCCCTGGCAAAATTAGTAAAGCTAGCAGCATTGTTGATCCTTATTATTAGACTTAATAGTTGGCTTGTAGGTTGGTGAGACTGTAGTTATTTTGCCTAACTAGCAGACATATCACCTTAGGAAAGTACCACATCGCCAAGTTATGACACTGTAGCAGTTAATCACTGTTTTCTGCTAATTTACTGTGATCCCTTGAAATCTGTATTTTGTGAACCACTTTTTTCAATAATTTCAAGATACATAAAGAGACAGAGTGGGATGTAACAGAAAAACTGGGAAGTTTTTTGTGAACTTTCAAGCTGCCCTCACTCTGCTCTGTACTTATGGGCAGAGATATATTTTTCCTCATGTGCTTCTGATGCACCTCATTTTCTTAAATACACCTGAACAGTGGAAAGACTTACATGTATAGTGAACCTTATTATTGTAAATTCAATATGTGCATAAAGAATGCCATGAAACAAATCTGTCTTTTCAGCACCAATCACCAAAAAACAAAACAAAACAAAACAAGCTGTTTGTTTTCCATAAAGGGTTAAGAGTTTTAAAAATACATCTTCATCCAACAGAAATGCTGCCTGCCCATTTTCAAGATTTGCAGCTCAGGAAAGAAATTCCTCATGTAAGGTATTAGGGAGTATGCTTAACAAAAAAATAGACTTAAGGCGATCCAGCAAATTTCCCATAGGTATTGGGTAACTTGATAATGAGAGTAAATTAGACACTCTTGAGAGAAGGAATATTTGTGTCATATGAATGCCAATGTCCAACTTTTTTGCTTCTTTTAGAAGCCTTTGCTCCCTGTAGAGTGAATGCAACTTTTAGTGGTTGATTCTGGAGATGCCCTTGGCTATGCAGGAAACCTGTGTTGCCCTTAGGCACCTCTTTTAAACAAGAAGTAAGAGACTGTCTTAAGTTAAAGGCTATGGATATTCTCTCTTGAGCAAACTTTGTTCCAGAGCTTTTGATGGTTTTCATGTTAGACTCATGACATGCCTTTTGATTATTCATTTGCAACAGCCCACTGGATCACATTTTGGTTCCAGTTAAGGAAATTAGGAGACTTTTCACACTGGCTTCCATGGAGGTAGGCTATGGGTGGCCATCTACTCCATCATGTTTTTCTTTGGGGTTTTTTTTGCCTTTCCTCTTCATTTTATTACATTCAAATTACTGATTGCAAGAAGCACTAGAAAAACACTTGCACATTGTTCTGAAATAACATTGTCTGAGCTGTGGTTACATTCGAAATCCTAATTATCCCACTTCTTCACTGTCCAAACACAATTATATTTTAGATGCTTACTTATAATTTGATCATGTTTTGACAGGAACGAAGAGAAAAACTAACAGGCACACAATACTTACAAAATGAGCACTTGACAATACCACCACACAACATATGTTTGTGGGATCTCACAGGATTATAACATCAATACCAGACAGATTACATGAACCGCTTGGTTCACCCTCCAACTCCCCACTACATGCCTCTTTGTGTACTTTTAAAATGCTTCTCATATTTATTGCAATGACACAGAATACAAAATGCATATCCCTGGCTTTCCTATGACCTCTCCTCCCTTAACCTCAGCTGTACCCTTGCCTTGTTTTCCTCCCTTTCCTATCATCTTTTTGTTTTCTTCTATTTGGAAACTTGGGAGCGTTTTCCAGGAAAGCCGATGCCAGTGGCACTGCATGAATCATCCTTAGAAATGACGAATCACAAAAGCCATTCTCCTTCCCAACCTCATTCAGAAACCAACAAGATCCCCACTTGCACAGCATGCCCCACATCTTCCATCCTGCCACACAGGGACAGAGACAGAGACAAGGACAGGGATAGGGACATGGGAGTTGCCATGGCTTGGGGTGGTTCCTTGACCAGAGGTAAGTCTCAGCAGTACCAGGAGATGCCTGAAGGTATGGTGGGTGAGGGCAGTGAGGTCTCAGCACTAAGCTCATTGCCATCTGTTTCCCTTTCAGCCTGAGCCACCCTCATCCAACAAGTGGCAGCTGGACAAGTGGCTGAATAAAGTCACCCCGCACAAAGCACCCATCCTGACCCACCATGATGGCCCGGCACTGGAGGCCCATCCCTACTATGGACGTGTGAAGGCGGAGCGGCAGGAAAGTGAGAAGACCCCAACCACCACCCCAGTTGAGCACCGCAGCGGGGAGGGCCGTGCCACCACCGCCGCCACTGCCACCGTCGGGGACGGACCGCGGCCCAGGACTGCCAACAAAGCACCGGGCAGCAAGGGCGGCCGGCAAAAGTCACCCCCCGCCGCTGACGGTGCGCCCCCGAGGCGGGCAGCGGGAAAGAAGGCACTGCGGCGGGCTGAGAGGACCTCTGCCGGGGACGGTCCCTCTTGCCCTGGGACAGAGGAAACCCCTGGGAGCCACAGCTTTCCGGAAAGCACTGCTGGCGAGGCACCAAGGGCCCGGCCCAGCAGTAGTGGTGTCGGCGGTGGCTGCAGAGCAGGGCACCGCCGGGAGCCCCGCTCAGCCGCAGCTGGTGAGAAGCGCCGGGCCCGGGGGCCAAGCAAAACGGCGCCCAAATCCAAGGAGTTCATTGAGACTGAATCATCGTCCTCGTCGTCCTCTTCCGACTCAGGCTCTGAGTCGGAGCGGGAGGAGCGGCCGCTGCCCAAGGTGCCGGCGGTGGCTGGCGCTGAGCCGCGTGCCAAGGACGCGGGGAGCAGCAGTGCCGGCAAACCCCACAGCGGCTGCAGTGCCTTTGGCTCCATTAATGCCAGGACTAGTACTGAGATAGCAAAGGAGCTGGAGGAACAGTTTTACACCCTGGTTCCTTTCGGTAGGAATGAGCTCCTGTCTCCTCTGAAAGACAGTGATGAGGTAAAGTCGCTGTGGGTCAACATTGACTTGGCTCTTTTGTCCAGGATTCCAGAGCGTTTGCCTGAAGAGCCGCTGGCCATGAGCGCCGGAGCAAACCAGGCGGCCAGCCTCCCGCAGGGTAGTAGTGCTGACCCCCCCGCAGAGAAGGGTTTACCGAAATCTAGAAGGAAACGCAAGGTGAGCTTCTGGGGGACAGGTCGGGATGGGTGGGAGGGCCTCCGGCAAGTGGAAGGCATTGCTTGTGCTGCACCCAGTGCTCGATGACGTGTCTTCTCTGGCCCTGCACTTCAGACCTGGGATTTGCCCCTGCTCACCTCATAGGAAACAGCCAAGCCCCAGGGGAGATACCATCCTAGGAGGTGATGAAACTCCTGGCCAAGAGGGATTACAGCCCCTTGGAGACAGCATTTGCTACTGGGACATGGCTTTCCACACTTTAGTGAAGGCACTGCCTTTTTAGTAGGATAGTTTTCTCTCCTGAGGCGTCTCTCAAAACCTGAGTATTTGGAGGTGACGCCTAGGCTGACAAAGGGAATATGAGCAGCTGTCTTGTCATGGTCTGCATGATATCAGGGTGTGTGTGGAAAAAGGAGCAGCAGTGTCTTTTTTCCCCTCATATTGCCAACGAGAGGCAAGCCCTTCAGACCTGGTGGGAAGCCCCGGCGTTATGGGGGATGCACTTGCAGACACCCAAGACTTGTCTGGCTCTGCAGCCTGCCTCCCTCACACTGCTGCAGCCCCCTTTTAGCTCAGGGCTCTCACTCCGGTGTAAGAAGTAGGGGTGTAGTCCATTAGCTATCCCGACCCCAGCAGCACCGTCACAGCAGCAGACAGGCACAGCCCTCTAGTCACATCCACCACTCCGCCCTGCCTCTCCTGCATGCTCTCTGAGCTGCCAATGGTGCCAAGGAAAAAGCCCTCTCTGCCTCACGGCCACAGCTGTCCACTGAGGAGGCTTTCTGGTCTATTTGTATCAATCTGATCCCAAAAGTCACTCTGAACTGGAATCGCCATCTGCGCAATTTCTGGACAGTTTTACTGTGCAGTCATCTGTCACCCTCTAAGCTACCGTACGTGTGCAGATTGAGTTGTACATTTTTGGGGACCATTTATCTAAAGCAGTCTTTACTTTTTTTTACCTTTTTTTTTTTTTCATTTTTACATTCTTTTTTTTTGTATCTGAAAGGTGGCAGCCCTGTTTAGGCCACTGGTAGAGTCATAAGAGAGAGGCCTGATAAGCTCTGAGATGCATTCATCTGCATTTTCTTTAGGAAGTGACATGGAAGTAATGTCACAATACAAAATGATGTGAAACAGGCCAAGAAAGAGTGGCAGAAGTAAAAGATTTATGTTTTGTGTCATAGGAGATGCAAGTGTGATAGTGCCAGCCTGTACACACAGAAGGAAACAAGAAGACACGATAACAGAGCAAAGTAAATGCAGTTATGCTAGAAATGCTCAATCCAACTTTCTCTGGCACATACTATCTTTTACTCTTTCTTCTTAAAGCCTTGTTGGTGGTGGTTTTAGTGATATAATAAACGCAAGGCACTCCTGGAGTACCCTCAGCCTGGAATAAGACCCTCAATAGGACAGTTGCCATGCAGACTCACAGTATGTGATCCCCCTTCTCAAAAGACTTCAAGAGAATGGGATATCAGGCATAACTGCAAAATTAGAAAGAGTTCCTTATTATTTCCACCTCTGTCATGATCTCAAGATGAACAACATAGAGGCAGAGGAGGACTGTTAAGCACTGAGGTGTGAGATCTTAACTTCTGCTACGGTGTTAACCCCATAGCAGCAGCCAGAGTGGCAGTGTATAACATGAAAAAAAAGCCATGTATACAAGCAGTAAAAGCCATGCATACAAGCAAAGCAAAACAAGGGATTTTTTCACCACTTCCATGGGCAGGCGGGTGTTCAGCCATCTCCAGGAAAGCTGGACTCTGTCACACATAACAGTTACCTGGGAATACAAACACCATCACTTCAAACATCCCCCTCTCCTTCCTCCAGCTTCCTATACTTAGCATGACATCTTATGGTGTGGAATATCCCTTTGGTCAGCTGGGGTCGGCTGTCCCAGCTGTGTCTACGCCCAACTTCTTGTGCACCCCCAGCGTCCTCACTGGTGGGGTGCTGTGAGAAGCAAAAAAGGCCTTGATGCTGTGCAAGCCCTGCTCAGCAGTAGCTGAAGCATCCCTGTGTTATCAACACTGGTTTTGGCACAAATCCAAAACATAGCCCCACACAAGCTACTATGAAGCAAATTCACTCTGTCCCAGTCCAAAACAGCACAGAGAGACAAAAGAGGTACGAGGTCGAGGACTAGTAAAGAGAAAAGCACACACGAAATAGTCAAAGAGGGCAATATAAAGAAAAAAAATATCCCGAGGTGCAAATGGGAAGTGGTTGAAGTAATTCAAGTTTTATATTCTACTCCTTCGTTTACACACTGCCTCTTCAGATTTTAGTTTTTTAAGAGGTGGCCCAATCATCTCTCATCTGTGTCAGGTATGCACTCAAAGAAAGTGTCATCATTAATACCAAAATTCCAGAAAATACTGACACCTGACTTGTTGAAATACTTTTGGATCAGTAATAAATCCAAAACCTACAAGATTATTTTTCTCTTCATTCAGTGTGAGAATGAAGAAGAGTGCAGAGACATCAAGAAGACTCACTTAGAACGAGAGAGTTCTTCACGATTAGCTGCCTCTGCCCACAGCATCACAACAGCAAATCACTGCAATATGAATGAAAATAGGTAAGCATTTTCCTTGTTATTTATCACTGAGTCAATACAACTAGTTGCAGTTTCATGCCGTGTGTTATCTTTTCCTTTAATAGGATTTATTTTTTAATTATCACATTTTATGTGGAAAAAGTACCCACTGCATTCTCCTTTCTCCTGGTTTAATGAACAAGTTGGCAGCTCCTGACATATTTACATACTTGCATTTTCGCCATATTGCACAAAGAAGTTGTGAGTTCAAGTGTGAGGCTCATGGAATGAGTAATTATAGCTAGAGCAGTACGATCATCTGAGACATATTCCCAAACACTGTGTTGCAGGTACCAGTTCACATAGGCAACTATCTTACAGCCTTTTCTTTCCTTACAATGTTAGGAGTTTCAAACGGAAAGTTTGACTGTATAAATACAATAATCTATAAACTCTGTGGAAAAGATTGAGAAACGTACTCATAACAATGCCTGCAATAGTCAGTTCCAGAATATACTTGAGATCAAATGTTTTTGAGATTGCAAGCAGTTTTTTCTATGTAATTAGTAGGTATTTGAGGATAAGGAACTCAAACTTTATAAACAGTGGGATTTTCAAAGGATGCAGGGCATGAAACAAATGATGAATATTTAGCATTTTCTGGCATGGTTTATGCATACAGACTCCTATCAACGTCGGGTCAATCATACTGAGTTTCTCTGGAGGCTTCCAGCAGTCAAGCTTAGACATGTGTCTTTTCAGAGTTCAGCTGCACACTGCTTAGTACATGCTGGTCATCAGTATTTAAAAAAAGAAAAAAGAATAATTTTCTGGTAGTATGAGGGTATCTCTTGGGGTGGAACTGCTAAAATTAGAGAATAGTTGTATTTATTGTAGTAGGCATTTCTGTTGTACACATCACTGGTGAGTTTGAGCAATTCTTGTCATTAATACCAGAAAAAATCATGGAGAAAATTGATATATATAGTGCTTATTCAAAAATATGCATTAAATTTCTTTGTCCTGACATATCACATATGTTTCATAAAGTGAAAACAATACACAGAACAGTTTGTTTTATTGTGGGTGACTGCATGCAGGCTTGCCATTCCTGTTACCACAGTGTTGTATGTTTTACATTGCACTCATTTTCAGAGAATAGCATGGCTGTCATAGTTTGCTGTGTCCCAGGGTTAATCCTGTGCTTCCTGGAAGCAGGGCAATAATTTGTGTTTTGCTTGACATTATAGTCAGTAGTCCTGGTTGCAACTATACATTAAAGAAACAAAGAGGAAGGTCTTAACTGTATTTTTGCCTCCTAATTCCTTCTTGATCTGCCCTGCTTCCAGGATGTTTCTGTGGTTTATGCCACTGTAGGACATGATATCAAATGCTGAGATTCCCGTAGCTGAGGATGGGCTACTGAGGCTGTAACTAAACCAGGAGCACGCATGTCAGGACCTCCTGGCCCTCTTGCAACCTGCAGCTACTCATGCTGGCACATCCCCCCTCCAGTTATGCCATCACAGCTGCATGTGAGGCCCTCCTGTAAATTCACTCAAGAAACTTGTCTGAAACCAGAACTCCTTCTTTTTTGGTTTGTTGTTTTTTTTGTTTTGTTTTGTTTGGTTGGTTTTGCTTGTTTTGGTTTTTAGTTGGTTGGTTGGTTTTTTGGTTGGTTTGTTTTTTGCTTTTTTGGGGTTTTGGTTTTTTGGCGAGGCTAGGTTATTATTATTCATTTCACAGCAAAGCCACACAGATGGTTTGGTCAGTGCAGCTGAGGACTGGTAGCAAAGAGAGAAGCAAAACCACCTTCAGACACAAGCATTTCCTACTGTGGAATTACAGTCTGAGGTGCAGACTAAGCAAGGCCCTGTTTGACAAGAAAGGCTGCAGCATCAAGAAACGTCAAAACTGACATTGAGCGCCATGGTCTGCCCACTCCCAGCAGACCAGAGTTCACTGCAGGTTGTTCTTCACAGCTTCCCAGGATAAGATGTTTGACTGCTCACCATACACTTAGGTGGGCCCTACACAATGTGCCAAGGGCCATGTAGAAGGTCTGCAGCACAACTAGAAATTGCAGCTACTCCTCACATGCTCTGGGCCAAGCTTTTGAGGCTTGGGTACATTTCCAAAGAGCTATGGCTCCTCTTGGATGCCGTAGGCCTGCACTTTAACAGTGATATATAAACATGGCCAGTCAAGGCATGGGTTGATGTTTGAAATGAGGAAAAGAAATGTCAGCATCAACCTGCACATTCGAAATAGTGCCAAAGATCTTATTTTTCTTAGGGAGAGAAGAAGGGCACAGTTGTCCATCTCTTATACCCCAATTCTTGCCTTTGTGTACAGCATTGGTCATTAAAGCAAAACACTGTTTTTTAAAGGTGCTGCACTGTGGGAAACAGGAAAGGTTCTGAATTACGATTCATGGCTTCTTTCACACCTCGTTTTTAAAGACTTGCCAGATAAATGGACAAATGTATGATAAGAGCACATTTAATTAGCTCTGTTCCCTGAAATGATGTGCAGAAATAAAGTATAGTTTATACCATATTCTTTTTTGGCAATTTCATTAAGTGTATACTGTCTGATACAGTAACTATAAAGAAGTGAGAATTGTCCATAAAAAGTAATAGGCTGAATAAAGGCAAATGTGACAAGGAAAGGTATTGTGTTAAAATAGTCTGTCTGACCTTAATCACAGTTTTAGTCTTAATGCAAACCGTATCCTTAAAATAAACTTTTATTTTGTGTGCGTTTCTTTTAAGATTTTCAGCTAAATATTTTCTTCAAATTAGTGCATCTGAAGTTTATTTCTGGGCATATTTTTACAGTCCATCCGACTTCTCATCCAAAGGCTCTCCCAAATAAATGAAAGCTGAAAATACTGTCTGTTACAGCTTTCTTCTTTACAAGACAGAGCAGCTCACATTTCTCTGCGTCTACTGTTTGCATATGTTTCCTTTTGTCTGCAATACCAGCCTATCTTTCTTTGTCTTCAAAATCTGTATTAGATTAGTATAAACAGTGCTACCAAAGGCTGGGCATTGTGCACAAAGACAAGCCAGTCATCTTTAAACACATTTCCTGGTTTAGTTTACATATGGTTTTATTGCCATGGCTTATAAATTGTCACCTGCAATTGTGAAATAGGGCTTCATAACCTGAACTTACACTTCAGACCCTAATCTTCGTCTCCAGCTATCCCTTAAGAAATGGTGAGCAAGTGGCCATCTATCTCTGTATTTTTTTCAAGTGCTCTGATACAGACTATATTAACTCCAGAATTACAATTTGCCTTGAAGGGGAAGAGGAGAAACATGATACAAATTTGTAAATGAACTCTTGGTCCCAATCCTGTAAGCTTGTTTCCAGATACCAATAGAGTTTATCCTGCCAGCAGGTTTTAAATTCAAAGTTTTGGTAATATATAAAACATTTACCTTTCTCAAAGCCAGCTTTGTGACACTCCATTTCTGTAATTTCCATTTCCAGCTTGGCAATACCAATAAATAAAAATGAGAAAATGCTTCGGTCACCCGTCTCTCCCCTCTCTGATGCATCAAAACACAAATACTCCAACGATGATTTAACTTCTTCCAGCAGACCTAATGGCAGCAGTCTATTACCTTCCATCTCCTCCAGCAAAAAACATAAGGGTGAAATCCAGTCGCAGCCACATCCCGGAGACTTCAATGTAAGTTTATGCTGTTGTTCACAATATAAAGCCTAGCTGTGTATTTTTTACTTTGTATTGGAATCCATGATAGGTTTGCAGAATGTTATGCAAAAAAAATTGTAATAATGAATGTTGTATTGTAAGTTCAGTTTTTCTGGTTTGGAGTTTAGCAAGGCACAGAAGAAAGGAAAGAGAGCATGCTGTAGAATGAGAAAACACCAAAGGCTACATACGCATAAGGTAAAAACTGATGGTCCAAAACAAATGGCTTTAGGCCTCCAGAGTATGGCTTGGGCACAGTGCAAGCCCCCTACATCCAAGAGTGTGGTGCATGCCACCTCTGCTGTATAAGTCCTCTACTTAGCCACTGCCTGACCTTGAGTGTGCCTGCAGACAAGTTCTCTTATGTGTCTTACAAGCAACTTTCTCAGACACCTCAGTTTACTCCTGACACAGGTAAAAAATGTAGCATCAGCTAACTCAGCTCCATCAGAGCCCAGGTATTCAGATACCTACCAGAGCCTCAAGCACACTAAACGTGTCCAGAGCACCCTTCCAGATAAGGCCATATTTCTGCACCAGCTGGTAGCCACTGCTCTCAGAGCACAGAGAAAGAAGAGTAGGTGCTGCCTTCCCTGAGCTCTGTGATTAGGATGCTGGAGTACAGAGCCTGTTTGCTCTAGCGGAGGGAATTCAGATCTCGCTCACTTCTCAAAATCATACCCTACTATCCAGCCTACAGGACACCCCAAGTAGAAGATCAAGGGTAGATTATTGTCACATCCCATCCTTGAAGCGGTTCTGTCTTGTGTGAAACACCTCAGAGAAGCAATTTAGGTACTATCATATTGATGTCCACTGCAGGAACATCTAGTGAAACTGTTAGGGCACTCTTCCACTGCTAGAAGGGCCCATGCCCCTCTGCTTGCTACAAAAGCCATTTATATATTCTATCCTATATCTATTTGTTGTATTTGTTACTTGATAGAAAAGAGGCTTCAAAAACCTAAGTATTAGTAGCAGTGGTCTCTTCCAGCCACTTTTGCTGGCGGGATAACTGTCCCCATAGTATATTTTAAGTACATATGTATATACCTAAGTATATTTATCTTTTGAAGGTGGAGGGAGAAGTAATAACTGTAATCTTAATTTTGGACACATTTTGAAAAACAAGTTATCATAAATTGCGTGTTTCAAGAGTATCCCACAGATGGTAAACTGAAAAAATAATTAATTACATAAAAATATTTCAATAAAAATATATTTTAACATATCATAGCCTTTATTTTTTTCATTAATTAAATGTAACTTTTTAAATATTTTGACTTCCAAAATAGAAGTTTAGAGGTTTATAACCCATACAGAATTATAATTATATGAATCTTCACTGGATATCTTGAAAACAATTTAAATTCCTTCACAGGCGAATGTGCTGGAAATCAAAAGTAAAAGGTGATTGCTTTATGATCCACACCCTTAGCAAATGCATTTCACTGAGATTTTCTGCATAGCCTAGCAATGCACCATTTGGTCAACATTTTAACAACCTTAGCAATAAAATTCTTATGTATCTGGTTATTCATCTGAAAACTTTAGCCTGCTGAACTGATCTGGATGTGCCATATAGCAGATGAGAGCTCATGAATTATGAATGTTAAAGTTAGCTTTGTTTTATCCCAGCTTCCTACCTGGCACCTAGCTGGCATGCCCAAGTGGAACTTTGAATTTCTGTCAGAGACCAGAAGACAAGGAGTGGCTTTTATCCATTTGAGCTTTTTATGCATTTCCCTATTGTATTTCTGTCTGTCACCTGACAGAGAAAGACCAGTGTTTTCTGGCAGCGGTTATCAACCAAAACCAGCCTGGGTCCCTCTGCTTTGCACTGTGGCCCACACAGCAGGTCACTTGGTGGGAGGAATGAGGGGATGAGTGAGACCTTGCCAAAAGACACGTGCTTCTGCTGTGACACAGAGCAGGGATCTTGCAGGCTGATCAGGGGCCCAGAGCAGAAAGAAACATGGACCTTGGGCTACAAATTCATAGTGCATGGGTACATCAGCAGTGCAGCGTGAAACGAGTCAAACAAGCAAGCCTTGACCCCCCCCAAGGCAAGGTATAATGCTAGTTTGGAAGCTGAAGACTAGAGATATAACTTGATATTCTAAATTACCACAACAGATCTATTCTTTAATAATTTCACTTACTGTGTTTCAGAGTGTTTTGATAGTTACTAATAGTTCAGCTACATTTCTTTTGTGTATCACACTGGAACTCGAGCCCTTTAGAAAGTGCTCTGAGCAATATCTGTGAATTTGTGGCTATCAGTGACAGGACAGTTAAACATACTCCCTGCTGAAATAGTAAGAAAACTAACTGTCAATTTACAACCCAGTGCAAAGACACTCTGTTGTTTATTAGTTGCTTTTTTGAAGTTAGTAGCCAATTCCTCATTGTCTTCTCTGCTCTTTGTTGTCTAGAAAGCAATTCACATTGATTCAGAAAATGTTCTTTGCAATAAGCCCCAGTCCCAAACAGAACCTTGGTCACCTCTGTCCAGCACACCCAGGGACTGCAGAAGGACAAAGCTCATCTTCGATGATATGTAAGTACAGATTACTTCAAAATAAAGAAAGCAATGTCATTTTCTGTGTTTAAAGAGAGGAAAATGCAATTTGTCCAACAAGAACTGAGACATGGCCAGAAGTATTGCAGGAGTACTGTAAAATGACAAATAAATGAGTCTTTAATTTTTCATAATAAATTAAGCCTCTAATCATCAGGGAGCAGTGAGGACTGGCTGTTTCCTAAAGCATGGGGAGCCAGGAGCCAAGGGGCAGAAGGTGACTGGTAGGGCAGGGGCTGTGCCAGCCAGGGCTCCAGTCCCACAACAGCCAAACAAGGTGAGCAGGGCAGGGCCAAGGTTAGAGTCAGGTTCAACTGAGAGTCTCGATCCTCAGGCAAGTCCAAGGTCAGGCCAGGATCAGGTCCAGTGAGGGTCAGAGACAGAGCCCAGTGACTGACAAGTGTGCAGAGTGATGAGGCAGGTCTGAGGTCCAGGCAAGAAGACCCATGTGGTGAGGGTCCAGATCAATGAGGGCCATGACCAGGCACAAGCAAGGCTGTGAAAGGCCTGAAGACTGGCACACTCACGAGTTGAACGGGGAGTGAAGGCCCAGACCTGAGTTTAAATTGATTTCTTTAGCCCATGGGCTTGGGTGGAGGGGCCACATGAGGGTTTATTGTTACCCTCGAGGCTCTGGGATTAATTATGCACACATCAGACTATTAATACATACAGAACCACAGCAAGGCAGGCTGACACGGGCACCCTTCTTGTGCACCCTTTGGAGCAAGGGGAGTAGACACATGGGAGCCTTTTATCCCTGAGCCTTGACAGGTGCTACTGCCATTGCTACTGCTGCTCAGAAAAAGCCATCACAAAGGCAGGATGAGTAGGAAACAACAGTGGTAGGCGTGGGTACCTGGAGGGATACCTGGCCCTCCCCACCTCCACTACATCCTTCAAACAGCCCCTCATCTCTTCCTATGAGAATAATTTCAGCTTGCAATTGTCTTGCTTTTCTTTTTGGTGAAATAAAATCACTAGTTTGTTTACTCAGATCATTTAGGATGGTGTATTATTTAGATAAGGTATAAAGATGAAAATGGAGCTTGAAATCCTTGTATCTAGAAAATCCAGACACTTTTTTACTTGCAGATTTCTGGCCTGAAAATACTGATTTTTCTCGAGTAGGAGAGGTTCTGTTGAAGCTATGCCTCTGACTGCCTGGAGCAAACACAGCTCCGTAAGCTGTGTGACCTTGATGCGCCTTTTGTGCTCTCAGACTGTCACCTACAACATCACTAACTCTTTTATACCAAGAGAAATCCTGGGAAAACAGCCCTGTTTCCTAAGGAACTGCTTTTTATTATAACTGGGGTTCAATAATAACAATAATCTAATAACTGTAATAATCTTACTGTTTGTTCAACCACCTGGTGTGAGGGACAACTAGAGGGATGGCAGCTTGTCATACAGAGAATCCAGGTTTCCTACTATAACGCAAAAATAACTCCCATAGACTTCAGAAGGACATAACTGTTTCGTTTGTCAAGAAAAGACTGTTGAGATTAATGTCTGTGTGTATTCATAGCAGTCATAAGGAGATGTAAGATGAATAAATGTAGCTATTTTTCCTGCCCCTTTTGGAGAAAACTCCTTCCTGTGTATATATTCCTATTTTCCCTCTTTCTCCTCTCCCCTCCATGTAATTTTTTTAATCTTCAAGTGCTTTTATTCAACAGTCTGCACTGAGGAAATTTGAAACTGTTTAGAAGTACTAGCTAACTCTTCGTATCTCTTAGAATACTTTATCATCTATAATCTACTTGCAATTGTTCATTTTTTCTGCAGTTTATACGTGTACATATGAGGCAGAAAGGTATCAGTGTGCCTGGTAGAAGTCAAAATTGTAGAACATGCTCATCTGTTTGGATTAGAAAAAAACACAGTCAGAAACTGCTACAACAGAACTATTGTGATATTTCCCTCAAGATGCTGACAAAAAAAACAGAGAGACTGGTTTGCTTTGTTTTTCCCCTAGAATACTGTCATAGAAATACTGCTTTTTTCACTGTCTTTATAATCTAAGAGGCTTTTATCACTTGCTTTCTCCATTGGTGATACATGTGATTTCTGTGGCAGACATCTTCAATAAAACTGTTTCACCTTTTCAGAGGGAGATACAATAAAACTGTTTGTTTTTATTGCTTTCCGTGTAGAATGTCCCCAAGCAACCTGTAGCCCATTAAAAAAAGGCAAGCTAAGAAACCAAATATGATAAAACACAGAATCAAATATGTCTTAATTTGCCCTTAAAAACTAGAAACAGCTAAATGGCTGTTGTGCCAACTAGAGGAGGGAGATTTTCATGTGCTACAACTGTTGTCCACAGCCTGTATCTAGGAAACACCAGAAGAATACCAGCTACACTAGATCTTGATTCTGAAATTACTGTGCAGAGAAGTTACTGAAATGTAGCAGATTAGACTGGCTGCAAATGTTAAATGTCAAGGAATTTGACTCACACGTTAGAAGGATCAGATTAAACATGGCAGCCAGTATCTTTCAGATTCATATAGCACCATAGCAGAGGATTTGAAAGAATGCAATACAGCACTCTAAAATTATGTAGTAATCCTAATGGCTACATTTGTCTAAAATCATGCCTATGAAGTATTTGATCTCATAATCCATGAAGTTCTGAATTACTGTAATCCAGCCATGGCTTTAAAGACTTCTTTTTAATCAGAATCTATAGTTTTTAAGAGACTAAATCCCTTATATTTGATTTAAAACAACAACTAATTTTTCTGACCAATCAGTCCCTTATTGCTTTATTTTCAATTTATTCTCTCCATATCATTGACAACAGCTGTCACTAGCAAGAAATTGGAACACAAGTAGGTCAATAAAAAGTATATCTTACTTGGCAGAGTGTTGTGTACACATACATCGCAATATAAAAGTAAATACAGCCTTCAAAAGGCAGGCAAAATCCTACTTCCCCTGGTTTGCCATTGTTTACTGACTGCTCTAAATATGCTTCGAGGTACCCAGCGTGCCACATGTATAAGTGACATCAATGCTGTTTCTGGTATTAATTCTTAACAAGATTTCCTAGATTCTTTGGCCATTTCTGACTCTATGAAGAGAGAAGTTTCAAGGCTACATAATAATGCTTCAAGCCAAATTCAGTCCTGCTGTAATTCCACTGAATGACAGAATTCCCAATAACTGCATTTAGGAACAAAGTCTGTTGTCCTTGAATTGAGGAGCACAGACATGCTGTGGGTGCCTGAGGGCACAGTCCTACACGCTCCTCCCAATCCTGCATGTGTGGTATAAAAAGAGCAGAGCGTGCCCAGCTACTCGATTCTCCTTATGGCTAAACCAGAACTTGCTCCTCAGGATTATTTCTCACTTGTGTTTTGGGTTACCCTTTCAAACTTGGGGTGTGGGTATTTTCATTTACATTTCTTTTTCTTCTTTTTTCTGGCCTTGTAGGAGTAAGACAATACATCTTCAGCTTTTTTTTTTAACTCTTATTTTTTGGATGTTTCTTTCCACCTTTATGAATTTAGGTGCTACACACACCCACCAGCTTTACCTTGTCCTAAGGACAGGCAGACCCTGCTGTGAGATCTCATTCCTGTGTTTTTTTGTCAGCCAGTAAACCATGTACCCAGAAAATATTAAACCCATCAAGGTGTTATGGATAGAACTCATAAAAAGCTCTAAAGATAATTTCTTGGTGCATCTCTTTTGTTTTGGCTTGAACCCCAAGTCTCTCATTTTCAGTCTCCTCATCTTTGTTTCTCTACTTCAGAGTGGAAAAGAAAAGGTGCTCTTGGGTTGTGACTCCCATACAACTATCTGGAAGCATAGATGAGGTTCTTAGGGACATGGATTAGAGGTGGACTTGACAGTCCCAGGTTAATGATTGGACTCCATGTTCTTAAACGTCTTTTCCAACCAGAATGATTTTATGATTCTATAGAGTCATTTCACTTTGCATTGCTCCAAATACCTCAAGGACTCCTTGTCTTCTGGAGTATGTAGAAATACTTTTGTAGTGCTGAGCACATCCTCAGTTGCACAGTTAAGGAAAAGAGCTTGGTTCCTCTTTCTTCTCATCCGCAATCTAAAAAATCACTGGTCAGATAGACCAACACCTACTACACTAAGTCCTTCACAAATTCATATGCTTGTTTTGGACTGCTCCCAGTTTCTTGGCTTTTGGGGGATGTCAAGACTTTATCTGACCATCCCATTCTTCCTCTCCTTCTTACCTGTGGCACTGAATTTTCTCATATGTACACTGCCCATAAGAAAATAACATTAAACTATTAGCAGACACTGCTTTCATTATTAGATAATTAAGCTACCTGTTCTCTGCAAGACCTCCTACCCCCTTTTTTTTAGGGACACTTTCTGAGAGCTTGATCTGGTGGGAAATAAATGTTTTGTCAGCTCTAGCAAGAGGTTCTCACAGGGTAAAGAATTTATAGCCACCATTCCCTGTCATCAAATAAAAGATGGAGCTGTGGACCTCATTTGAGGTTACAGGCTACATCCATGCCCCTCCTCTGTTCCTATGGGTAAGTGGTCCAGCATTGCTTATGTTTATATAATTATATAATTTATAGAAGTATAACTGTCTTCACTCCCCAAAACGAAGAACACTCACCGCTTCCTGAGAGCAATCCCTAGCCTGTACTGTCCCCAGCTGTGCCCAAGCAGTCTGCAATCAAGTTTAAAACTATGCCAGGGAGAGTATTAGCAATTAAAGACCACAGGTGATCTACAGAGCTGGTACCCTGCCCTGCTTATTTCACTTGCACAGATATAGCCAAGGAATGGTTTTACTGACAGACTCCAATACAAAACAGCCTCTAATAATTTTGCCACTCGGGAAAGAGGATTTGTTTGCATCAATTTATTTTGGTTCACCTTTTTCTTACTCTATGTCTTGACTAGAAAACATCTTTAGTCCACAGTGAATCATAACAATGAGCAGGACAAAAGTCTTCTAATCAGGCTCAGAAAACTCTCCTCCAGGTCCCAGCAGCAGAGCTGAATCTTTCAGATAGGAGAGGACAGTCTCTCCCATCAGTCTCTCCCAGTCTTTCCTCACCTCTGTAACTGGTGAGCGATGAGCCTACAGCAGGTGATAAGCAACCTCCAAACCCTGTAGCTCTTTGTCTAATCTAGTTCTCGTACTGAATATGAGGAAGTCTCAGCTAACCTCCCATGGTGTTTATCATTCTCCCATACCTCTGGTTCTTGACAGAGCTTGTTTTCCTTAGGTAGAAAACATTGGTTTCTCCTCAAAGATCTAAACATCTATCCCAGTGTAACTCAGAGTTTGTCTTGTGCTGGATCACAGAGCAGTGTGGGTTTTCATCATCCTTAATGCCAGGATTCATAGGTGTTTTGTGTAAAAGATATTCTAATGCCTCTATTTGCAGCTTAATTTCTAGGTCAGCTTTGCTGTCCCTGTGGCAGTGGAAAATATCTTCACATACACTTGAAAAATGTGCTTGAAGTCCGTTTTCCACCATATAATTACCCAGAAGTTTCCCTTTGGACTAGAAGACTCACTGTAATGACTCTAGGGCACAAAGGCTGTGATCCCCCAAGGAAATAGATTTTTCAATACATAAAGGATATTTTTATATTCCAGTGATAACTAGCAAATGATCATAACCACTTTAGCCTCAAGAATCACAGGTCAACTGTTCAAACTCATGTTTAGTCTGGGAGTACCCTGTTCATCTTGACAACCAACAATGAGTCATGAAGCTGGAGAGAGAGGCTCTGATGACTTAATACACATGAGGAATATGCATTCTCAAAATCCTTATCAGATGCTTTCCTGGTCTTCTAGTGCTTCGTTATGTTTTCTTTCAAATCCTACGATTACTGAAGTTTCTTAGAATTGCATTGCAGGACAGAGCCCTGGACAGAGTCTTTGTTTCAGGATCACCTGCTCCTTTCAGTGTAGATTCCCCATGCATTGACTCAGGTTTCACATGTACTGTCGCTCAACCCTTTCACCCACACCTTGGCTTCTCACTCATCACAGCTGGGAACATCAGAGCTGGCTACCAGGTAGCCCCTCTCCCAGAAAGGTCTTTCTGCCTTTGTTTTTCACCTGCCTCTTGGGAATTCAGGGTGTGATTCTGTGGCATTTTAAACCAATAAAAATCTGCACTGCTATGGTCATGCCTTCTCTCTCTACTTCTGACTGTAAAGGCTTTCATCTCACCTTCAACAAAAATTAGTTCATTGCAGAGTATCTATTGAACATACAAGAAAAGAGACAATCATAATTTATCTGCAAGGATGTAATGTTTTTCCCCTTCTGCTTTTAATACAGAAGCTCAAGTGTCTATTGTTAATAGTTCTATCATTCCTCTCTGTTCACAGGTACACTTTGCCCTTGCATGTTTTGTTCTAGGTATTGATTTCACATAGATACCATGGAAGTCATGAGTCTGGTTCATGCCCCGGAATTTGTAGTGGATTTTGACTCTTTCTCTTGGTCTCCTATATTTAACTACATTGACGTAACTAGAGACCGGGTAGCTATAGATCAGTCAGCCTCACCTCCATCCCTGGAAAGGTGGTGGAACAACTTATTCTTGGTGCCATGTCAAGGTATATCAAGGATAAGAGGGTCATTAGGGGCAGTCAACATGGCTTCACCAAGGGGAAGTCGTGCTTAACCAACCCCATTGCCTTTTATGAGGAGATAACCAGGTAGATAGGTGATGGCAAAGCAGTGGATGTGGTCTATCTTGATTTTAGTAAAGCGTTTGACACAGTCTCCCACAGCATCCTCACAGCTAAACTGAGGAAGTGTGGTCTGGAGGACTGGGTAGTGATGTGGACTGGGAACTGGCTGAAGGGAAGAAGCCAGAGAGACATGGTCAGTGCGACAGAGTCTAGTTGGAGGCCTGTATCTAGTGGAGTGCCTCAAGGGTCAGTATTGGGACCAGTACTTTTCAATATATTCATCAATGACTTGGATGAGGGAACAGAGTGCACTGTCAGCAAGTTTGCTGATGACACCAAGCTGGGAGGAGTGGCTGACACGCCAGAAGGCTGTGCTGCCATCCAGCGAGACCTGGACAGGCTGGAGAATTGGGCAGGGAAAAATGTAATGAAATATAACAAGGGCAAGTGTAGAGTCTTGTATCTGGGTAGGAACAGCTGCAGGTTCCAGTATAAGTTGGGGAATGACCTGTTAGAGAGCAGCATAGGGGAAAGGGACCTGGGGGTCCTGGTGGACAGCAGGATGACCATGAGCCAGCACTGTGCCCTTGTGGCCAGGAAGGCCAATGGCATCCTGGGGTGTATTAGAAGGGGGGTGGTTAGTAGGTTGAGAGAGGCTCTCCTGCCCCTCTACTCCGCCCTGGTGAGACCACATCTGGAATATTGTGTCCAGTTCTGGGCCCCTCAGTTCAAGAAGAACAGGGAACTGCTGGAGAGGGTCCAGCGCAGGGCAACAAAGATGATGAAAAAAGTGGAGCATCTCCCTTACAAGGGAAGGCTGAGGGAGCTGGGTCTCTTTAGCTTGGAGAAGAGGAGACTGAGGGGTGACCTTATTAATGTTTACAGATAGATAAAGGGTGAGTGTCACGAGGATGGAGCCAGGCTCTTCTTGATGACAATCAACGGTAGAACAAGGGGCAGTGGGTACAAACTGGAACGCAGGAGGTTCCACTTAAGTATGAGAAGGAATGTCTTCACAGTGAGGGTGACAGAGCACTGGAATAGGCTGCCCAGGGGGGTTGTGGAGTCTCCTTCTCTGGAGACATTCAAACCCCACCTGGACACCTTCCTGTGTAACCTCATCTAGGTCTTCCTGCTCCAGCAGGGGGATTGGACTAGATGATCTTTCGAGGTCCCTTCCAATCTCTAACATTCTGTGATTCTGTGACATGGTTAGTCTGGGTGGTTTTGCATTTAGCCAAAATAGGAATCCCCACTTATTTGATCTTTCTTCATTTAATTTAAATTAGGTGCCATGCTTTAATTTGATCTTCTGGTTTTTGTGACAGTAGCTCCATCTCTAGGTATCTGTACTATTCATCTAACCTAAGCTATTGACTTTGCTTTACTAAGCCCAACAAGATAGTAGTTGTTGTGTGATTGAGTAATTTTTTCTTACACTTGGCCTGACTTCAATCAGATCCTTTGTCCTTGTCTTTCTGAAATGCCTGTAGTGTTATCTTTTGGTCACAAATACCCTCTCTGCCCTCTCCACATATATTATATGCTCCTCTGCTGAACTCTACTGACCTGCTGGCTCTGCCATAGTGAGCATGACTCCCAAACCTAGGTATCCACCTTGTAGAATGCCATGGGCTCTCCCCCACCTTGTATGCCACCATGTGTACCATGCCCCAGACACAGCAGTGCCACATCCCATAAAATGGCATTTATTTTAAGTTATGGAATGGACAGGAGGCCATGATACTAAGAACACTATTTGTATAATAATACCTGCTTCCCAGCTTCAGCTCTGTCCTTTGCCCCCAGGTTGACCACCCTTATCTATAACATGTCAGATGTGCTCCTGACATGCATGCCAGTATGAAACAGCAAATAGGCAGAGCTGTATACACCTGCCTTTCACTTTACGATGTTTTCTTGCTCTTACAGAATTTTCTTCTCTTTTGGGACTGAAAGTTAAGGGCCTGCTGGTACAGCTTTAAAACCTGGGCATAGGCTAACCCCAACTATGCCAGTTTGTTCTGACTTTCCCCTATGTCTGACTTTAAAGTCACTTATTTCCCCGTTCTTCTTCCTTCCAGCACACTCATTTTTTTAGGGTCTAAATTACTGAAGTTGTGAAGCTGGTCCTATATTTAGAATTACGATTTAAGCTGCTTTTATTATGAGCAGTTGTTGTACACTGAGGAAGCACTAGTTTGTTCTTTTATAACACTTCAGCAGAATTATCTCTGAAGGGTATTAAAATATGCACTCGGCTACATTTATGATGTTTAATTGAACTTTTATTAGTTTTTTTAATGTATCCTCATAAAGCACCATACCACAGTAAGAAATAATGTACAAGTGATAGATTATGTAAATGAAGCAGAAAATGCTATAGTTTAGTATTTCGTTCGTATAAAATATAAAAATTAGATGAAAAATGTGATTTTGAATGCAGTTATAATTAAAATTGTATATTGGAGTCTAAGCTACACCATGCTCTGTAAATACCAGCGGTTGTGCTTAGTTCCAAGGAGATTATGTTGCAGTAGATGCTGATAAATTACTGTGTGAAGTAAGGCTTTTATTGATTCACTTTGTTTGATTCTCTTCTCTTTTTTTATGGTGCGAGTTTACATTTTTGCAATTATCTGCCAAACTGGAGTAAATTAAATTCCGAGAACGCAGCAAAAGACAAAGGTGGCAGAGATGCGCTTGTAATGGCGTGGAGCTAAATAGGATGAGAGGGTGAGAAACACATACACACACACAAGCATTTCACCTGGGTAATGGTAACACCACTCTAAGGAGCTCAACAGCCTGGAAATTCTGAAGGCTGCTTGGGAAGGGGAGTAATTACCATGCCCGCAGCCATCTCGCCTCACGCTGGGTTCCCGCGCCAACATGACAAGCAATGGAAATACTGTCTTTCCTGCTGGTTTTCGACAAGCTCCTGGAGAAAGCGGTGGCGGGGCTAGCGAGAGAAATCCTGGACAGTAGCAGATTGTTTGATAGATTTTCTCCTGGACTCGGCCACAGCCGTGCCACTGAGGCTGCCCTTGTCAAAGTCATAAACGGCTTGAATGCCGTGGCTGAAAAGGAAGCCTGGCCTTGTTTGTACTATCAGATCTAGCCATGGGGGGGTTATTCTGTCAAAGGCGGGATTCTGTTGCAGTGCCTAGGTGACTGGCTAGTGTTGACTGAGAATGCGTTGAACTGGTTCCAGCGGTACTTGATTGCTTTCCCCAATCGACATAGCAGGGTAAATTCTCCTCGAGAGCAGCCAGTTTCACATAATGACACTTGATCCCAGGGAGAATTCACCAGCAGCCTGACTTAGTTGGCACTGGCACTTTACGGTCTTTCTCTTGCCTTTCAGAGAGATATACGAGATGCATTAGAGCAGTGTATTAGGACTCCTTTTTGGCTTTGTTGAAGAGAACTATATTTCTAAAAGTACCAACAATCGGATATTCAGAAATAAAATACTTTCTTGTGCAGTCAAGATTATTAATACAGATAAAACACTTATTTGTACCTGTTAATTTGAAGTCAGACTTCTTTTTTTTTTAAGAAGAATTTTGTTTGTAAATCTGGAGTGACAGTGCTGACGCCAAAAGATACACACTGTTGTAAATAACATAAGAGGAAAATCTGACTCAATTGTCTGCAAACCAGAAGTCTCTGAATAACTTTCCATGGGACTTCAGTTTACATTCATGACAAGTAACAGTTTTAGCCTAAGAAAGAGTCTCCAGTGCTGCTTCTGCTATTCACATCCACTCCAGCTCAACCAGTAGCCAGGTACCAATTTAACCCTGTAGAAATTGTCCCTGTTTCCTGGATCCTCAGGCTGTAGCAAGGCTGTGATCTGCAAAGAGACTGCAAACCTCAAATCAAAGACCTGAAAAGGAGTTCAACCACAGATCTTTCTGAATCTTATCGGTGGGAGAAAATATTTGCTTCTCCTCAAAATACCACTCAACAGTAGCATGTAGTATCTGAAGTTAGCATGCAATGAGATTACCTGTAGATTATCCAGTCTAAAAAGGTCAAGTTACAGAGGAAATCTGGACTAACCTTAAAGTTTGTAGCAGATAAGGGTTCTCAGTCACTGTAAAATCAGAATATGATGATTAACAATCTTTTGTAAATTTCAGAGGTACAAAATGTGCAGTATGCAAAAGAGTGATCCTGAGTAATTAATTTATTCATCGTCTTTCTCATGCATCTTCATATGTCCATGACCTGTTATCTTCAAGGAGTCTATAGAAGAGGGGTTTATTTCTGTTGTTGGTGGGAGGGAGGGAGGGAGGGGGCTTTGTTTGTTTGTTTGTTTGTTTTTTACTTCATAATAATTTCAACTAGCATACTGGATTTGAAAAGGCAAGTGGTGTCATGTCCAGTAAGAACCTAGACAAAGCTGAATATGACATCTTTCTCATTAAGGAAAAAAAGAAAAGATAAAAGCAGGCACATCCTTATTTTGTTATTAAAATGATATAAGAAATGCACACAATGTACATAAACATACACTAAATCTATAGGACATTTCAGCTTTCCATTTTCACCCAACATGCACATTAGTAATCCGAATAGAAAGTTTATTAACATGTAGTGATAAACTGAAAAGTAGTATTTCATAGATAGCATAAAGAGATCAGAATTTGACTTGGCATGTTTATTAACACTGTTGAAGTCGCTATGTTTAAGAAACTAGAAGAAAACATGCCCTATCCGTTTTTTCCCAATAAATCTTAATTTCTGTTGGTATCCCCTAATTTATAAATCAGCCTTGTCTTTTTCCTATGGAAATGCCTAAACATTCACAAGGACAATATATATGCTTTGCTTTAAAATGGTCTCTTAATAGTTTCTTTTTTATATTTTTTGCATTGTGGTTAACAGCCCCACAGCAGGGCCCTCAAACCAAGTAACCAAGTAACGTCCCTGCCTCTTGCTAATACCCTCATTGCTAATCATAACTCGGGAGAATAAATCCTGTTACAAGTGGAAAACCATTTTACAATTAACTTATTTTTAAGCAGACTATAATTACATTGTGTTATCTCACTTTGTTTTTACAGCCCCTTACCATGCTTCAAAGAAGCAAATTATACACATAGTGCTGGGTGATACATGTTTGCGTCTGTTGCAAAGGACATATTTTAATGACCTGAGTTTGAAAGGTTCATGTAAAGGTTCATCACTTTGATTGTTTCAGAAAAATGAGACCACTGTTTTGTTAATTTGCTCTGCTTTGCTTTGCTTTTTGTCACTTCGTGGTTAACCATCTTACCTAGGTCATTGCACAAGAGACAGGACTGACTCAATTTTTTTTAAGAATTCTTCCAATGGTTCTGAAAACGTAGTTATTTTTCTTCATCAAGCTATCACTCTTTCCATGTCTAATATTTCATAATTGACCAAGGCCACAGCCACATGCTTTGTATTATTAAGATAATGTTAGCATCTTGCTGGGCATAAAAAGTATTTGCAAATGTGGTAGGTTATGAGATACAGGGACACCAAGTCTTTAGTCCCCATTCTGACTTGCTGGCTAGAGTAGGCTGGGGAAAATTCCACTGTGAGAGAGAACAATATTTTAAAGAAAATTGGGCAAAGGAACTGTTTTTCTTCATATCAACAATCTTTTTAGGGCAGAAGTAATTCAACATTACGTGGACTTCAAATTTTATCTCCATTTAGTGATATTCAGCCTTACTTTTCTACAAAATGAGGTTCACTAACCTTCCATGATGCAACTAAATGTCCTTGAATCTGTGTGCATATAAGTAGAAGGAAACGGACTAAGTAAACGCACTGCCAAAAAGCCTTATGATCTCAAGGGAGTGTATTTGGTTGTTGTCTTTTGTCAAGAAGCTCCCCCTTGCTCCCACTGATCTCAGTTATGGATCTGAGCATGTTCTTACTGCTTTCAGCAAAAATGCTTTACTCATCCATCCCATTTACTTCAGTTTTTAGACCTGCATCTTCTCTAACTCGCATAAAGCATTGGTTGTTTTTTTAAATAAGTGTGCTGAGAAATCCCAATTACAAAAATCTAGTTAGGATTGTGTACTGGTTTGGACTGAGATAGAGTTAATTTTCTTCATAGTAGCTAGTATGGTGCTGTGGTTTGGATTTGTGCCCAAACAGCGTTTGTAACACAGGGATGCTTCAGCTACTGCTGAGCAGGGCTTGCACAGCATCAAGGTCTTTTCTGTTCCTCACACCACCCCACCAGCGAGGACGCTGGGGGTGCACAAGAAGCTGGGAGGTGACACAGCTGGGACAGCTGGACCCTCTGGACTCCAGCTGACCACAAGGATGTTCCAGATCATATGATGTCATGCTCAGCAATTAAAGTTGAGGGAAGAAGGATAAAGGAGGAGGTGTTTGGAGTGATGGCATTTGTCTTCCCAAGTGTGATGGGGCCTGGCTTTCCTGGAGACGGCCGATCACCTGCCTGCCTGTGGGAAGCAGTGCTTTCTTATTTTGCTTTGCTTTACCTATTAGTGTGTTTTTATCTCAAGCCATGAGTTTTCTCACTTTTATCCTTCCAGTTCTCTCCCCTTTAGCTTATCTGCCCACGGGGGTTAACCTATAACAGATTGCTAAGTAGCAATAATACCATGTCATTTACAAACCAAGCATTTAAAAGCATGAATGGTAAAAACATCAGAATTTACACTGACTACTCAGGAATATCTCAGATTTGTTCAACAAGGGCAGAGATGACACTCCAGCCAATACTTAGGAAATTATTTTGCAAGTCAAACGTCCTTTTCTGAGAGAGCTAAGGACATGGCAGTAACCACAGTATGAGCTGAGAAGAAGAAGGACAAACGTATTTTAGCTGAGTGGAGAAAAAAGGTGGCCATCTCCCACATATATGAGACTGTAAGAATCTGCAGGCTCAGGAAATGTGAAGACTCTTATGAGAGGTGACAATGGCAAATGCAAGGTTATGGCCTGAAATGACATGGCAAATGACTATTCTTCACAGTGACCGAAAAAGGTGCAATAGGTAGAGCTTGTGGGAGGAGAGGAAGAAATTTGCTTCAGCCATGAGGAGCTCACTGAGGTGGTGACCAGACATTGCCAAGAAGACGTCAGTTTGCGTTTTCAGGTTGAATGGAAGTGGCTGTCTGGATCAGAAATGGACTTGTGAATTACAGCACAGAGATAGCAGTTGAATTTCTGCCCTGCAGTCAGTAGGTCAGACAGCTTAAGGAAGGGATGGAGTCTCCGAGGTCTGTTTGAGGAGAAATCAATGGAGAAGTTGTCACGAGGAATGCCAGCGGAATTGCAGCATGCGGCCCAGCACTGAGTCAGAGATGAACTCCAGGCAGGAAAAGTAAACAGCACTCTCAGCACGCTTGCAGATAAGAGAGAGAAGGGGGGTGAGATGGTAGTTGTAGAGACAAGCAGGTTCAATGTGTGTTTTCAAAGTGGAGAGATTAAACACACACTTGTTTTGAGAGGGGGGAGAAGCCAAGGCAAATGACAACAACGTGCAGAGAGGAGTAGAGGAAGAGGTAAGCAAGCACCAGGGAGAGGAGAAGATGGAATAACCTGTTCTGCTTAACACTTGCATCCGTTTTGCAGATCAAAACTGCACTAATTTGGGAAGCAGTTTATATAATCCATAAAAACACATTTTATTAGATTTTTTTCCTGCTTTGAATCACTGACTTCTAAAGAATGAGAACAGCCATAAACGCTATTGTCTCCACAGGCAGCAATTTGGAAAGAGAAGATGCACGGTTACATGATAAGTGCATTTTCTTCATAAAAAATGTTTGCAAATCAGGTTTAAAAGAAGGGAAAAATAACTTGAAAATATTCTGCACCTCAGAAAATAATAAAATGTCTTCTTATTTTCCCCTGGTAGGCCACGCAATGCAGATTACTTTATGCAGGAAGCTAAACGGAAGAAGCATAAAGCAGATGCAATGGTGAGAACGTTTTCTTTCCAGTTATGTTGCTCCAAATTATTTTTGTAATGCAGTTTCTTCATCAGTGCAGTATTGCTGGGGTAATTATAAAATCTATTATAAGGATGGCTAGGCTTGTTAAATTAAGAAATGTTTATATAATCAAATGTTCATAGCCCAATAAACTATGACTTAACAAATAATGACTTACTGAGATAAAGGCCTGGATAAATAAAAATTTCCATTTATTCCTTTGCTTTAATTAGTAACTATAGTAATGGAGGCTGTGTAAGGGATAAACATACCTATCTTTTCATTTTAACTATCTGGCTAGGTCCTATAATTGTATCCCCAAATTTGGTCTAGTGGCTGAGTTATTTGTACTTTTTTAAAGAGCTTTGCTCTTCAGTGCCAAAAGAATTCCAGTTTCATAGCAGACCTCTTCTAACGTCATCAGAAGCACACAAGGAATCTGCATAACGCTAGAGGAACAACTTACACACAAAGGCTGTTGCAACAAATTATAGACCTTGCTTTGACCTGTCTAAAAATGTAGCCAATAAGGAAGGGGAATCTGAAGTTATACAGAGCACTAAAGAGATGCTTGTCTTTTCAAACAAATCATAGAATCATGGAATCATATAATAGCTTGGGTTGGAAGGGATCTTCAAAGGTCCCCTAGTCCAGCCCCACTGCAATGAGCAGGGACATCTTCAACTAGATCAGGTTGCTCAGAGCCCCGTCCAGCCTGGCCTGGAATGTCTCCAGGGATGGGGCATCTCCCACCTCTCTGGGCAACCTGGGCCAGTGTTTCACCACCCTCAGTGTGAAAAATTCTTTCCTCACATCTGACCTGAATCTCCCCTCCTTTAGTTTAAAACCATCACCCCTTGTCCTATCACACCAGGCCCTGCTAAAAAGTCTGTCCCCATCTTTCTTATAGGCCCCTTTTAAGTACTGAAAGGCCGCAATAAGGTCTCCCTGGAGCCTTCTCCAGGCTGAACAACCCCAACTCTCTCAGCCTGACCTCACAGCAAAGCTGTTTCAGCCTTCTGTTCATTTTTGTGGCCTCCTCTGGACCCTCTGCAACAGGTCCATGTCTTTCCTGTACTGAATGCTAAAAGGGTGCAACGAAGTACACAGTGCTCCAAGAGAGCTCTGCTTAGCTGTCTCTCAGCTTCCTCCAAGGCTGCATTTGTCCAGCACTATGAATAAGCTAGCACACCCTTGAAAACAGTGAGCTTCTGGAATGACAGATGCAATGTATGGGGTGGGACCCTGCATTAATAGGGCTGTCTTGCAGGTGAGAGTAGCTGCAGCCCTGCCTTGCTCTGTCACACAGACATTTTATTGTTCCCCCAGCAGGAAGAAGAAAGGTAGCTTAGAGCTTCTGTTTCTTCACCTCTTTTTCTCAGCTGTACAGAATGCAAAAAGGCCAGGGAAGCAGAAGCAGGCCCTTAATTTAGGACACAAACACCAAGTTTTACACTCTACCTGAGTTTATTAGCACAAATTTCCATGGTTTATTCAGTTCCATATTACTCTAAAGTGAGTCTTAAATCAGAAAATATTGTGGAGAAGTACAAAACGTGCATTTTAGTGTGTTGCTTTAAACAGAGTGGAAAAAATCACTTAATATGCAAAGGAAATTCTTAGCCCAAAGAGAAACGTTTTTATGGTAGACTCCCAGAAACAGGAGGTGCAAGCATTATTCTCTGCTCTGCCACAAGTTTCCTACATGAGAGTCACTTAGGCAGAGTTTAAACAGCCTCTCATCAGTGTTATGTGATTGAAATATCCTTCACATTCAGCTTCTATACACAGTGAACTGGCACCTTACACCTTGTGAATCACTCTTTGCAGGTACGTCCTCTCCCTCATTGACTCTGTAGGGATCCTGGAGGAATTGCCATATTGCCAAAGTGCCCCCATGCACTTTGAATCACCTTGCTGGGCTCGATAACCTGCTACTTTGGCACTGCAATACCTAACATAGGCACTTACCGAGTGAGCAGCCTGAAAATTACTCTAAGTCTCTCTGCTCCTTAGTCCCCCATCTGTGAAATTGGGATAATAGCACTTTCACTCACACAAGAGCGTCAGGGAGAGAAATATAGTAAAAAGTTTGTGAAGTTCTCCAGTATGATCACAATGGGAGTCATATAAGAACCTAAAATAGATTGAAGCCAGTGTGCCATTCCAAAGTTACTATTTAAAATCTTTAGCCCTTGGAAAAGAATAAGGTCCATTAACCTTTCACTGTGTGCATCAGATTTCAACCAAATGCATCTTGTCCATTAATGGGCTTTATGTACCGCAGGAGTTCTGACTGAAGGAAAGAGAAATCAGAGGTGTTAGTATGATTCACCTCCATCCACATCAAAAATGAAATTCTGAGAGCAGATAAGTGGTGTGTAAGTGTACACATACGAAAATTATGTGCACATTTGCATATACACAGTTGTTGCGGACATACATGTACGTGTGTCTGTGTAAGTTTACAAATACACACAGAGTCAAAAAAGTACTGAAACGGGAGAAGAAATGGGTCAAGGAAGAAGGATGAGAGAGAACAGCTCTGTCTGAAAGAAGAGGAGGATACAGAAAGCAAATTCCTGACAAGAGGAGAGGATGGTCAAGCAGGGCTGAAAATAACAGGGCTAAAGAAGACATGAGAACAGAGATGAGCCTTTGAATAAGAAAGTTAGTAGTCAAAATTATTATTTCTCATTCTCTTAGTTCACGATAATCGTTGCCGTTCTTTGCTGAGTGATGAAAAACTATGTTTGCAAATATATGTGAAACCCTTTTAAATGAAAGCTGAAACAAAAGGCCTGATGAGTTTGTGAAATTTCCAACGATGTGGATGAGCTTTGAAAAAGATCTGTCAGGAATGTCACGGACAGAGCTGATTCTTCTTTGGATACAAGAGTGTGGACCAAATAATGTTTTGTAGCCTTTTTCAGCTCTACATTCTGTATCTTAAAATTTTCACTGAGGCACAGGGTTTGATGTGTTTTAGCTTTCTCTTAGGAAAATTTGTGAATCTGAAGATATACCAACTTGTGTCAAGTTTACAATTTATGTTGAGACAATCCCATAAAATGTAAGCATATCTTGATGATTACACTATTTCTCTCTGTCCTTATTTTTTCCCTCTAGGTGGAAAAGTTTGGAAAGGCACTGAATTATGCAGAAGCAGCACTATCGTTTATTGAGTGTGGAAATGCAATGGAACAAGGCCCAATGGAATCTAAATCCCCTTATACAATGTATTCAGAAACAGTTGAACTCATCAGGTAGGAAGGGAGGAGATGACCTCAGGGGTTACTCTATTTATGCAAACATGCTCATCTACATTATCACATAATTCCCTAGATACAGTAGAAGGGGAGAAGTGAGGTCCTCCCAAGTGCGTAGTCAGTCGTATGTAATATGTCTGTATTTTCTGTGATTTCTATCAAAGTTAAATTTGGGAACTGCATAGAATGAAAACAACAAAAAAGCTTGTAATATTTTTCATATTACTCAAGTTGCAAGTTACTTCAAGAGTTTCATGGTATAGGTTCTGTGCCACTCAAAAGGGAAAAATAATAATACATAATGCCAAAACATTCTCATGGAGTGGTAGTTTGCAAAATGTTGCAACGTGTTTAAGACTGCAGTTTAATGGTTACCTGAAAGAAGATGTGAACAGTGACAGGCAAATGCAGACTCAAGGTCCCTTTGGTGTGCATGGTCCTGCTGTAGCCACTGGAGTCCAGCTCACACTGCAGCAGACCCCTACATTTAGTCACCTTTATGGCTCTCTGAACAGGATAACCTAAAATTCAATCCCCATGAAGAAAGTTTCTCTCTTAAGTCATTTGTTCCTTTATAGTTGGTACCAATAGTTAACATTATCAACAGTGCTGGCAGAGAACACAAAGGTCCAAATCATCCCAGCAGCTGAGTGAGTCTCCTTGCAAGAGAGCAAGACCAGCCATGCTAGCAGGGAAAGCTGTGCTGTCAGTGACCACGGCATCATTCCTCAGGGCAAGCCAACCACACAGCTCAGGACTAAGTTTGTAGGAAATGAAACATTTTAATCTTTAATCATATTCATAATGGAGCAAAGCTTCTAAAACAATGGCATTCTTTTGAACGTCGTGTTGATGCAATGATTTTCTTGCGTGTTAACAATTCCGTTGGCATTTTATTCCACTTAGGGCTGTCTTCTCATGCATTTCAGTGGACTGAGGACAGCTTTTGAACTGGAAGGTTATTAAACAAAATCAAATTATTTTTTTTTTTTTCGGTAAGAAAATAGTACATCCCATCTCTGAAATTCTCCCCTTCTTTTTTTTCAAAAGGCAGAAAGCTCTTTCTTTGTCTGCTCTGTCTTTTCTCATGAGAGTAAATATGTGGTCCTAACTCTGGAAATGAATTTTGCTTGCAGATCCATAGCTCTCAATAATGTGTGTAGCTGTGGTTGTGTTGTAGTGTGAATTGCTGTTGATCTCACTTGCTGCAGCTCAGAAAAATAAGTGCTTTGCTAGGTATTCCTGTTGAAACAAAATGTTCATACCGAATCTTTGTCCAGGTATCGGGATTAAAGTTTGAAAGCAAAGATAAGGAAAAAATACAAGAAGCTAATTATGGGGAACAGGTATTTTTCTGGAAGCGAGCCCAGAAGTGCTGTGTGTTGTCCTAACCTTGTCCATTGTTCAGGTATTAAGCTGGAAGCCGATATTTCCAGAAGCTAATTCGTGATTGCATAGCACATACACTCTTGAAACAGCAGTGCTACCTCTGTGGATGTTTAATATTTATAGAATTTGAATGTAATGTCACACGAGCAAAAATAGCTCTGAGCCACATGTTCCCCCTCCGCTGTGCTCTGCTCAGAGGAGCAAATCTGGGTAGACACGCTCAAAAACTGGCAGAGCGAGGGCAGCACCAGCTTCAAGGCAGGCTGTCTGCCTTCAAACGCTGGGAAAACCTTTCTGCATGAACTCTGTGTAACTGGGTCTCCACAGCAGCAGCAGATGTTATTTCAGTAGGACAGCATCACCTCACCAGCTAGGCTGCCCTCTGGACTGACAAGGGAGTTACTGCTGTTTCAAGAGTGCAGGGAGGCACTGCTAATGGCAAAATAGCTCCAAAACACAACCAGAAAAAGCACCTCTATGTCTGGTGACTTGAGCAAGTATATATAAGGGGGAAGATCAAATTACATTGGCCAGCTTATCTCTCTGATCAGTAGTATAAAGCTGTCTCAGGTAACTCACACTGGCTTTTTTCCTTTTGCTGAAGGTATGCAGTGAGACTAAAAACCCACTCAGGCCCCAACGCCACACCAGAAGACAAACAGCTGGCAGCATTATGGTTAGTAGATCAAGATTTCCTCAAAAGACTTCTTTTCTGCAGTGAGCCAGTTCTTGGAAGTCAGATGCTGGTGCAGTCAGATAGGATTTTGTTGTCTATTGAAATTAAGAGAATACTTTTTGCTCCGGGAAGGTCCAGCCCTTGTATGACTGTACCAGGTCTGCATTCTGTCTCTGTAAAGAAGCAATTCATACTTATTGACTGTGACAGGTCAGCTATGGTGCGTCAGCGTAATTAATTTTTAAGTGCCTGATGGTTTGTTGTTTTTATGAGTGATGTACTTTTGTACCGATAGCTTGGTAATTTCTTTTGTGGCTGACATTTTAGGCTCAATAATCATAAATTATATTTACATTATATGAAGGGAGATACGCTGATGGTGATAATTAAGCCTCTTGGATTACCTTCTAAATTGAGGTTTCTAGATATATATGCACGCACCTTAGATTCTATAGGGTGGATGCTGATGCTAGTAAAATACCAAAACGTTATTAAAATCAGATTTTAATTTAATATCTATGTAGTTGATACATAAAATACCTATTACATGGCCACTGATTCTCAGTAAGTGGACATTTATAATCAGCAAGTGTGTTTTAAACATCTATTAACCATCTGTTAAAAATCCAAATTAAATGCATCTTTAGCCTTCACAAATAAGGAGTCCAAATGGATCATTTGTATTTTAAATATATCTATCTATATATATATATATACATATATATATATATATATATTCAGAGATGTGATTTATTTTTAAAATGCCCTTTCTTTGTCACCGGCTTGCTGTGCCATCAGGAGGAGCACAGAATGCATTCGTGGCAATTGCTTCAAAAATGCTTAGGTGGGAAAACGAATGAAGAACGGTTAAAAAAAAAAAAAGCCATATTACATGAAGGGTTGCTCAGAAGTGCCGGAGCGCTTCAGTGTGTGCGGAGCCACATCCCAATTCACGGAGCCGCTGCATCTGTTTCAGCAGAAAGGTCAGAGCGAGGGAAAACAGCCGGTGCCTTCTCTGGGCGATGAATAGCGATCCTAACTCACCGTCTGCCAGCCAGCAGATGCGCTGACACCATTTGCATATGCGCTGTACCTGTGAAGGTGACAGAGGGAGAGTTATGGTGGCTTCGAGGCCACCGCGTCCCCCGGCTGCTCCCAGCGCCCGCCCGGCCGGCTGCCAGGCAGCGCCCGCCTCCCTTTCTCCTGAGGAGACACTGCCCTCCAGCGGCACAGAGTAAGAAGTTCCACCTCTGCTTTCAGGGCAGGAGGCAAAGCAGCTGAGAAACCCTGCCTGGGATTTTTTTTCAAGAGCAATTGGTTTATCCGAGGGGGTTTGCTGAGGTTTGGGCAACTCCTGGGAGCGGGGAGATCACAGAATCTTAGAACAGTTTGGGTTGGAAGGGACCTTCAAAGGTCATCTAGTCCAACTCCCTGCAATGAGCAGGGACATCTGCAACTAGATCAGGTTGCTCAGAGCCCCGTCCAGCCTGGCCTGGAATGTCTCCAGGGATGGGGCATCTCCCACCTCTCTGGGCAACCTGGGCCAGTGTTTCACCACCCTCAGTGTAAAAAATTTCTTCCTCACGTCTGGCCTGAATCTCCCCTCCTTTAGTTTAAAACCATTACCTCTTGTCCTTTCAAGGGATAGGGAGTACTCTCTGCTTTTGTCCCTTCTGGTGCTTTAGGCTGGCTCAAAGACTAGGCTTTTAAAAATAAGGCTACTGCTGCCAAAGGACAAGCATAACACCATTTTTTTGCTTCTAAAACTGTATTACCATGGGACAATCCCACACTTGCTGATCAAAAATGTTGCTGGGAAGAGGTGGTGGTGATTCTTGATTCACAAAATAGACCAGTACACCTAAAGCCAGTAGAAAATAAAAGAGTTTGTGTGTCCTCAATGCTGATTATCAGTTATTGTGATGTATAATTATAGTTAATGGCTATTACTCTTATTTAATTACATAGCATTAAAGGTGTGTGGCACTCTGCAGACTAACGAGGAGCGTGGGGTCAGACAGTTCCAGTACAGCATGTTAAGGTTTTCAGCCCACTACTGGTTTCCTCTGAGGAACAAATCAGGCAGGTGGCCTAGGAATAACCTCCAGGCTGCAACACAGTCTCTGTTCTGGCTTCCCACAAAGGACCTCAGCCAGTGACATCTGGGCAGGCCCAAGGTTTCCCTGTTTCCCAGCTAATTCCAGCTGCTGGAAGAGGCCACCGGGTGTACACAAAATACACCCATTATATCTTTCATTCATTATAGAGGCTCCAGGCTGCTAGATATCCCAAAAGGCTGCCTTTGCATTTATGACAAGAAATACAAATACATACATTGGGTTCCACGCCTGTAATGACCTTTTCTTGGGATAGGTCTTTGGCTAAATCTGCAGACTTCAAGTCAGAGTCAAGACCTGGGGACCCAACCCTGCACACCCTTTCTGAGTATGGTTTGTTTGGTACCTCACTGGTAGCATTTGTCAGTGTGACCTGGTCTTGCTCATGAATCCATGGCAAAGTGTGAAGTACTGTAAACAAAAGGTGATAAAAACATCAAGCAAGGTGCTGTCAGCCTTCCACTCTATGTTAGTTTGAGAATTTTAAGATAATTGATTGGGATTTCTGTTCAGAGGACATGCTTTACCTTCTGCTCTCTGTTTTGTCCTAGTTACCGCTGCCTGGCCCTTCTCTACTGGAGGATGTTCCGACTCAAGAGAGACCATGCGGTCAAGTATTCAAAAGCGCTTATTGAGTATTTCAAGGTGCATTCTTTATGACATGTTTTTAGATCACTGTGTCATTATAGGACATACAGCATCTTACTAAAACAGTAGCTGTGCTTGGCTTAGTTCTTCCCCAGTGAAGCCAGTAGAGTTTTACCGTAGAGTCCCATAGCAACACCTGATGTCTAGTCAGTTCTGTTGTCTTCACAATGGCCCTTTTTGCAAAATACACACCACAGTATCACAGTATGTTTGGGATTGGAAGGGACCTCAAAAGATCATCTAGTCCAATCCCCCTGCTGGAGCAGGAACGCCTAGGTGAGGTCGCACAGGAACATGTCCAGGCGGGTTTTGAATGTCTCCAGAGTAGGAGACTCCACAACCTCCCTGGGCAGCCTGTTCCAGTGCTCTGGCACCCTCACTGAGAAGAAGTTTTTTCACAGTTTTTTCACCATGTCCCCTGATGAAGGATGAGAAATTTATTGCACTACCAAATAAGTATTTTCAGCTTATTCTTGGTCAGTTTTCTAGCGCTATCCAGCTCTGTTGTGAATAGGTTTTGCAGATTTTGTTCTAAGAATCCCCTCCAGGATTACACCTCCCACTAGACTACCTGTGAGTTGAAGACTTTGATCTAGATCAGTCCTCAGCTGCAGAGCTTCCACGTAGCAGCACCAGTAGGTAGGACAGGGCATTGGGACGTGTTCTTACGCAAGGAACAGATAAACAGCCCATGCTGATTTCAGTGGGAGTTGTACCAAAGCATCGGAGGGCAATCAAACCGCCTGCCATGTACTTGCCACAGCATTGCTGGCTTCCCCTTCCTGCTACTGCTTCTGTTTTCCACTGCCTGTCAGGTTCAAACCCTGATTGTTTTGAATAAGACAGGAAGTCATTAAAAGTATTTTAATGTATTTTATCTGACTGGCAACATTTCTATGGGAAGTATCTCAGGAGCAAAACCTTTCAAGTGGAGCTCATCTGGCATTCAATCCATCCAGTATCTCATTTCCAAACACAAAACTAGCCTTTATCTTTCTAATTAAAAAAAATAATATGTACATTCAGGTACATATGTACAAGCTTTAAGACAAACTCTTTTGGGGGACCTGAACAGCCATTTGTCTTTGAACACAGGGTTCATCTGTTAGTGGTTTTTTTGCAGAAGGAGGTATCTTGAAATGAAAAATATCCATCTTTTGACATTTTGTTAATAAGAAAAAATCCAAATACAAGCAGGAATGCTCATGACCAGATTCTGAACACACGAAGACAGTGAAGGAAATTGACAGATCCGTTATTGTCAAACTGAAATTGAAGTCACTGTAATTGCTTCTAAAAATTTAGCAATATATAATTCAACACATTATGTTTCTCTAACAATGACCTGATTTGAGGGGAAAGAAATATGTGCATATTACAGCACTTTATTTTTCTTTACCAGTTCAGAGAATACCTGCATTAAGAACAGGACGGTCAGGCTCTCAACCATGTAAAATGTCTCCTACTAGCAGACAGAAACTGTTTCACAGCAAACATAAAATGGACTTATATTCTGCTATCGCAAAGATGAGCTTGTTTTTTTGCAGAGCTCCTGGTGGTATAATGATAGCGTAGTTTCACATTAGAAAGTATTCTCACCTTTGAGAGTAAAAATGGAAAAAAAATCCATTTGCTATAATTTTCAGTGGAAAACAAGCCAATTCTCCACTCATTTCATATTTGGTATCTAAAAGCTTTCAAAACCAAGTGACATAAAATGCTGGCTGCATTAAGAACTTCCACATACATTATCAATCAAAGAAAGATTTTTAAACCTTGTCATACACATTTGCAGGGAATATTAAACACACTTTTCTTTTAGAAAGTAAAGATATTATTTAAATCTCCCTTTAAGTATTAAAAATAAAAATGAATGCAGCAGAGAGACAAAAAGAAGCCACAGATATTCAGGGGCCGGACACATTTGAGAGCATGAAGAAACCGGGAGAATGGGTAGCAGTAAGCACAGTGGGATAAGAGTTGGGCCCTCACAACATTACAATCTTTAGAATCCTTATCCTCACCTTTCTGGTGCAGAACCGAAAGGAGTAATATACCTAAAACATGACAAAAAGAGTGCAGGAAGTTATACATTAAGAGAGAGGCTAGTTAAATTTACAGCACAAGTATCCTTAACTCCAATTTTCGTGTTTTCCTGCCTCCAGCTCTGTAAGAAAATAACATGTGCTCAGTTTCCATTACACTAGAAAGATGAAGGCCAGTAGTTCTGAGACCAGAAAATAAAAGAGATCAGAAAATAAAATTAAAAAAAAAATAAGCAACTATTCTGTAAGAGGAGCAAATGACAAGGATTCTCAGGTCGTTTCTATTTAGGATGGTAAATGTGAAACTTTCTTTTTTATCCTTTCACACCTTAACCCTTCCTGGGGAAAAAACAAACAAACAAACACAAAAAAACCCCACACCACTACCACCAACACCATTGATTGAAGGAAGAGCACCCATCCAAACCTTATTTTTCACACCACTTACCAGGGACATAGAAGGCCCAGTGTCACAATGCAGGAAGAATTACAGGGCACACACAGCACTGACGTGATCGCTGCTAAAATACAGCCAGTGTTGGTGTGCATGTGAGAGATGTGGGAACACAAGAGGTAGTTCAGAGGACACAGCAAAACTGAGAAAACAAACCTTTTGAAGAAAGGCTCAGGAGATGTGTCCAGTTTACTGAAGACCAGTTTAAGAGAGGATAAGATCATTATGTATATGGAAACAGCTGATAATACTACATGGCATGAAGTACTGCTGGAGCTGGACCAACAAAACCTCCAAGCTAGCACTGAAGTTAAGAAAATTAATTCTTGAAACCCTGAAACAGAATGTTTTCCTAATACAGGATGCAGGACAACAAGGAGGATAAATAGCGTTATAGTATTTCTCTGTGACTAGCTATCCTTTTTTTAAAAATCAAATATAATAAATTTAAAAAGTAATTTAGCTTCTGGTAGAAGCTCCATGATTGGTGGAAAATATAAATTGCTGACTGAGTGTCCTGCCAGATTACCTCTGGCCTTGAAATCTGTGAAGCTCTGAAGCCCCTAGTTGGTAATTTTTCCTTCTGAAGCCATGGGAGATCACGAACTTTTGTACTGCTCTCAATACTTGTAACTCCTGCAGCTTCCAACACATGCAACCTTCCATTTAAATAATATCTGTAAACAGACCGTAAGCTGCAGGACTTCTTTTGGTTTTCCATGGTTGTCAAGAAGGGAGGGTCGTACCCCAGCACACAATTAACTGGATGTACGGTTCCAGGGGAGGGTGCGAGGAGGTCACTTTCCTCTGAAAAATTAGAAATTAGAAACTGGTCTTAGACGTCTGTGTTTTACATTCTTCTTTCTCACTGGCTCAAGACTAAGTCAGTCACAGCATTTGGGAGAGGGGAGGAGTTTTTCCACAGGTTAAATGGGCGGGAGCCTGCCAGTAAATTCGCACCAGCTCTTCTAGATTAACTACTACAATAATTTTAGCTATTCAGTTCCCATTATTGTGGAATTTTCCCTTGTACAAGGTACCTCTCTTCAAGCGATTAAGTTATTTGGCCTAAGCACAGTACACTAATGAGAGTCTTAATGACTGCAGAGGTACAAGAGATCATGCTGTATGATCTAATGTCCCCTTCTGGGGGGTCTGGGTCTTCAGCTAGAAGAACCACCACTCTACAAGGGCAGCCTTTCCAGCCCCGTGAATGCTGCCATATTCAGACCAAGGGGAAGAGCCGCAAGAGGAGCAATCGTGAGAGAGATTCTTGAGCCTGGAGGCTAAAACACCCACCTGAGCTGAGGGAGCCTCAGATTCACACCCCTGTGATGAGCCAGGCTGAGTAGACTTGCACAGTCTCATAGGTCCTGGGACAATTACATTTGTCGTCTCTCTATCACAAGAAATTCTGTGTTAAACCTCCAAAAGAGTCTTGGCAGCACTTTCTTCTGAACTTCCAGGGTTTCTGTGAAAAGGTTCAGTTTCAGCTGACATGTTTTCCTAACCACCCCCCATCCTAGGGTGTTTAATAGACTGTGATTTGATTTTGTGCTGAAGAACTGCTTCATCACAACACCAAGCTAGGCTGAGTGGGTTTATTGCATCACGAGACTTGGAATACTTCTATCTGCACAACTTTTTTCTTTACATTTTTTTTACTTTCATACTGTTTACATTTCTTAATTTCATACTCTTAGACAAATTATATGCATTGTGAATTATTTTTTTCTTTACAGAATTCATCAAAAGCTGCTCAGAACCCATCTCCTTGGGGTGCCAGTGGAAAGTAAGTCATGCAGAAACTTACATCATCTTGGGAGTCAGAAATTATGTCTTCCTACCTGAAGTATGATCTGATATTCTCATGATTTTTAATCCCAACACCCTTTTAAGTAACTGTATTAACATCTGTTTCCAGGAGCACAGGAACTCCATCACCCATGTCCCCTAGCCCTTCTCCAGTAAGTTCTGTAGGATCCCAAGGGAGCACAGGGGCCCCTTCCCCATCTCCTATCATCAGCATCCCACAGCGCATTCATCAGATGGCTGCCAACCACGTCAGCATCACCAACAGCATCCTGCACAGCTATGACTACTGGGAGATGGCTGACAACCTGGCCAAGGAAAACAGAGGTGAGTGATGCAAGGTAGTTGACTGTTCTAGAAGACTGACACGTGGTTTCAATCAGGAAAACAGCTATTTTGATAGGAAACCTGTCTGCAGAGGTAATTTTTTCTTCAGTATGCTTCTAGTAAGTTCCAAAACAGCCCTTAAAGGAAATTTTGATGGCTGTCGTGCTCAGAAGTATCTAATTTTTTTCTTTATTTGGCTGGTCAGGACTGGTGACAGACAGGTCACAGACATAGCTGTGAGTAGCATTCACTGCCGTCTATGTCATTCTGGAGAGGAAGGTTTGCGGGAGGCAAGGCAGCTTCCTGCCCCCCAAAGTCATGGAGCTGGATGGGTTATGTTTATCCAGACCACAGCAAACAGCAGAAGCACACTTCCCTTCTGCAGAAGGAATTAAAAACCCCTGGCCCTCTCCACGTCCAAGCAGACACAGATGGGAATGAGGTGCCTTGCTCCCTGTTGAGGGCAAACTTCTTTCAGCTGAAATGGTTTCCATGAGCAAGTGCCACAGCATCTAACTTGAGGATAAAGTGTTCCTTGGTTTTCAGGCTAATTTATGTATTTAAGGCAGGGGCATGGGCAGGATTCAAATCAAAATAAGGGTATCTAAGTGTAGGTGTGTATATATACAAGTTGGGGGACTAATCTCCAATTGCAGTTGATGGAGCTTTGTTCTATACAAACAGCAGCATTCAGAGAGCTGTTCAGCTCACCCTGAAGGAGAGACAAGGGTACAATTCAGTTGCCTTACCATAGCTGCCAAATGCTATTTGAGGTATCCTTACCTACACTGCCATTCCGGAAATCTCCTGTACATCCTGTGTTAGATCTGCCACGTATCATGCCAGGCTATATGTACCAACTGACTGAGAGCATCTCAAATGGGCACTATATGCCTCTAAGTAGGCAACAGAATTAAGTCCCTAGTGGCTAGTTAGCCAAATTACTCTTCAGGCTGTCTTGGCCATGTTGTACTGGCCTCTATTCTTCTGTCATGGTAGCTTAAATATCTAGCATATATATAGGTAGAGACTTGTATAGACTTTGATTTAGTTGTCCTTAATCTCAAAATAAATCTTGCCCAGCATGTGTTTGCTTTATGAAGACTCAATGGAAATTAATGAAAAGCAAAGCCAAAGAACTCACTGTTTTGTTCTTTAAAAAGAAAATTGTTGTGCATCAGCCTGTAACATCATGAGCCACAAGGCTTTAAAATTAATCTCAGCAGCACTAAACTTTCATTCCCATGAAATGTTCAGCCTGACTCAATTTGCAAGAGAATAAAATCTATTAAAGGGTGACAAGTAGCAAATACAGCTTCACTGTTCTGATGCTGAATCTATTTTTTCCCTGTAGATTTTTTTAACGACCTGGATGCATTGATGGGACCTATCACCTTGCACAGCAGTATGGAGCATTTAGTTCAGTACACTCAACAAGGACTTCACTGGGTGCGGAGTAGTGCTCACTTGTCATAATGACTGTGTGCCACTCAGACGGACAGTATACCTTTCATGGATAATTCAGTTATTCTGGACACTGTGCTACAGAAATAGTCAGCCACAGCATTGATCCAAACAAAGGTGAATATTTCTTCAATATTGAGCAAAATTTTTCTGACCGTAGACATGTATATGTGCATATGTACAATACACAATGATGTCTCTTCAGAATGAATTGTTCTGTACCACTCTCCAAACATTTTCATACACTAGAAAGAACTGATCCTAATGCACAAAACGTACCTTTTCTATTCTTGTGCTGAAAAACTCAGAAACCAAAATCTCATGGGTTGATTGAACCAAGTGCAATAAGCACAGATCCCTATTCAGGAAAGCTCTCAATAGATTCTTAACGTTAAGCTTGTACTGAGATCCCGTTGACTTCAGCAGAGCTTGAGCACATACACAAGGGCTTTCCTGAACTGGAATGAACGAGAGCAGATCATAGTCACGGAGAACTTTTACTGCGAGCATGGACACGTCACAGAAGTTTCAGTATCAATGTGCCATCTCCGTGTTACTTCCCTGCTGGGGCACACAGAGGAGTTGTGTAATCCACATTAAGTTGAAATAAGATGGCATTTCTTCATGTGCAATAAGTTTCAACAAATTGCATGCCTTTCTTTATCTCCTGTCTTTTTAAATAACTTTACCTCTTGTTCAGCTCCTCACCAACAGTATAACCTACAGGATCAAGCAAAAAGCCTGAAAACAGATATGCTGATAGCAAAAACTTAAAAGAGACGGTGAAAAATTGCATTCTGTTACTGACGGTAAATATGCAAATGAAAAAATATGGCAAACTGCAATCCACTTAGTAAGAAAATGTGTTAATTAAAGCTGCATACACACAGAGAGACAGAGAGATATCTATAACAGTCATTGGCTTTGCATGGGAAAGCTTCATCCCACAGATTTTGACTTCCATATATTTTTCATCTAGCAGAAGCTTGCAGCATTTTCTTCTAGGCTGTATGGGAGCATTACATGCAATTTCCTTTATCTGGGAAGCTGAATTTGCTGCTCATCAGGCTAAGAACTGTTTCCTATCATAATCCTCTCACTCTTCATGCATAATCCTCAACTAGGCTTTAACGTTTCTTGATTTCTGGGATGTTTTCAGGTCCTGTTGACAGGCTGTGTTTTTCATGCCAGAAGAATTAATCCCACAATAATTGGAGTTTCATTTGGGTCAGCTGAGGTCAAGGCCAGTTCATATCAACTGTGCTAGCATTCGGTGCATTTTTGTTCATTTTCAGTGGTTTTCACAGACTTAGTTTTCTTTTTCTGTATTGAAAAAATATATAATTTTTCTGCAATCAGATTTGCAGCCTTTGCTCAAATCAACAGCTCCAGTGACTTTCAATGGACTGTTCTTGTCCGAGTCAATGGTTGGACTCTTTGATTGTTGTTTTCTAATTTAATTTACTTACATATTAAGGAAATGTGAGTACAAAAGACTCTTTCAATAGAATACACAAGTAGAAGTAGCCACTGATATCAACGGTTGATTGACTGGTCCTTGCTGCTGAAGGAAAATCCTCTGTTTTTGAAGAGCTGCATTTGGAGAAGAAAAATGATAATAATAATAATAATAATAATAATAATAATAGTAATGCAGCACATCTTGTCAGTAGAATATCTTTGGTAACACAGGTTGTATGTACCCTGTGACAAAGAATGGGCTTGAGAGCACACTGAGGCCCGTTTTTTTTTCCGTCTCTTTTTGTCGAGGCTGCTTACCAAGACTCCATCTATTGCTCAGACTCAGAGCATTCACCCTGTTCTTTGAAGCAGCTCAGGGGAGCAGCTACCAAGGGACTGCTCAGCCCCAAGCCATCCTAGGCCAATATTTACATGTCCATTGGCGCTCAGATACTTCCCCCTCAAAAGAAGTCCAGAGCTCAGGCTCTGGTCACCTCTTAGCACAGACTTGAGTGCTACAGTTGTGGTTGGCTTGAAGGGTGAACCTGCCTTTAAATGACAAAATACACATCCTCCAGGTCCTTCTGTCACTCTTAAATCTGTCTGTTGCCCGCCCCAGAAGGAACACAATTTGTTCGGTCACAAGTATCGTGGAGAACTTGATCGGTGCCTTTCTGTTTATCACTTGCCTGATCTTTGGCTGTGGAAGCCTGCCGTGGTTCACCAGGCTAGTAGCAACCAATTCTGTCAGCCGCTTCAATACCATATGAAGGTACTGTGGGAATTCTCCTCAGATCAGGAAAGTGAAATTCCATTTAGATTAGCTTCTGTTTTCTTTGATGGTGCCTATGATGTTTATCTTCAGATAAGTTTGGGGGTTTGGGAGCCCTTACTACTATTTAATGTTGAGGAATTTTAGAAGTGACATATATTACTTGCCTTAAATGGAGTTTAGTTTTATTGCCTGTGTGGCATTTAAGTTTCAAGTATGGAACTTTGAAGTATGTTTATTTTACTAAGATCAGGATATTTTTCTTAATCACAATGAACTCTTTGTATGGATGTAATACGTCAAGAAACTTCAAAGAAATGCAAGAATTAATGCTGTCCTGTTGTAACATTTCCAAATACTAAGGATCTCCTGTAGATGATTGTCCTTTCTTGTACATTGTTCTTATATTGAATTATTCCAGCTAAAATACTCATTGTTTCCATGGAAAAACACGCTTGTTTTGGGGTTTTGTGCTTGCATCATCTGTGTTGTCTGATGAGCACACTGAGCCTTAACTTCTGGTGGTGTAACAGGATGAAGTAGCAGCCATTTAAACCAACTAGACATATAAGTGGATTAGAGGTTTTGGCCTTCTCTCCACAGGGGTTTTTGCAGCTCTACTATTTTGGTGAGGTTATTTAGAATAGAATACTCTTCTGTGCAGACTCTTTGCTGTATATGGTTGCTGCTGCTTAGATAACTGAATGTGGCATGGTGACAACAAATATTTCACTTCATCTTTTTAGGGCCTTATCTGGAAAAGTGCATGTGGCTTTTAAGTCTGGTCCAATTAAGCATATGCTCCATGTTAAGACCCTGAATAGTGTTAGGCACTTCACCACGAGTTGAAGGTGCTCTGCCTGTTCTGGATGGGACCAGTGGAGACTGTCCTTCTCTGGGGTTCCATGACAGACACTTATTTGTTTTAAGCTCTTGTAGAATTATGCCTGGAGGGAGAGGTTTGCTTACAGGAAGCTTCTGAATCAGTCAGGGTTGGTAAAGCAATGGGAATGCATTCAAAGGAACCATAGGATCCTCACAGACAGCAAGATCATATAGAGCACTTGGCCTTAATCATTTGTAGTATTCTCTGGCGGTATGAAGGACAGGTGAGAACAAAGCATATGCAGAGGTTCAAGTGTGGCCAGAGGCCAAGCATAGTCCTCCCTGTCGTATGGCAGGATACCCCAACGCCTTGTTTGCCTGTTTCTTTTATCCAAATATCACAGGGCTCCAAAGCAAGATATTATAGTGAACAGAGGACCTGTGGTAAAGGAGGTTAGAAGATCAAGCCCTAAGTGTAGATACAAACACATATGTATATACTGTAAATCTAAATAGTAATGAAAGTCACTCAGCATGAAGGATATTACTAGTGCCTACCATTGGTCATTAAATAATCATCACTGAGCAGCCATTTCACCTCAGAAGTGCAGTAACTGTTATCAAAATAATTTGTGCAGCTAATTAATTTATAAGAAATGCACCTTTGGGGCTGTGCCATAGTATCTCTTTTCTAATACAAATGTTCAACCATTTTTCATGGCTACTGATTCAAATCTACATCACCAAAATGTCAGAATGTCTTTTTTTTTTTTCCCTAGATGAGGACATATACTTAGACCTGGCTAATCTGTGGTTAGTTTATCTACACAAGAGACTTTAGTAGTCACCAGCCTTAACGCATGTACAGTATATACTGTTCACTGACTTAGTTGTAGGTTTTAATCCAGATGAAATTGGAATTTGTAAAATGACTTGGATTAATGGCATCTGCTTCAGATACCCCGCAGATGTGACATTAAATGATTCATGATTTTAAGCAGGAAAGGTTGAACTTTATGTAAATAAAAGTGGATGAATTCCTTGATCTTTTTACAAGATTTTTTTAAAATGAAAAGATTGTCGAAGCAATAGGTTTTTTAACTCTCCTAATTTTCTGGAGGGTCATGGGTTCATGGTCAAAGCTATATTAAGAACATCTCCTTCTGCAATATGCCTTGCCTTTACATAATCCTCTTAATGCCTAATATGTCAGAAAGAAATGTTTCTTTTCACAGCAACAGCAACGTTTCCCTCCCTCATTCAGGAAGAATCCTCAAACTAAAGAATAAAATCTCCTGGCACAATAGAAATACAAACAATGCCTGAGGAATATGGACTTGTTAAGATAACAATAGAAGTTGGGCTGGTGCAGACCTAACATGCCTCTCATTTTGGTATCTTTTTGTTAGCATTTACATCACATATTTTAACTCATTGTGTTTGAAACTAGAGAATTAGTCTGATTTTTGTGTCTTAAAAAGGCCTGGTAGGTCTGATCACTATCATAATTATAGTTGTTACATTAGCTCATGTGCTGTGCACCAAGAGCTGGGAAGGCATGTAACTGCAGATAAATTTGTCAGAATGGATTCAGAAAAGCATTTAGATGATCTTATGTCTAGTCTGCCTCAAAAACTGCAGAACAATGTCTCTCACCTATTATTGTTAGTATGCAAATTTGGCTGCTTCAAGGTCTCTCATAAAGCTGCCATTTGCCAAGACCCAATTTCCAGCGTTACTGGTTGCCATGCTGTAAATTGTTCTCAACATTAATTAACAAACTGAGAAAGTCACTTTAGGCTCTGTTTGCCCTCACATCACTAAAGCTACATGGAGGAAAACCACTCGGATTTGGAGCATCCAAGGCTCTGTCTTTCTTTCAAAAGACTCTGTTTTTCCCCAGTGAGACAGGTGGGATTCAGCTTGGGCTCTTTCTTCAAGTAATTCCTCTGCCTCCACTTGCTGCTTTGCTCTATTGCTCTTGGTAGTCCACAAGTATGCCTCTGTTTTCCGGGTGTTTTCTACTTTGGCAGCCCAAGCTATGTATCAAATGGGGTGCTGGAGCATGGAGCAAGTAACTCACAGATGGCGTAAAGGGCCTTTGCTTTCCACCAGGAAACCAGCAGCAAATACAGCAAGGCTCCTTCTCTTTTCCAGTCTGTGTAGCCTGAATCTCACACGCTGTAGCTCAAATCTCAGCCTCATCCCTGCCACTCTCGAAGAACTCCAGAGGGTCCAAGGAAAACAAGAGAATGACAAAAAAATGGGGATTTCCTCTGTCCCAAGGCACATATTCCTGTTTGGGAGTGAATATAGAGAACAGCATGGATCATAAGGCACTCAGGTCTCATGTTCCTCATATGTGCTAACACAGGGATCCTTAACACTTATCTGCCTCATAGGGCTTTATGAGAATTAATTAATGTTTGCAAATCACTTTGTATCCTCAGAAGGAAAGTGCTGTAGAAGAGCTGTGGAAAAAAACGCTAAGTACACTGGATGAATTTCACCCCTGAGTCCAGAGCTACAAGACCCTCGAAATCCTTAAATACCATGTAAGCTCTCAATGTAAGCACCCGAGTATATAAAACTTGTGCTTAGCGCTGAGGGGAGTCACAGTCTAGGTGAAATTGCCATTCCCAGAGTATCTATAATATTGATCCCGACAGAGAGCAAGAATCATAACAGTGCATAACAGGACCAACAGCACAGGTTAACCGAGTGCTGTGTAGCCATCCTCAGAATTTCAAACCTTTTTATGTCTTTGAGCCACTTTGTATTTCCGTGAAAGAAATTTGCCTTCCCGGTTGTACCAAGTGTGTCTTTCGTAACAGCCTCAGAAGTATTCAAATCATTTGTTATTCCAAATCCAGCTTCAAATAACTTCAAATCAATGGATATTTTCTTTTAGAATGGTGCATTGCAGAGAGGACTAGTTGCTTAACAAAACATAAAATAAATTGTCTCTCTGATAACAAAATAGGCATCTGTTTGTGATGCACATCACCAGTAACTGAGCTAGGAAGCTGCGAGCACAATGTCAGGAAGTTACCTTCCCAAACCACACCATCATTAGCCAGCATCCCCAGGTCAAACTCCCAGCTCTGTTCTGACATATTACCTCTAGAAGTCATCAGTAAAGCACTTCACCAAGTATTGAACACCAGTCAAATCAACAAAATGTTTCTATTGCTGTTCATGTTATTCAGGCCATACTAACAAATCCTTCCTTCCTTAGCACTAGTTATCCTTTTCTCCTCCACTTGGCATTCTTAGATATGGAACTCTCACCTTGTCAAGACACATGAAAGGAAACATCTCCTGCAGAAGTAAGCTAGACATAGGTAACGTTTACCAAAGGACAGGCCCTTCTTAGTCTTTTTCTTACTTCCTTTTTGGAAAATATTTGCATTGAAAAATGTTATTTTCATCTGTAGTTTAAATTTGTCAGAGAATCAGAGAATGGTTTGGATTGGAAAGGACCTTAAAGACCAACTAGTCCAACCCCCCTACCATGGGCAGGGACATCTTCACTAGACCTGGTTGCTCAGTCCCATCCCCTGGCCTCAAACACTTCCAGGGATGGAGCATCCACATCTGCGCAACCTATTCCAGTGTTACACCACCCTCATTGTAAAACATGTCTTCCTTATGTCCAATCTAAATCCACTCGCAGTTGGAAACTTGTCCCTTGTCCTGTGGCTGCAGGCCTTGGTAAAAAGTCTGTCCCCATCTTCCATACAGGCCCTTTTTAAATACTGAAAGGCTGCAATAAGGTCTCTCTGGAGCCTCCTCTTCTCCAGGCTGAACAACCCCAACTCTCTCAGCCTGTCCTCACAGCAGAGCTGTTCCAGCCCTCTGACCATTTTTGTGGCCTCCTCTGGCCCCTCTCCAGCAGGTCCATGTATTTCCTGTACTGAGGGTCCCAGAGCTTTACACAGGACTCCACGTGGGATCTCACCAGAGCAGAGCAGAGGGGCAGAATCACCTCCCTTGACCTGCTGGTCACACCTCTTTTGGTGTAGTCCAGGCTATGGTTGGCTTTCTGGGTCCTATTCTCAAGTCTATCAAGGTCCCTCTGGATGTCAAGGTCTCTTTGGGGGTCTGCCTTCACCCATGACAAACAACTCCATCTTCCATTTGAGTAAGATGCCATATGGGTAGATGGGGACTTCTGGCTTTCTCCAGGAAATCACACTTAGCTAACTAGTTATGATCAATACAGTAACTAACTTTTTAATTTCCTCAGCCTTTCATTTTGCCTTTCTGGTCCCACAGTCAGCTCTTGCTACAGTTCTAGATGTTTTCTTCCTCATCCCCATCTCGCAGGCTGGGATTGTGACATGCAGGACAAGGTAGGGCTGAAATTACTCACAGAAAAAAGACAGAGGGGAGTGCTGAGCCGCTTCAAGCAGCTCAGGACCCTTCTGCTTTCTTCTCGTTCCCACCCCGACCTGTGGGACTGACGGCCATGTTCTCCTATTATTCCTGACAAGAGAGTTCAGTTCCCTCCTGAGGAAGAGACAGTGAGTGCTGATCACACAGAATCACAGAATCGACTGGGTTGGAAAAGACCTCAGAGATCACCAAGTCCAACCCTTGGTCCAACTCCAGTCCAATTACTAGATGTTTCCACACAAAATTTCTGACCAGCTCTTCCTCTCTGTGTTGGCAGGCAAACAGGAGAGACTGGTAGTCCAGGGATCAAAAGCCCTTAGTGCTGGTGACTCAGATACCCTGTGTGAAACAGGAGTGTAGCTGGAGGGGTTAGAGCAGCATCTCCTGGCCCGGCAATGTTGCCTGATGTTGTTACTGATCCGCTTCAATGAGCATTGCCGCTTTATGGCCCTGCAGTAGAACCAGCTGGAACTGGTGGTCTCACACCTGTGCAGGGACCTTTTTTAGGCCATCGAGGACACGCAATCAACCTTGCAACAATTCACTGGGCTTAAATAGCAAGAGAAGGTGGAATGGGAGAGGAAAAAGGTCCTGATTTAAACACAGAAGTTGTAATTCACCTAATCTTGTACTGAAGATCTAAACTAAGCACAATTAATCACACCCTGGAAGCGCTTGCTTCCGTCCACCGGCTACAAAGGGAATTTAGATGATGAGCTCAGATGTGGAGGTGCTATAAATCCCACCTCAGGTTTACAATCGTACCTATTAGTAACAAGAGTACCTGCTCAAATTGGTAAATAGCATGTGCTCAGATCATGTTGGGAGGGAGTAGTTATGCAGAAAAATAGGTATGTGGTAAATATATTTATTTCTGAGATGTTTAAAGCATACATTTTAGACTTGGACCATTTCTTGCCCACTCTAATTCACTGGGCCAAAATCCAAAGAAGTAAGTAGTTCCTCAAGGACTGATTGTGCACCTTTCTTCTGTTAAGATTACTGAAATATCAAGAAAATACATTTTACAGTTTACTAAACACTTGCAGGCACTTTTTCCGTATGTTCCTGGAAGCAGAGCTGGCTTCCTTTAAACAGAAGAAACAGTTTTTCAGTGGATGGAGAAAGAGATGAGATTGGCTGTGAGCCCACATGAGGTCAATATTACTCTTTTTTTACAGAAGTTCAAGAGCATTTTTCAATTCATGGTATGAAAATGGCAGTTTTATCCATGATGAACAGCCTGAAGGCCACCCAGGGCCACCCAAAGCTGGTGGCCTGCCTGCAGACCAGCAGTCCCATGGCAGCTCTGAGGGCTGGCCAGGCCGCATCCCTCGTTGTCGGTGGAGGCAAGAAGCGTGGTGTTGTGTTGAGAACTTCAGAGTGGCCAGATCAATATGTGCTCGGAGTGCCATCCACAGGCTCTTGCTTTCTGCAGATAGTAGCAGGAGGGGTTGCTCATGGCAACTCGCTGCCTTCCTGGGCATATTATTGATGGAAACCTGGTCTGTGGTGCTGTCTGCTGACCAGGGCCATGTTGTGGCAGGCATCCAGAGGCTCTGTTCTCTGGAGCTGCCACCGTGCAGAAGCCCAAACCAAACCGTGCTGCAGGTGGGTGAGGGAAACAAACAGGTGGAGAATCACAGAATCACAGAATCACTTCAGTTGGAAGAGACCCTCAGGATCATCCAGTCCAGTCATAACCTGACCCTAGCACTAAACCATGCCCCTAAGAAACTCATCTAAATGCCTTTTAAATATCTCCAGGGGTGGTGACTTGACCACTTTCCTGGGCAGCCTGTTCCAATGCTTGACAACACTTTCTGTGAAGAATTTTTTTCCTAATACCCAATCTAAACCTGCCCTGGTGCAACTGGAGGCCATTTTCTCTTGTCCTATCACTTGTTACTTGGGAGAAGAGACGAACCCCCTCCATGCTACAGCCTCCTTTCAGGTAATTGCAAAGAGCGATAAGGTCTCCCCGCAGCCTCCTTTTCTCCAGGCTAAACAGCCCCAGTTCCCTCAGCTGCTCCTCATCAGACAGTAGAGGGCAACCAAAATAACCAGATGCTTAAATTTGTCGTGACTTCTCCAGCCAGTTGCAATAATCTCAGTGGTCCTGATTCCCTCCCCTGTAGCACCAGTGGCTACAGAGGCAAGGCACTGGTCCCAGCGAGGGCTCCAGCCATGGGCCGCCCTCCCGATGGGCGTGCTGGCAGCGCAGATGGGGGGCAGCGGGATACGGGTGCCAGGGGAGTCTTCCCCAGCTCCCCTCTTCGCACAGCGAACTCCTAAGCGAGGGTCCCTGGGCAGATGAGGTAATGCAAAGATCACCTTACGACCAGAATTATTTTTGTAACAAACTGCAGAGGTTCATTTCCATACTTCGTTTATAGCAACAAACATCAGCAGAATTCTTTGCAAAATTATTCGAGTCGGGACAGCTTTATTTGCAGCACATAAAATATCGCTCATGTTTCTCTCTGAGGGTGTGCTGCACGAGGCCTCCCCCACCCAGCCAAAGTTATAGCAGTTTATCTTCCCAATGAGCATAATCCCACAATATGTCCCCATACAGCTGGCAATATTGTTTACACAGGTTAATAAACGGAGTATTCTGTACAGTAATTTATGCTGTAAAGTATGTACATACATCACGGTAGCAGTCACAAATGCTTTAAACTGCCTTATTTATTAGATTGGTTAGCATTTCCCCCCTTGCTCCAGAATACTTTAAATTATTTTTATCTTTTGCATTAGGTATTTTTTTAGTTACTACATTTTGACCCAATTATTGACCCAAAAAAAAAGGTCTTTACAGTAAATAGATATCTAAAATTTAAGTAGAAATAGCAAATTCACTGCCCATCCAACTAATATAGCTGCTCTGATTATTATTAAAAATAAACATGGTATACTCTTAACTGTGTATCATAGTATATGCCAGAAATCATATTCCACTTGTGATCAATACAAACAACAAGCGCTTTAGTAACTTTCACCTATTTCCTTCTTCCATTGTGAGACAAAAAAAAATAACCAACTCTTTAATCGCAAGTGTTCCCTGTGAGAGCCCTGGTCTTAATCCTCCCTCAGGCAAAACTCACATTGGCTTTAGTGCGAGCTTTACCTAAGTAAAAGTACAACATAAGGACATCACAAAAATAAATATGTCGTGTATGAACAGTACTTGTGCTTGGTAGTCATTCTTTTTCTCTTTAGTAAGAAACATAGGGTAAATGCTACACCTTTAATGCTCCTCTGTCTCACTCCTTCCTTTTTGCTGTTCAAGTAAGAAAAATAGAGATTCAAAACCAATTGTATTTGTTCCATGTGCTCAAGCAAGATAGAAAACTTTTGGAGATCAGTTCTGAGTCAAACTAGAAAATACAATAATATTTTGCTTTTGTTTGTTTTCATGTTAAAATATGTTACGCAATTAAGCAGGTTCATGCGTACAAAGGTAAAGGAATTATTAATGATTTGTTTTACTGTTTGGAGATTTTGCTATGTCCACAGTTCATATAAAACTCATGTAGCACAGTTTCTGGGATGGTGAAAAATCCTACTGTAATGTAACAGAATGAGCCTTAAGGATTTGTAAGAATAAGCACTTTTATATTAAAACGCAAATAGTAATTCATCAGTAAGATTACTTTTTTAATGTGACAATAAACCATGAAATCAACATCCTTCTGTCTCAATTATGCCTCATCTGTCTCTTTCTTAAACATTTTCCTGGGGGAAAAAATTGCCTGGTTTTGTGTTACGGCTTTTAGGTCCCATCGCAGCCACCTTCCCTTCTCCACACTTCATGGGTGAGCTTGTTTGAAACCTTCATACAAGGAAGGAAGAAAGGCTCATTCATCAAAGCAGATCTCATTAACAAGGCACCAGGTTTAACTGGGGTGTCTGACAGAATCAAAGACGTGAAAAGAAGCAGCTCTCTGGGCAAAGGGGAACAGAGTCAGTGCTACTTTCACAGGATGAGCACATAACCAATCCTAACTTTTATTTATTTAGTTTTAGAAAACAAGCCCCTACACCTTAGGAACACTAACATCTGTAAGTAGTGCAGAGAGAGCCACAACCTCAGCAGTTGCAGAGCAGCACTTCACAATAAAACAACAAGAAATACAAGTACAAGTCACTCTCCATCCTCCCTTCCCCTGTCCACAAACACATCTTCTTCACTGATTATTTCCCAATTCCTACAGCTTCTTTCCATGTAGGACTGCCATCTCTCAGAGGTATTTATTCCAGCAAGCTTTTTTTGGGCCAAATCCAAAATGCTGCTGTTTTAACACGACCACTTGGCAAGTGGTAGCTTCTTGTGGTTCTTTTCTGCTCGACTGATATGTGGGGAGTGGGCGGCTGGATGTTTTCCTACCTCTTGCTGGGGAAATCACATTTTCCCAAGCAGCATCTGACAGCCATGGCAGGTAACAGCTGAACATGTCAGGGGCAGGCCAGAACGAATGAGCTTTCTAAAGAATGTTCCGCACTTTCGTCACTCACCACCATACACAAACATATGCCTTTAATGCACTGTAACCATGACATATTGAAGCACACAAACTGAGAGCTTTTGCTATGGAGGGCAGGGAATTTATGTCGGGAACAAGCTCTGGTTTATGCTGTGCCATGATGTGCTGACACAAGACATTGCTGCTGTCTGTCAGTGCCAGGAGTCTCCTGTTGGGACAGGAGAACAGGCAATGAATGGTCTCCTCAGGCACTGCTGTCATCAAAGGATGGAGACAGCTCCCCCAGGCATTGCCTACAGTGGCTGAAGAGCTGACGAACCATGCACTAGATGGACAGTTGTGTGTAGCTGCGTTTCCAAGACCAGCGAGGCTCAGAATGAGCCCTCTGCCATCTCCCGCACCAGTCCCAGTTTGGTTCCACACACCCAGCACAGCTCCATTGACTTCTGCTAGGTTGACCAGATTGCTTCAGCACCGCCTCTCCCCCCCAACACCTCAATGGTTTGCTGGTAATCCTGCAAAATACTCATGCAGATTTTTGTCTTCTCATTTGTTCCTCAAAAACCTCCTCTTCTCAGCATAATTCAAGGTCAGGAAAGAAATCAGGCACCACCGAGCTAAAGACCTGGAGGGCCCATTACAATGATCTAGTCTTACTTCCCAGGAAAACACAGGCCATAACATTTCACCAAGGGATTCCTTTATCAAAGGCTAATAACTTGATGAAGAGAAGCCTGATCTTTTATTAAGGCACCCAATCTTGATTTAAAGACACCGAGCAATGAAGAATTTGCCACAGCTCTTGGACTGCTGTTTGCTAAAAATTCTGCCCCAGGGCTTCGCTTTGAATGGTGTTAAAGCTAACTGCAAAGCCAAACAGGAAAAAAAAAGAAAACTCAAAACCTGAAGGTGGAATATATGTGCTGAAAGAAAAGAGGAAAAAATTATGGGGGAGCTTTGCATTCTAGGTCAGTCTCTGCTCTTAATTTGAGGAAAGTACGTGTAGACAGTAGTATTCGCTATTCTGAAATAGAATAGGCTGTGATCTTCTTCACTAGACATGAAAGCCCACAGACAAAACACAAAAGGAAACACGGCAACAAGTACTGCTGAAATGCAGACCCTGTTGTGGTCCTTTCACATTTGCACCAAGCTCACATTCATAATAATATGACTCTTATGTTTAATTTAAGAATATGAACCAGCAGCATGTGTGGCTGTTTCTTAAAATAAAACCCAGGCTGCCCAACTGTCTGGATAGAGATTATTAGCTTGAAATCTCCTGTAATATAAGGAATTACAAATCAGTAGAGATGTACTACTATAGCATCTCCTAGGACCATTTATGCAACTCCTGACAGTGTGAGCTTCTACTGATTTGATTTTCTGTAGCAATTTTTCAAACACCAGTATTATAAATCAGCTATAAGAAGCTAAGGTTATATATGTCACGAACTATGACTTGATAGCACATATGCCTACATGTGGTATAAAATAACAGAGAACCCAATCCTACGGACACATATGTGGTTTATTTCCCCCCAGAAAGGAATTTCTCAGTCCCACAGTACTATGGGCAGCTTATGATTTACAAATCCCTCCAGGTGAAGCAGAGAGAGTGGACACCAAGCTCGAGGAGTACATCCATTTTGAAAAGCAGCTGGGGAAAGGGCACCCATCTTTGAAAGATTGCCATGAAAGATACTTCTCAAAAAGTACTAAAAACAAGCTTTGGCAGCAATGGCTAGTTAAGGGTTTAGTCATTGTAACAAGACACACCATTTTGGGTGCCTGGCCTTAAATGGAGAACAAAATCCTGTGTCAGGCCCAATGCCGCTCTATGCGCTATGTGGAGGGATCTGAATGACTTTGATGAACAACTAAAAACCTTCACTTGAGGGAAGAGCTCCTGGATCCAGGCAAGGAGCAGTGCGTGAGCGGGGCAATAAACTCCAGTCCCTTCTAAAGCATAAACATCTGATGGGCCACAGACAAGCCCTTCCACCCAGGCAGATCTAGGCAAAGTATGTTCTACAGGCCTTCTTCAGGGTATCAAGTAAGACTCAAAAGGACAGAATGAGGGAAAACAGTGTGAGTTTGACTTGGAGCCTTAACAGCCAGGGAGAGTCTGGTTTCTGGCCTGCTCCCAGGAGAGGCTCCAGAGTCCCAGCCCCAGACACAGGGCACCCTCTGCCAAGGGCCTGGGGCACGTAGAGCCACAGCACGTGTGTTCTTGCACATCCCACACTGGCAGCAGCCAGAAAATAATTAATTAGGCTAAATGGTCCTTTGATGTGATCAATACAGTAGTTCCTAGTGGCATCCTGAACTCACTGATAAACTGAAAAGTTAAGAGTGATGAAAGTTTTTTAAACTTCAGAGACACAAAGCATTAAGCAAGGCATCATCTGTTTTGGCAAGTGGCTGCCACCTGGCCAAGCCAGACTCAGTGGATTGTTTTCATAGCGCTCTTCATGATGCTGCATGGAGTAAAAGCTTCAAAAAGGTTTAGATGGAACAGGTGTAATTCGTTCTTGCTTCATCGGAACATAAATTTTAACTAGGGAAGGATTTAAGGATCTAGGCTTAGGCCCTGTTATCTAGCTAGAGCTAATAGTTTGTAATCAAAACATATAAGGTATCATCTGCTGTGTATGAAGTTGTTTGAGTTAAAACACTGCAAGAGTGGAGGTTTTAAGCTTAAACACAGTGAATGAGGCGTACACACAAAATTTATTTTGTCTTGTCTTGCTGCTTTAGGTCAGTCTCACAAAACTTCTCATTGCCATCCAGACAAAGCCACAAGAAGAGGATAAAGCTATATTTTCTGTCTACAAGCATAAGATGATAGGGGTAAATTGATATCCACTTCACATGCTTTCATGAGGCTCCTGTGAAAGCATGAATAGGTGCTTTGAGAAGATGGAAGGCAGCTGGAATTCTGAAAGCAATCCAAAATTCACTTTTGATTATACCTTTATTGTGTGTGTGTGTTCTGAAAATTTTACACTAAAGAAACAGAAGTGACCCAACTGGGTTTGCTTCTTCAGCTCAGCTGTTCTATTCACCTTTCCACATGCCTTACAAGTACCAATTTAAAATGTGTGCCAGGCACAACTGTCTCATAAAGAAGATATGACAATCAGATTACATTGCAATCATTAAAGTAATAAAAAGACTCCTGTAACCAGTGTATTCCTAATTTTAAGTAGTGTTGCAAATTGTTCACTATCCTAGTTGCCCTCTCTAAAATTAACCGGACGGGTCCTAATACCTCTACTGCTGCTTTTCACATAAGAGTGCAGAAACAAATGCTTTGTGGATTTCAGCACAAGGTACCACGACCTCAGCACTAAATCCCCTCAGTGGGACTTTCCCAGGTAATATTCTTCAGGTACCCCCTGAACTTCACTCAATCAACTCCCAATACACTCCCAACTTCGTACCTCTGAGAATATACTCATTTCCAGTATTACATATTAATATGAAAGACACCTCGGTTTATCTAGCCAACACAGCATAACAGCAGTATAGTATGAAGTGGGCTCTAAAACAAGAAACACTTGAAAGTCAAATCCTCTTTCTGCTTCAAGAATGTTTGCGGTTCATTTCTAGAAGAGAGGACTTTGCAAACAGGGCTCCTGTACAAAAAAAAACACAGCCCACAAGAGCTTCATGGGAGAGACACCTTCAGCTCCAAACCTCCAAGAAAGCCTTCTGCACTGAGTCCTAACGGGATGGGGGAGTAGGATAATCTATGTAACTGAGATGCATTTGAGTGCCTGGCTCCTCTGACAGCCCTGGAGTTTGCTGTCTGATCCTACATGAATTATTTGCAGTTTTCCAAGGAGCAATCCATAGGAAAAAGGAAGCATAAGCAGAAAATGGAGTGCGTCACCATCAGACCAGTGAGTACATACAGACAAACACATATGTAGTGATGTAGCTGTGGCTCTTTTGATACAAAAGGCACAAATTGGCTTTGTTGGTGTTACAACTCCCTGTATCAACCTGGGCTGAGTGGGTTGGGATATATGTCCTGCTAAATATCAAGGGGAGCTCCACCTTCATTGTGCTGCACATGCTTTCACATCTAGGCACATCTTACAGACATACCATGGAATTCCATATGACCCTGCATTACCACACTTCACTGTGTCTTGGATGTATATTACCAGAAAAATAGACTTTAAGGCTGATCTGAATGACTACAAAGTGGCAATAATAAGAAATCTTGTAGATCAGCGCAGAAAAGCTCTCACCATGGAGACCGCATGGGCAGTGTGGGCAAAGCGTGTTAAAACGACTAATACATGAAAAGGAAGCCATGAATAGCTTGAGGATGGCATAAAAGCAGACAGATAGCAAAAAGAAGCATTTGAAAGGCTTTTTTAAAATAAGGGTAAGACCTTTCTTCTTGACGTGGTTTTAAAAAGGATTTAGGAAGGTGAGATAAGGTCAGGTTACTGGATAACACAGACTTCCTGGGTAGCAAGATAGCTGTCAAATGAAGTGAGACAGCAGGAATGTTAGAGATGCCAGAGACGAGCTGGTTACAGTTATTAAGGTCTGAGGTGATGAGCTCAGCACCAACCACCTACAGAACATTACAGACAACTCAACAAAGACACCTGCTCAGGGTACAGCTGCAGTCCAAACAACCAACAAAATGTTTGGCTACTCAGTAAATGAGATGGTGAATAATGCAGAAAATATTATCTCTTTGTACCAACTAGTGCTGAATTGTCCATACTGTCCATGCCCCTCCCCAAGCTGCAGAAACAACTGGAGGTCAGAGAGTAAGAATGAGAATAAGCAAGTGGGGGTGGAGGCAGAGGCAGGGGCTATCACAGGAAGAGACTGAAAGGAATGAGATTTGTTTATCTCAGAAAGAAGACAGATAAGAAGGGTAACAGCAAGATAAAATACCAGATACTCTAGAGAAGAAGTGTCTGACTCTTCTCTTTACCTTGCTACATAATGCAAGAATAAAAGAACAGTCAATGAAATGAAGAGCTCATGAATCCAAAGCTGATCAAAGGAAATTCTCTTTCACATAATGTGTAATTGGACAGTGGAATATATCACCACAGGAAGCACTGAGGTCAAGAACTGTGTAGGATTCAAAGAAGGATTGGATGGCTATATCACAAGAATATCCAGTCAGAACTATTACACTAAACTTTGGAAGAAGTAAAAAGACAGGCTTCCAGAGTTTAAGCCGGTACCTGACTATGAGAGAATTAAAATTAGGTTTCTACAGGGGTAGATTGTCCCACATTTTTCTCTCATGTCCTTCTATCTTCTCTGCAAGCAGTTGTTTCTGGTCCCTTCAAGGCCGGATCATCAGTCCGCATGAACTAAACAATTTCTACTTTACCACTTCCACATCAGCTTCAGAGGCACTGAAAAGCTTTGTTGAGCTGCAACAATGCCATCAAATTCAACCCTTCATTTTTCCACTAGTGATACAGCTGTGGCACCACCTGTAGTAAATCAGCAGAAGGCATTTTTATCAGAGCACCATTTCCTTTAACATAGGGTGGCTACAACTGTGGACCTGCAGCCACATAGACATGGAGTGACAAGAGTTCGCTGCCTTCCTCCCCTCATCTCAGAGTCTAGCTCAGTCCTGTCTGCCCCTTTTCACTGTCTTGCATTCAGTTTTATAGAAAGAACAAAGCTTGGTAACATCCTAAACTTAATCCACAACAAGCATCTGTCTGTTGGGAGACCTGTGCATACGAACCTCCTTTTCCCTGATTATATTCCCCTAAGAACTAACCTTTTCCAAGGGAAGTGGCATACTGCCTTCTCAGGCCATGGCACTACATGAAAGGAGCCCAGACTTTCTGTCGAGGTCCATATAGTTAATCCATATGCTCAAAACCATATGTACCAGCTTCAGGACCTCAGAGCTAAGCAGGAGGTAGAGGCTCCATGCAGCTCAGCCCTGACGCAAAGGCAGCAGTTCTGTATCTACACCACAGCACATGTCAGTAAACTTACTTCACACGCCTACCTGATGCCTACACAACCAAGCACAGACTTTCTACATAGCTCTGGTAGGCTTAGGTGCCTGAAACTCATTTAATTGCGGTTCAAACGCTTACATCCCATTTTGCAGGTACACATGCTTCCAGGCTTCCTCTCTTTCCATAGCCTTGTAAACTACTCCATGGCCTCAAATTCAGCCTGTTGCCTTCCCATCTTCTCGTAAGCAGCAGCCCAACAGCTTTTCTCTGCCTTACCTAAACCCAAAGATAGCTCCTTTTCACATGGCATGATCCTGAGCAGGGCAACACTTACCTTCCCTCTCCCCTTTTCTCCTCTTTTAATGCAGCTTGGGATGAAAAGGCTGATGTTTCTGGCAGCAGTCAGATACAGTCTAGGAACCTGTACAAACTGAATTCAAATTAGAAGAAACACTGAAATACTGGGGAGGGATGCTTCCCCTAAACCATGTCACTATTTTTATTTGAGCCTTTATTGTCCTCCTGCTTGTTCCACAGGACAGTTCCTTAATTTGTGCATCACTCACTTGACTGAGTTATGTGTTCCTGAAGCTGTATTTACCCTTAGCTAACTCAATGAAGTCAGAAGGTAACCGTCTTTTTTTTTGTGTGCAGCAGTTTGTGAAGTTTCTGCTCTCTGCTCAGTACCACTGCCTTAATTTTTATAATCTCATAGCATTATGAGTGTTGTCTGGTGACTGTACTGATCATTACTATAATTTTAAAATCTCTTTAAGGTCTCTTTGACCCCTCAGAATGAGCCTCTTAACTTTGCCTCAGAACTTAAATCATTGAAACCATTAGAGTTTAGTTGCTTTATAATGTACCTTTCTCCAAACATAACCTTCCTGAGACAGTGACCCATACCATGCAGTATTCAGGAGGGGGCTAATAACCATCTTCATAGGACTGTATTGCCTCTTTCGTGGTGCATTATAGCTCACTGTTCCATCAGTCTAGTGTCTTGTTTGCCTTTTTTATTGCAGCTGTGCACTGAAGTGATGGTTTCTACGATTTTTTTTTTTCCACAGTAACCCCTTTCTCTCTCTGATCAGAGTGCTGGATGTAACACCCATTCCCTGCATTTGCTCTTTGTTCCCAGACTAATTACTTTTCATTTTCTACACCAAGCAGCATTTGCCATCTGCTGGCTCATCAACTAAATGATCCAAATCCCTTTTGAATCCGCTTGTATTGTTCCTTATCACTTCTCTGTGATTCTAGTTTTACTATCCAACCAGTAGAAATTTCACACATGTGAAGCTCAGCTGAGGCACAGGAGCAGAGACCCGGGAATCCACAGAATCATAGAATCATTTTGGTTGGAAGAGACCCTCTGGATCATCGAGTCCAACTATAACCTAACTCTAGCACTAAAACATGTCCCTAAGAACCTCATCTACACATCTTTTAAACATCTCCAGGGATGGTGACTCCACCACTTCCCTGGGCAGCCTGTTCCAATGTCTGACAACCCTTTCCAGGAAGAAATTTTTCCTAATATCCAATCTGAACCTTCCCTGGCACAACATATAATCATAGAATAGTTTGGGTTGGAAGGGCCCTTAAAAAGTCATTTAGTCCTACCCCTTGCAATGAGCAGGGTCATCTTCAGCTAAATCAGGTTCCTCAGAAATCTGGGATGAAACAGGTGCAACCAGAAAGGAAACAGAAGGGTCCTGGCAGTGCAGCAGCAGCAGCACCCACCCATCAGCACCAACTACAAAAGGCACCAGAACAAGCCACCGCAACATTAGGAGACTCCCTCGCTGCTCCTTCAGACTGTGTAGGGCAACCTGACACAAGAACGACACATAACTGGGGTCACATCGGTACCAGTGACACATGCCACCATTGTGTCCACACTAGCACTTACTCCACTCCCCACCTCACAGCTCTCCTGGAAGGAGAGGTACATGTCACATCTCCTCCTCGCGTCGTGTCCTGCTTGTGTCTGGATGTGTCTACACATGGGGAAAGGGAAAAAGGAAAAAGCAACATGGAAACAAAACAAGACTTCACCCGTATAAAAACCATCACTACTATGGCTCCACAAGCAAAAATATAAATTTCCTCTCAGCCCAGCAGAGCAATTTCTGAAAATACAGCACAAAGAACTCGTTCTGAATCCTCTTAGGAAACGTCCCATGCATGGAAGGCCAGATGTTTGCTGAAGAAGCAGGGGTCAGCTGGGGACACGCATTCTTTTCCCAGCTCTGAGCAGCAGAATAGTGCGGGCTGAGCGCTAATGCTTTTAAAGCAGGGTTTATGGGCAAGCCTTATGCTGTGCTGATGCATGTGCCACATGGCATTCTCTTGGAAACTCTTTTCTGCCTTAGCAACAGCAAGCCTGACTTGCTGGTCTATTGCCTTCGCCTTATTTTGTTTGTCATTTAAGGAAAAAATTGTCTCAGATTACCCAAAGTGAGCAATCCTTTGAATGACCTTTTCTGGTCTTCCCTTGAAGGCACTGCACACACTTGGGGCATTATCGGTTCCTATCCAAGATACATTCAGGTAAGAGATGAACTAGACGACCTGTGCATTTTCTTGCAAATTTTCTAATTATTTATTTATGTGGAAAATTACCACAGAGTGGTCAGTCCAGAAAGTTATAATTCTGCATCTGTTTTATCATCCATATGTAAAAAGAGTTATTTTTTCTTTAAAGTGCATTGACTTTTCTGAATGCCAAGTTCAGGTAGACCAGACCTGATTTCAAACAACATTTGCTGCTCCCATTTGCAGTGTTTTTACATGGTGATTTGAGTTAGGAGCACAAAACATGGATAAATCTTTAACAAGCTACAAGTGTCAGAAGAAATAACTTGTCCTATGCTTTTTTTCAAGCAGGAAACCAGCATGCCTAACCTGACTAACTTGCCCTCAGCTATAACTGTGATTGGAGATACTGCATTATATCCCAGACTTTCCATATGCTTAAAATCAGTTGGAGTTCTAGGTGCTCAGCATTTCTGAAAAACAGTTTTTACCTCTATTTCAGCATGGAAAAATCAGCATTCCCTCTGTACTAATACCCTCTGTTCTATTAAGACAGAGTAGCGGGAAAAAAGAGTTTTGTGAATTCATGGCAGCATTCTGTTACTCTTTATTAATATGTAAGTCAGAGGAATTCAACACAGGTATAAGTGGAAAGATTTTGCATAGTCCTCCTCTTAGTCTCAGGTCTCTGAGAATGAAGCTCCAAGTCAAATTTCCCTAAGTTTCACACCTGAAGGGTTTGCACCCCCGGAGAACTGTGACAGCCAAAATTCAGCCTTTTTTAACAATCTGGTTTAGACTTGTTCTCGTATATCGCAGCAGTATGATTTGTGCAGCATACAGCCTCATAGAACTGCCTGGAATTGAGGAGTGTGATTTGAGTGTGCATCTGTCACATTATTTGATTCACTGGAACTTTTTAAAATCTCCCCTACCATAACATGTAAACACAGCCTGGCACCTCAATCTTGCTCTCCCTTCTGGCAATTTCACATCCAGTGAAAGTAAGGCAGGAATCTCATAAAAATGGAAGGATTCTAATGTTCCCTCAATGTAAGCATGACTTTCCCTATCTCATCATCCAAAGCAATTGAAATTTTATCAAAGAGCACTGGAGAGGCCTCTGCCTACATGCAAAAAACAAAAAACAAAACAAAACAAAACAAATCAAATCAAATCAAAACAAAACAAAACAAACAAAAAACAAACAAAACAAACAAACAAAAATAAAAATAAAATAAAAATAAAATAAAAACAAAAAAACCACAAACAAAAAACAAGCAAACAAATAAAAACAAAACCCAACAACAAAATACCCACCCTGCCACTGGGTTTCCCAGTAGCCAGAACAGCAAAAGGATAAAGTGGTCCCTATTGACCTTAATGCATCTTTGATGCACTGAGACTTGCAGGACTCACAGGAGTGTTCGGAGTTGAGTTTGAAGACATTGTCTTACTTACCAAGTTTTTCTCATTTCAGATTCATTAATTTCTCTCACGGCACATTTCCCACGTAGCCATTATACATGATACTTGGATTGGTAGCAAACACATTTGTTTTGTCTTATCCAACTGTTTCTTTTCTCCCTACCCCTTTATTTTCCTGTATCTTCTGCAAAGAAAACAGAGACAAGTTCTGAGCCTGTAACCCCTAAGGTGACCTCATGTAAGAAGACTGTGATGCATGGCAGAAAGGTGAGATGAATCTAAGAGACTGACTTTTTTAAGACTCATCCTAGTTAATATCAAACTTGTTTTTCCAGATATGGAACTCACCATTATTCAGGTACCTCAAACCCCGAGAGAACAAATTTATTGACTAATTTCCACCATTGAAAAGCTTTATTAAGAAAGAATCCCAGTAACACCTTGCTATCTGTGCAGTGAGAACATGTAAGTCTGCTTGAATACTGCCAATGACATCCATTAAATACCTGATCAAAATGCAAAAAAAAAAAAAAAAAGGCAAACAAACAAAAAAGAACCCTTGGCAGCATGAGGAGGAAGCAAAATGTAGCAAAATGTATGGATTTCCATGTAACTGAGATCTCAGACAATTCTGAGGATAAGGAGGAGATTGACTCCCAGTAGAACAGGGAAAAAAAATAACTGGGGGTGACTGACCTTGCAACAGAAAAATCCTTCACCATCCTTAACGCCCATACAGACTACCTGGAGTTTACAGCAGAAAATTAACATTTCATAGAGTAAGAACATATACTGAAACAGGTTGCCCAGAGAGGTGGGAGATGCCCCATCCCTGGAGACATTCCAGGCCAGGCTGGATGGGGCTCTGAGCAACCTGATCTACTTGCAGATGTCCCTGATCATTGCAGGGGCTTGGACTCGATGGCCTTTGAACCCTTCCAACCCCAACAATCCTGTCATTCTATAATTCTCTCCTCCTATGCAACTTGCAAACAAGTCAACAAGGTCCTGCAAAGTCCTGCAGTCAGCAGGGAGTCCATCATCTTAGTCATTGTGAAGAGAGATCCATACTTCTGAATATTAACTGGGGAGTTAGGTAAGACAGACAGTTTTAGGCTTCTTTATATTATTGTGATCCAATACATCTACCTACGCTTTTGTTGCTGGTTGTTTTTTCTTTCATTTTTCCAGTTGTCAAACAGTGACTTTGTTGTTTTGGACAGACGATCCTGTGTTGTAGCAAGCACCTGCTTTTGGCAAAACTCCATAAGAATGTCTGTGTCCACCAACACTCCAAGCTCAGTTGGAAATGACGAAGAAACTATAAGAAACACAGCAATCGAAATCAAAGACTTCATCTTAAATTATCTTTGAAGTGGAGACACAGAACTTATAATCAGTAAGTGAATTTTAGTCTTAGGAAGACTATGAAAAGAAAAGGTCAATGATATAAAGGTACCCATTATGTTATATCTATGTATAGACAATATATTATTGACTAACAATATCTCTGAGTATTGAGTCATGGTTTCAGGTTCATCGAAAACTGGGCTGCAGGTGGCAAGCCACTCATGTATATTCACTCTTCACAAGGACAATTTTGCATTGAGGAAGCTGCTGAAATGGAGATGACAGAGCACTATCAGGATGATGTAGAAATCTTTGCAGATGTGCAATTTTCATCTAAAATAAGTTCCACTGCAGTGTCCTCGACTGCTTCAGCACAAAATTAGCCAAAATAAAACTTATTTTTGTGTAGTATTCCCAATTCCAAGGGCAGATGCAGCCCTGACGTATGACTGGGTTAAGGACTTTTCACCATTCAGCTGCGACCACAGAATCTGCACCAGTTAAGAGTGTTGCACCCATCAATGGTAATGACCAAGGGGAGAGGACTGAGGGATCTTTAGGTTCTTCTGCAGATCCACACTTTGTGCAAAACGGGCCTGATGCATTGGTCCATTCTGGCCACTTTTACACCACTTGAAAATGACTACTGGGGAGTAAAGTAGGTTGGTAAAACAGAGCCATCAGAACAGGCTCACATGCCAGCATTTTTCCTTTTCTTGGTTGGGCAGGTTAAAGACATAGGAGAAGTATTCATTGCTGACACCTTTCCCTTCAACCACTGCTCTGGTGGACTACAGCAGTAACGTAACAGCCATAGAGCACCACCATCAGCAAAATGCCAGGAGCCAACTCTTGGCTCTGATACTTTCCAACAGCCTTTCCACATTTGTTTTTCACAATTGTTCTGCCTCCTCCTATTTTTTGCCTAGATCTCTGTTTTTGTCTTGCGAGTGCCTGGGTACAGGCTTTTTAGCAGGGCGTGTTATGACAGGACAAGGGGTGATGGTTTTAAACTAAAAGAGGGCAGATTCAGGCTAGATATGAGGAAGAAATTTTTTACACTGAGGGTGGTGAAACACCGGCCCAGGTTGCCCAGAAAGGTGGGAGATGCCCCATCCCTGGAGACATTCCAGGCCAGGCTGGACAGGGCTCTGAGCAACCTGATCTAGTTGAAGATGTCCCTGCTCATTGCAGGAGAGTTGGACTAGATGAGCTTTGAAGGTCCCTTCCAACCCAAACTATTCTATCATTCCATGATTCCGTGCAGAGCCATTTCCCCTAATGGTAGACCCTACAGGTAGACTGCTGCTCTCTGCGAGTTTTGATCTTATGTTATTTTATCCTCCTTTCTGAACTGCTCTTAGTAACATTCTCAGAAAAATGAAAAAAAAAAAAAAAAAAAGAGACTGTTTGGAAGTGTAGATTATCCTGCAGAGGTGTTGTTTGTTTGGTTTGTTTGTTTGTTTGTTTGTTTCCTGTGGTGTTTAAAAATCACGCAAGAAAGAAAGAGATTTCTATCCCTGGCTAGAAATCTTCTTTTGCTTCTTTCACTAATGAAAGAGCAAGAGCATCTCTGCTTAGCAGAATTAATTACTTATGATTGTAATAAAACATATATTCCACCTAAAAATATCTGACTGCATTGTATTTTGGAGCTAATGAAAATTGGCCTAGTTTAAAAGCGTGTGCACATAGACCTTATGTGACATATTAATGTTAGAACCAAATGCTGCAGATGAGATTTTCCAATAGCAGTTTGACTGGTTACCGTGAAACAATAGTGCTTGGTCAGGAAACTACCGCAATAATCCTGCAGCTTTTACATGTCAATATTTAGGGCACCGCTACAGTCGGCTGTGTTACTACAGCATTGCAGGAGTTGCGAAATGTCTCTCTGTCATTCCTAACTGCCTCTCCACCCTGCGAGAGACGTGCGAAGCCGCAGATGAGCACGTACTCTCGCCCCGACTCACGTTTCCACCAGGGCTGCTCAACCTGAACCCCGCAGCACCTCTTCAAGATACCCGTAGAACCGCAGTGCCTTGCCCCCGGCCAGAGCCGCTTCCCTGCAGCCGCCCCCCCTGCCCCGCTTTCCCCTCCGAGGCGGCGGCCGCTCACACGCACCTTCCTCGGGGGCTGCGGGCCCGACCCGCCGCGCAGGAAGGCGGACGAGCAGGGGGATCGCCGCCGCGCCGGGGCAGCAAGGCGGCCCCGGGAAGAGGAGGGGCGGGCTGTGCCCGCAATGCAGCACCGCCTCGCCGGGAGAGGCCGGCGGAGCGGAGGGGCTGCGCCGCACTGGCTCTCCTACAGAGCCGCCGCCTCCCCCTTGGGCGCTGCAGCCGGGAGGATCCGTCCGTGCGGTACCGCGGTGCCCTGGGGCAGAGCCCGCCCCGTGCCCCCCGCGCCGCTGGGATTTGGCTGGGGGGCAGGGCCGGCGCAGCCTTGCCCGGATCGATCCCTCCAGCTGCAGTCAGCTGGCTGTTGCACGAAGGGTGTGTGTGTGTGAACACCTGGCTGTGCGTAAAAACGCAGCCTGAACGACTCGCAGGTTGTTGCATCGGGTGTGTTTGGGGATAATCGTGCATATCTCTACAAAACACCATTCCATGGTTTGTGCATAGAAAAATACCTGGGGAATGAGGGTGGACATGCTGTATCAAACTGCTGAATTACAGGGCTGAACCTGTTGGCATGAAAGAGTCCAGAGAGCCCTGCCAACACTTTGGGGTGAATTCAGTGTCCCCTAATCTCATCTCTGTGCTGTCTGAATAAAAATCACCTCTGCATTTAACACCAAAAACAGAACTTAAGTTGGGGAGTCTCCCACCTGCCATTAATTCAACACAAGTGTGTCTTCCAAAGAGGTCCTTGAGCAGTGAGCACTAGAGACTGAGAAGTAAGGATTATACCTACTGTATGACAAAGAAAAAGTCCATCAGCTCTCACGTTGCAGCCACTCCCAATTGGTTCTTTGCCTGTCAGGGGACCAGTGCCATAGAACACGAGCTACAGAAGCTGCAGGCCAGAGGCTGCTGTGTAAATTCAGAGAGCAGCAACTGGTTGTCAGTGTCATATTATTTGGCCTCTGCTTGGAGATAGTATGGGGGTGGTGAACCACCTATTACTAGATGATCAGCCTGGCTCCAGTAGAGTCAAGCAGTGCTTTTCCCCTTAAACATAACAACATACACACCAGCAAACTTGCAAGCAATGCAGTAGCCAATGCTATTTTTTTTTTTTTGTCCTTTCTCTGTGGAATAGCAAAGGATTGACTCGGTTGGCTCTTGTGTTCATATGTACTGCAGCAGCCCAAGATCACCCTGGGAAATGTGAGAGACTAAAAGGAACACAAAGAAGTATCAGCACAGGGAGAGATCTCCCATGGGGGGTTTTACGTGCCTTTTCTAACAACAAGAGAGCCAAAGTTGTTCTATATTTATGACAGCAGCCTTCAGAGGCCATAGCAGCCACAATCACTGCTCGGTCACGTCTCCCATATTAGGCTGCAAAGTAGCACAATGCTGAGCTGCTCATATTTCACCTGGAAATTCTTTTGTGCTGAAGTTACTGGAATTACATCAGATGTACTTCTTCTAAGCTGGAGCAGATTTAGAATCATAGAATAGTTTGGGTTGGAAGGGACCTTCAAAGCTCATCCAGTCCAACTCCCCTGCAATGAGCAGGGACATCTTCAACTAGGTCAGGTTGCTCAGAGCCCCGTCCAGCCTGGCCTGGAATGTCTCCAGGGATGGGGCATCTACCACCTCTCTGGGCAACCTGGGCCAGTGTTTCACCACCCTCACTGTAAAAAATTTCTTTTTGACTCAGAAAGTGACATTTATATGTACAGGTTGCTCAACAATAACATTTACCTCATTGAGATGCCACAGCTAAGACCACAGTCCCACTAAACTGTCCCTGCTTGTACATAGAGTGCCTCTCTCCCCAGCCCCAGATTTGATTCCAAACTCAGTGAAGGCAGCAAGAATGCTTTTACTGAAGTCAGCACACTTTGAACCAGGCTTCACCCTGTAAATATTTACCGATTAATAGCACGTGGCCCGGTTCCCAATCTGGCTACTATAACCTGAGATGTTTCTCTGTCAGCGCAGGAGGCTGCTGGTGCAGATGCATTTTGCAAGACATAGAAGAAGGTTGTTTACTCCTGTTAATAGCTGGCCCTTTCCCTAAAGTTTCCTGGTTTTATGCTCTTTTTAACATTAATTCCTTTCCTCTTTCTGTTTCTTTTTGAAGTAATATTGGCCTATTTTAACTAATTGTATGTAATCCTTGCTAGAAGTGTAGTATGGCTACTTCAGGCTTTTTTACTGTTAACTCTTAGAACAGCTTTACTTCACAAAACAAAATATTTGTCCCCACATGCCTCTCTAAATAATTGTTGGTTCCTCTTACAATTTGCTTATGTGTCAGCTTCTATTTAAAAATAAAATATAATCATTGACTAACCATTTTAAAGCTGTTCTTGCTAAACTAAATTAATCCCTATTCCACTTGTCTTTCTGCCTTTCTGCTCCACAACTGCCCCCTAGAGAAATAGCTCTGTAAGGAAAAAAATAATACACACATCCAGTCATGCAGTACTTTTAAGTTTGTTTGCTCCAGACTGGCAACGACTGAGATGGGTAGACATGTTTCCCAGTACAAATGGAAAATGCTGCCCCAGTGAAATGGATATATTTTATATAATCTAACTTTTCTGAACAAAGTATTTTTCAGACCTTTTTTTTTTTTTTTTCAGGTAATATAATTGCTGATGAAAACTAGACAGAAAGCAGGCACAATGTCTCTAAAATTTGACAGGTTAAAGCTGGTCAAATCTCTAGTTAGTGCTTCCCTCTGGCAGGTAACAGCCACATTTTAAAGAGGAGTTTTGTTAAAATACTGAGAGAAAGCCAAATATTTGAGGTTTTTTCATGAAGGTGCTAGAGGGTTTCTTATAAATATTTTTTCTAAATGAAATGAAGAATACACATCCTGGCTAAAATAGCTGATGGTCAGCTGACCTAGGCAGACCTGAATTTGACTTTTCGTTATGCTACCTGGATACTTTGAGCAGTATCTAACTAGCTATGAGGAAAAGTCTGGACATTCATAAAGGTCTTGTTTTTTTCACAGAGTGCAGAACACAAAAATACTTGAAATTGTAACATTTTTCACAGAACAGGACAACTGTTCCTTTGTTCTAGCAACGCAGGTAGAGAAAAGAAGGTTCCACATAAGTACTTTTCTTACCGAGAAAGACACCTACGGCTTCATCCCTGAAACTGAGCCCATGTGGGTAGACTGATGTGTTTCCAGCCAAACTGGAGCTTTGCCCAGCATCAATGGGGACTCCTGGCAAACCTGTCTCAGTAGATGCAGTTGTAGGACTGGGGCTATTTTCTATCTCTAAACCAAATCACATATAACATAATTATAACAGGTAACTCAGTTACAAACAAGTTTTCTGTAAGCAGCACAACTATTATAATAAGGCCTGGTTTCCTAAGGATTTGTGCCGTATTTCCCCTACATTCCCGTATCACCGTAACGCCCACTCTCCCATACAAGGATGCTCACATACCCTGTCTTTTCTCACGACTGGTCTTTTTTCCAGCCACCCCACAGACACACTTCACAGACTCGCCAGTGCTGTCCCGTGAGCTGTAACTGGGGAGGAACCACGGAAGGGCCCACACATACTGCAACTGGTTTGGCACAGGAGTGTGCTGGCTGACGCTAGAAAGCTCAGCAACTCAATTATTATATCATTATACTATTATATTATTATGTTATACCTTGGGCTCTCATGCTACCCCACTGCTGCTCTAACAAAACTTGTCAAGCTTTGTATTGTCGAGGCTGATTTCCCTTCTTCAAACTGGGCTCAAAAGGCCACAGGATTCAAAAGTTACCAGAGAAGGTGAGGTAGCACCGTTCCACTTTTTGGAAACCTAGCAAATAAAAAAAAAAAATTACAGAATCACATGTGAGGAGCCAGTGGGTGTTATTCCCGTACCCAGCAAGTGAGGGGAACAAGCACGCCCTATTCCTCGGGGAGAAATCCCTTCTAGTGTGAGGCTGGCGAGGCCTGAGCCTGCGCCAGCCCCTCGGGCCCACCCTCCGCAAGGACAGCGCGGGGCCGGGATCCGCCACCGGCCAGCCCCTCCAGGGACGCTGCAGGGGCGGCCTAGCGCAGGCCCCTCCGGCGGGCACAGCAGTCTCCGCGGCACGGGAGACACTCCCCCACCTTCCCCCAAAAAAGTGCCGCCGCCACAACCCCACCCGGGCCTTCCCCGCCCGCTTCTTCCGTGAAGGGCGGTGTGGGGCGCTGCCGACGCGGGAGCAGAGACCCCCTGCTCCGCTGCGGCGCGGCTCAGCCCCAGGCAGGGGAGCCGTGCGTGTGCCGGGGGCAGGAGACCTGCCATCTCCCTCCCTGCAGACCGCCAGCACCGGGTCCAGCCCGCCGCGCTGACGGGAGGACGCGGCCGCACTGCAGGCAGAAACGCACACCCTTCGCCTCCGCCGGCCAGCCGACTGGCTCCCGGCCGCCACCGGGAGGGGGAGAGCCGAGCTACTCTCGGCACGATGACCCGTCCCGTCCCGTCCCGTCCCGCTGTGACACCTCCGCCCGCGCCGCCGCTGCAGCAGCCCCCGCGCTTTGCGGCGCGGCCGTTGCGCCGCCAGGGGGCGCCGCCGCCCCGCGCCCTCCGCAGCCCACCCAGGCGCGGGGCGGTGAGCCGGAGAGGCGCGCGAGCAGCTCGCGCCCGCCCCGCCCCGCCCCTCCCCTCCCCGCCGTCACGTGCCCGGTGTGAGAGCTCCCCAGCTCTCTCGGCGGCGGCGCCGCCGCACGCGACGTTCCGCGGGGCGCGAGCCGCTAGGGGGCGCCCTGGCGGGGGGGACACGGGCGGGCCGGCCGGCTGGCCTGCCCGGCGCGCGCCGGCTTGTTGACCGAGCGGCGGTTGGTGGCGCGAGGCTCTCTCGTGACGCGCTCGCAGGAAGGGCGGGGGGAGGAGGGGCTGCTGCTGGGGACACCGAGGCGGGGAGGAGAAGGAGGGGGGAGAGAGGAAGGAAGGAAGAGAGAGAGGAGGGAGAGCGCGGCCGGAGCGGAGAGCGGAGGAAGGCGAGCAGGAGGCGGTGACTGCGTGCGTCCGTCCGTGCCGGGGTGGGGGGAAGCCGCGATGTGAAGCCCCCACACGGCCCGGCAGGGCAGGCGGCGGCAGCGCCCCGGGAATGTGCGTCTGGGACTCGGCGAAAGGTGAGCGGGGGCTGCCGGAGCGGGCGCCTTCCCCCTCGCGGCGCGGCGGCCCTGGCCCCCATGGCCGCCCGGCTCTCGCGAGCGCGCCCTGGCGCGCGCGTGCGGAAGGCGGCTCGGGGCGGGGGCGGGAAGGAAGGGGGATCCTGAGGCAGACGCGGAGCCCGCAGCCCTTGCCCTGCCTCAGCCCCTCCCTGGGCCCGCGGCCTGGTCCTGCTCCCCCGCTTCCCCAGCGCGGGGCTCGGCGTGGGGAGCGGAGGGGTGGGGGCAGGGGTGGGAGGGGAAGGGTGGCGCGCGGGGTTATGTAACCGGCGCGGGGGCCTCGCTGAGCCCCGCTTGCCCGCGCGCGGGAGGGTGTGCGCGCGGGCGAGGGGAACAAGGCGGCGGGGGGTGACGGGCCTCTGGGCACGCGCGCGGGCGCGCCGCTGCAAGTTGCCGAGGGTGTGCCAGGTGTGTGCATGTCTGGGTCAGCCACCCCCGCTCGGCGCCTGCCCCTCCCCCGCCAGCCACGGCACCTGTGTGTGTGCGCCTGTCACATGAGGCCTGCGCTTCAGACACAACACGGTTCCCGAGGCAGAGCCCGAGTGGGGCTGCGAGTGTTTTGCTAGCTAAGGGGTCATTGCAGGGAAATAGGTTGGAGGAGAAGGAAAGCCCAGGCGCTGGTGCAGCCTTGCCCGTCTCGAACACACCACGCACACTGGGGCACTCAGCTGTAGCAGCATGTGTCTGCGGTTTTTCATCGTGTTCGTTTCAAGTTCTATTTGCTGAGCAATAGTGTTGGGTATAACCAGTGTGCCGAAGGGAAGAGACCCGTGTTTGATGAGTAAGCCTGTGCTTACGAACACCGAGGGACAAATGTGTTCACTGATGCTTCTTCACCCCTGCCCCATCTAATGTTGGTGCATTTTGCTATAGAGTTACTATTGATTTGACCTGTGACACTTAACAAAAAGCCCCTGATGAGAGATGCGCAGTAATGGCATGGTAACCTTAAGAAGTGAGAGAAAGATAATATCACAAGCATGTCATTTTTTTTTCTGGTGGAGAATCTGTGTTGTATGCTGTAATACGCAGTTATTTCTTATGCTTGAAAATTAATGTCAAAGTCTTCAAAATGACAGGGCTGTGAATACTCTGCTTGTATTAGAGATTTTCTTAATTAAAAGATGAGTTGGTGTTTCTTCCACATCTTGATTTGAAATCCAGGTCCAATCTCAAATTTGATATTGTAGTCCAAAGAAGCAAAACCAGGGGATTGTAATTTTACAATCCAAAATATCAATTTATTTAGATGCAAATGTTACTTAGATAAAATTGTTTTAAACAGTTGCCTAATTACGATTAATTGGAAGAAGTTATAGTTAAAATTTATTTCTGAAATAGTTGTATTTTACTAAGGTTTATGGTATTTAACACAGAAATGCAAATCTCTGACAAATTCTTTGCCATCTTGTTTCAAGCATATATTATTACCCATTCCCGCCATATTGTTCTTTCGTTCAGTCCGTTTCTCCCACTGGACAAAGTGCCAAATTCCTGTTAGTAAATAATCCCAAGCTGTCAGGCTGGAGGTCATTGGTAGGACAGTATTAGTAGAGGCACAGTGTCTACCTGCCTTTTGACTCACTGATGTTTAACTATGTGAAGACAGATTGTTTTGAAAGTAAAGCTCTAATAGTGAAAAAAAAAATAGCATCTTTCAAGCCTTGATAGTGAACTGATTGTACATTTTTCTGTTTACAGTATACATGTCTTTAGTACATTATTCAGTAATTGGTCTTTCAAACATAGCACCAGTCCATCTTTCTGGATAGTATGTACGTATTCCTACTTAGTCAGAGCTTGTTCTGATGCAGTGATAGTGTATTGTAACTGAGTGCTGATTTTTATTAGTATTTTCTGATCCCTTGACCTGGATGTCTTTTTTAAAGAAACTTCATGGGAAATTTTAAATCTTTCAGGTACTAGAGAGATTTTTTTAAAAGTAAGAATGATTCAAACACAAAACCAGGTTTTGAGTAGGTAGAAAAAATAAGTATGATTATAGAGACCTTTTTAAATATATCAGTTGTTCAGGCCAAGCAGGAAAATAATAACTTGCTTGACCCTGCCTTGTGCTTTCCCAATTTAATTTGTCATCTATTGGTTATTTCATGAAGAATGAATTTTTTTATATTGAACGTTTTTCTATTTTAATTAAAGGTGTGTGTTATTATCACTGAGATCTCTGTCAGCTCTTAGCTGCGTGTTTCCCTGGTATAGATATAACGAGGGAGCTTAGTATCCAAATGTTGAAACCTTCTCTCAAAAATACAGTCTAGATTAGTTTGGTGATAGTGCCATGTGTTTAGCAAAGCGTAGCAAAATGAGAAAGCCTAGAAGCAAATAGAAATGAGAGGGGCCATGGAGTTATAAAGTAAGTTGAAAGTAAGAAAGCAAATCTAAATGGATGCAAAAGAGCGTGAGGAATTTGGAAACCTGAGTAATATGGTATACTTGTGGAAGTGATGCTCCCTGAGAGAGGCTTTCTGCTCTGTTGTGGATACCAGACAGCATTTTAGTTGGAGACAGAAATGTTTTTAGGGAGGAGGGCCTCCCATGTCTGTGGTCCCTCCTACTTCTGTATTTTGTGTGGAGTAACTGGTGCTCATAAGGTAGAAGTCAGAATTAGGAAACTGGTTTTCTTTCTTGCTCTTCAGTGGAAGAGAGGTGTATGTGCTTTAAATTCTGGGCTGTGATGATAATTTCCATTACTGCAGCTTGTGTTTTCAAAACTAATGTAAAGACTGCTGCTCCTGTAGCTAAGGTATCTGTGACCATTGCATTCATCTAGAGGATGCTTTTAGTTTGGTATACCCATAGAAAGGATTGTTGTATCTTCTGTATTCTTTGCTGTAAATGCCAAAGCAGACCACGATCCCTGAATTTCAGTGTTAGTTTTTGGGAAAGTACTATTATATTAAATTTTTATTTTATTAATTTTTAAAAATTCATTTCCTATCTCAAAGCTTTAGGGTCTCCCAGTTGGTATTCTACCTCTTTCAGAGTGCTGAAGCTGGTGATTTGAAATTTAGTTGCTTGCATAAGTAAAGCTTAGCCATATTGTGGTTAACTCTTCTGCTTTGGTTTTGCTTTTGGTTCCCAGCTATCTGTAAAAACTTCAACCAATTCCCAACATATGGAAATTATCAGCTGTATCGTCCTTATTTGGTCTGCTTGAATTTGTGCAGACCTTTTCAGCTTCTTGATTTATGAAGGTAAATAATTCCGAAAAGAGAAAGCTAATTCTGCTCAGAGTAAGACACTGCTCAGGTACCTTGCAGAGTCATTTTTGCAAATGCAGGTGCATTGGTTTGAATGCCAAAATGTGAAAGCAGGGCTGAAGCTGTGCAGAGTAGGATCGACAACTGCTCTGAGGTTTTTCAGTGTTGATTTAAAGATTGGCAGTATTCTGCCAGGGTGAGATATGAGGTGTATTTTGGCAGCATCCTGAGGACTGTTGCCAGAATTTTTTGTGAGATTCTAGTTGTCAGTGAATATCAAAAGTAAAATAAAGTTTGTCCATCATGTTCATGACTTCATCTTTTTGAGGTGACTCAGGTCAGCTGTTAGTTCAGGGCACAATGAATCAGCATCATGGTTATACTCCATTTAGATAATTTTGGAAACCTAGGAGCTGTTGCTGTTTAGAGAAAACCATGAAATCACTGGTAACTCTTAAAAATAGGAAAGCCCATGACACCATGGCATGTAAGGTAAATTATGAGTGCAGTTATCAAGTACAGTAAATGTATTTTACGATTTTGTGCTTTTGAATTCAACTCCCATTTGAACTAAAGAACTAATATAATGTTCTGTATTGAAAGGATACTGCTCCTGGTTTCTGCATCTGCCTTTTGTTTTCAGGAAACATTAGAGCATTGGGAAACTGGAAAGAGTGGCTTTTCAGTCACTATTTCCTAGACTTCCATGCTGAAATTGCGTTATTTGGTAAGCAGTTCCGAGAACACTCTTACAAAACAATGCAGGGCAAAGGGAGAGGACTAATGACTTTTCACTTTGATATCTAGCTGATCAGGAATTAGCAGTTGTAAGTGTTGTCCCTCCATAATGATTCCTATAATTTCTGCATTGATTTTTAACCTTAGTTCTACAAACACCATGTTTGCCTGGGGTAGGCCACTTTTTGTCTGTGGTCTTTTTGTATCGATCTGTCTCGAGGAAGCAGCAGTGTAACACTGATGTCAGATGTACTTAAAACCACTTCATGACAAGAATGCAACTCAGATTTGAGTTTTATTCAGGGACGCCTAAGTAATAGAGCATTTTTGTTTTGTCCCAAGAACAAGAACTTGGAAATGTGTTTTTCCAGAACACAGAGGCACTGTACTCTCTCTTTTCTTTTCCCTCAAAATCTAGGGGAAAATTTGAGAATACATTGTATCAGATCAAAAGTTTGCCTAGATAGTAGTGAAGAAACTATTAGGGATACTTTGCCTTGACATTCTGATTTCCTGTAGTTTGCTGCCATTTTAAAAAAATATTTAATAGCTTTTTATTCCATTCATCTGTTCAACCCCTATGGACTTTTAACATCCTTGGTGCTCTGTGTCAGAGAATCTGCAAATAAACCAGGCAACAGATGAAAAACTATTTCCATTTGTTTTGATCTCTCCACTTACTAATTTAATCTGATTCTTCTAAGCCTTGTTGGTCTGAGTTGATGATAAAAGTATTGTCCATGGACTAACAAAAGATGTCAAAAACTTGAGTAGAAATTTAGAACTTCAAGGCTAAGCATAGAAGCCATATCTTGTGAAGATTTTACTTCAAACAAGATTTTGCAGCTTTGGAAGTTTCAAAGGCAAATCCAGAAAAACATTTGGTAACCTGAGTATTCAGTGTCAGTTGGAATTAAGTAATGTCATTCAAAAGCTGCCATGAACAGAAGATCTGCCTATTTAAATACTGAATCTGTGGTTATCAATACTTTTGCCAGTAAAGTCACTTGAGTTCTTAGATTTGTGCTGCTGTACATGTTTAGGGCTGCCCATATATGAGGGGAGAAACGGTCCTCCTTACTATCTGACATCAGCTACCACATGAGACTCGCAGAGTGGACACTTCTTCTGTACAAGTTATGTTTTTTTTAGAAGTGGTGCCTTCTCATTACACTGCTTAGAGGATTCACCCAGAGAGCGAATTTGTTTCCATGGCATTCTCTGTTGCTGAAATGATTAGTCTGGGCAGTGAACAATCAAATTGGTCAGCAACAAAAATAAGTTTGTTGTGTACACACGCACATACATTTATATACACACATATATAACCAAACAAATACATAAAATCAATCAAAAATATACAGTCTTTTTTGACAAGATGTCACCAGTCTGCTGGTCTGAAGTCTGGGGAAGCTGAAGATAATGTATGTCAGGAGTTTTTGTCAGAGCAGTTCCTCTTCATTTGATGTTAACAAATTCAGAGCATTCACAGATTCTTTTGATCACCTTGTGAAAATTTTCCAGTTGTTTATTTGGGACCGTAATACCTCCGCTTACCCACTTTTCCTGCCTTGTTAGTTTTGGTTTGTTTTTCTTTTTTTTTTTGGTTTTACAAGGATGCTTCCCTCAGTTGCTCTGAGGAATTCTAAGGAAGCCCTAAATCATGCAGCAGCAGCAGCAACTGTTCTCGTATTTGGGAGAAGGGATCATGGTTTACTTATGCTACGCACTAGTTGCTTGACCTATGCTTCAGCATAGGCTTCTTGTGTACGATGTGAATTGTAAGACTGGATTGTCTGACTGAGGAGTGCACAAACTGAAAACTACCTAAACGAATTCTATTGATTTATTAGGTAGAAAAATGACCATTCCGCTCTTCCTTTTCAAAGAAAAGAGTAATGCTATTCTTTGTTTTCAAATACTATAGACAGCTAAACATAGGGTCTTGAAGGAAGAATACACAAGTCATATACTCATCCTCCTTATTGTTTCAGGTACTCAAGTCCAAGAGAGAAAGAAAATTTCCTTTTGGTGATTTACAGTCCATTCACTATGTTGCTATTGAGAGTCCTAATTCCACAAGCAATGCTGCTTATTCTGATTTTACTTAATGGATTTTATTCTGGAATCTAGACATTTAGAAGCTGTCATAAAGATTGTGAGTGTGCTGTGTCCTCTTTGGGTTGAAGCTCCAAAAGAATGTAAGTGCTCAAGAGAAATAATTAAGGCAGTCGCTGAAGTCTGCTGCCAGTGTATTGTGACAATTAGAAGAATTGTATTAAAGAGGTGATATTTGAACTAAAAAGTGTATTGAGCTACATGGTTAAATGTAGCAATGAAAATTTATGAAGAAGAGCCACTCATCACTGAGGAATTCTGAAGGAGGGTGGGAAATTTTACTGAACAGTGTAGAAATGTAGAAACTGAAGCCATAGTCTTCTGTGAGCAAAAGAAAAATTCAACTGAGTTAAACCACTACTCGTGACAAGCTCTAAATGGACTGTAGGTGCTCCTGAGTGTTACTCGTAGAGGGGAATGAAACATTGACAGTTGGTCTCAAATTGAATCTGGCTTACTATTTTTCAAAGAACTAACTGTCTCAAATGCCATGTATAAAAGCAAAAAGACTATATTCTCAAAAAAAGATTGCTCAAAGCTGTTGCAGACTGTGCAGTGATGCTGTTTTCTGTACCTTGTACTCATGGTTTCTTAATTTGTGACAGTTAACACAGTCATCTGTCCCAGACTCCAAGTCAGTTGTGAGGAGGTCTAAACACTTTTGTCCTGTGTGGCTTTCATTTAAATGGTTACCTGTTGTACAACTGCTTTAGGTCAAAATACATGTATATTTCTTTGTTGTTATTGAGTATTGAGTTCTTGATGTTAAGGTAAACTGATCTGAAATAAAGGTCATTTTGAGTTGCAAAAATAGTCAGTTTGGAAATGGGATTAGTTTAGCAGAGTTCTGTGTCTTTCTGGTGGAGTGACTGAACTGAAGGTCAGAGTGTCATTTCTTTGCTGTCAAGCTCAAATGAAAGTATGCACAGAACACAGTTTTAGAATAGTCATCTACACATAACTCCTTATTCTGAAGGACTTGATTTTTCTGTGCTTTATGTGGATTGTATGATATTTCACCTTTCTAGCAAATGTCATGGATGTTCCTATTTTAGAAAAATACTATTTCTAAATTTCTCATGCTCACTAACAGTTTTGTGTCTTATATTTAATTTGGCCAAGGTTTTAGTGATTGTTCTTTCTTAGTTTATACTCCTAGGTTTACTCATAGGAGACAGGGGTGGTGTTGGGTGTGTTTTGGGACAGGTATTTTTCAAGTGTCTTTCAGCTGATTTCATTTCTGTTGCTTTAAAATATCAAAAATTGAACTGCAAACCAGAACTTGCTGGTTGACTTTGTAATATCAGGTGCTTGTTATTAGAACCGATTATCATCAGGGCATGTGTGGCTTAAGATGGGGATCTGTTCGATTGTAACTTGCTATGAAAACTTTTGCCCTGTAGAAAAGGTGAGGTAGCCTACCCCTCTTTATTGAGGGGGTGGAACATAAGCAGGGCAGTTAGTGAAGAGTAGCTAGCTCATTGTATCCACGTTCATGCCACAGTTGGACTGTTATAGCCATGACCCTAGAAGTTGGTTTCCAAGATAATATTAAGATCTCACTGGCAATAAAAGGAACAGTCCCATCCATTCCTCGTTTCTGGCCTGTCTGCTTTGGCTTTATCTGATGCTTTTGTGAGTCAGTTCAGCTTGCTGAACTAGCAGGAAACAAACCCATAAAATTATGTCAGTTTTCTATTGATTTAGTGAACTGAATTGCACATAGCACCAGTATGAACATAGAGGTCGTGTGAGTCTAGAGGTAGTGGAGAGGTTGGGAAGAGGGGATAGAGCCTATTAGGCCAGCAGAGGTTGAGGAGCAGAACCATCCCTTTTGGTGGCAGTTAGCCATCAGGTTGGCTCAGCCATCTTATGAACCCTCACCCTGAGAGTTTATTTCCTGCCTAGAATAAAATTAGTTGCTTCGCAGCATACTAATTAGTTTATTTTAATATGGAACAGTAGTCTTAACTCTGAAGTGTCTAAAATCACAGGATTTACACAGTATCTAAAACATTTTGAATTATCTTTTTTATTTTTAGGTTCTTTGACTGAATTCTGAACTTTTCAATATGTGGTAGAAAACTGTATTAGATCCTGAAGCAGTAGCTCTTTTTCAGAAGAATTAGCCAAGAATAGAACTCTGTTGTGCTGAGAAATGCGTAAACACATAAGACAGTTCTTTCCTCAAAGAGCTTGCAGACTAGTGCCAAGTAGAGTGGTGAGTTTGATGTGGAAGCTGGAATGTAGATGTATGAAACTCAAACAGGCCATGAAATACCCACTTGTTGGAAACAACTTTTAAGCTGTGCTGAGTTGGGGTGGATCCAATCTACAGTTCAAGCAAAAAATTATGATACTCAGTGGCACGAGTTATCCATACTTCGTTAGCAGTAGAGTTGCACCTTCAAGAATAAGGCTTGTGGTGTTTGAGTATAGTCATTAAATCAAGTTCTTCTGCATTAGAGGATATTGACAGGATGTTCACACTGGTCAGGAATGCAAAATAGCTGTTTGAATGTGTTATACTTTCACTCATCTTTCAGTTACCTGAAACTGGATTATCTGGATTAAAAGCTACTAGTGCCATGTGTTTAGACACAAGTTTAGTAGGGTTATTTGTTGAGTCATGATGCAGCTTCATTTTGTTTTTGGAAATAGCTCATTTGCTTCTGTGCAGTGCAGAGCCAGAAAGTGTATATTCTCCCAGATTCAAGTTGGCTCCTTGAAGAGGCAGCAGAAATATCTCTGCACTGTGTACATGGAAAAGGGAATGCTGAAGAGTATGGCAGACACAACTCCAGCTCGGACAGGGCTGATACTGACCTAGAATTAAAAAGCTCATGAAGATTCATCTTCAGTTCTTATAGAGTCATCAATATAAGTATGTTGTGCTCCCAAGCATTTTCCCCCATAATACCTGTGATTTTGGTCTGGGTTTCTTGGTTATCTGTTTTATCCCAAATGTCTGAGATAGCGGAAAGACACTTACTTGTCTTAGAGCCATACCAGCCTGAATTTAAAGTATTTTAAATAAATAACTTTCCTGCATCAGACTGTATGTGCTACAGGAGAGATTAAACCAAGTATTAACATAAACATTCACATCTAAATTCCGTGTTTTGCAATCTGAACTCTTACAGTTGCTGTGCAACTCCTCTGTATACACAGACATGTTTATAGATGTAGACTTAACGTTTCATTCCACTAGCTGATCTGTAGGCTTTGATTAACAGTCTTTAGTAATAGGACTAAGTGGTTGTAGGTTGGGAAGTAAAATGCTAGGCCTATGAAGCAGAGTGCAAAGGGATGTTACATACCTTTTCCTAGTGGGCTGTATTGAGTATTTCTGAGCCAGTCATGTACAAAGCATCAAAAACCTTAGTTTCTCTTCTAGCTTCAGTTTTGAAAAGGATTACACAGTAGAAATTTGAATTTTAGTTAAAGAACCCTATTTTGTAAAATGGTAAGATTTTACCATTTTTATGTGGTCCAGAAAGAGATGCATGGCCAAATTATGTTAATTTTGATCACAGGAATTATTAACTTGATTTTTTTTTTTTTCCTTTTCTTGAAACGTTGTTTCTCTTGCACTGAAAAATTGGATTCTATTCCTGGGAATGCTATTTCTACTTTTACAGGCTTTTGTGTAGTTTCAGAGTTGTTTAGGGTTTCTTTTTATATTTGTGTTCACAGGTCTAGAATATGAGCATTTCAATTTTATTTAGAAAGCTTTTCTCTAGGCAAAGGGTCATGTTATAGCTTGTCCTTCAGGTTCTAGAGATACTCTGAGAACTAGTAACTATGGTGGTTCACTTTCACTGAGTCACTGTGCCTTTGTGAAAACAGAAAAACAGTTCTGAAACAAGTTAGATACTACAGTCGCAAGAAGGATGAACTCTTGAATGAAACTGGCCTGCTTGCGATGGGTGTTTAAGTTCCCTGTTTTGTTTTCCTCCCCCGTCTTCTGCCCTCACTTCAAGGGTTCTTTACGAAGTATGTATGTTATTCATCCCTTCATTGTGATTTCTATAGAGGGAGCATCACATCATCCTTATAGTTTTTATTTAATGAACCAATGAGAATGTTTCAAATCTTGCTTAACTTTTCCTCTGATTTAATATGTCCTGTGCAAGATACCTGTCATGCTCATTTACTCTTTAGGTTTCAGCTGGGCAGCTGTAGAGGTTATCTTCATTCTCAAAGGAAAATTTGTGCTGTAAGCACAAATCTTTAATAGTGGAGGTTCTCCTTAGTCCAGAAACCTTGTTTCATCATTCAGTTCCTGGAACTACAAAGGGAGAAATTAGTCTCCCAGGCTTTCATATCAGCATAATAATCCCCAAACTCAAGACATGAGCCAGAGGCATCTAGTAGTCACTGAAATACCATGTTCCTAACTTGTGTGTTTAGAATTGAAGTGGACTGGCTGAGTCAAAAATCACATCTGCCAAGGAAATGATAAATCATTATCAGATGTTGTAAGCAGGCATTACAGCCTAGCTTCTCTAGTTTTGGAGGTTCTCGGAAGACAGCTTTTGTGCACTTGATATATCATGCTTTTAACACACTAACCTAAAATGGTCTTGTTTTCTGATTTCTAGTTTTAATTAAACTAGGCACGTATGCATGATTCTGATTTTGATTTGCCCTACTGGATGTAGTGTTCTGATCTAATGGCTTTTAGACTAGAGATCTTCCTTAGCTTCGAGTGTCCTGAATAAAAATTAAATGCGTTTCAAGGTTTCAGAAAAAACTTGCCCTCATGAAGGCAGTTCTTCAGTTTATCAGGCATCAGGTATTTTAGTTTAAGCAAGAGGTTGTGTATATGTGGGTCAGAGTAACTACCTATCAAATCCTATCTTCTCAAGAACTCAGTGGTTGGAATAAAGGACATCTTTTTGTTAGACTGATGTTATGGTGGCTTATAGTATGCATTTCGAATGGTTTTGAAGGTTCTTTCATTGTTTTGTTTTTCCAGAGTGTTTATTTTCATATGAATTTTTTTTTCATAGACTTAAAAACAGCCCAGGTTGGAAGGGACCTTGAAAGACTCTCTAGTTCAACCTTACATGGACAGGGAAGCCTAGATGAGATTTATCAAGCACGCTGCCCAATTGCATCTTAAAAATCTCCAGTGATGAGAACTCTATCATGTGCCTGTGTAGGTTGTTGCAGTGATTGATTTTTCTCACTGTAAAAAATTTCTTTCTTATATCAAGATGAAACCTCTTCTGGTGCAACTTGTATCTGTTGCCACTTGTCATCTCCATGTGGCTCCTTGCGAAGAGAGACCCTCCATCCTTTTTGTACTCACTCTTTAAGACTTTGTCTTCCTTTATTATGAAGGAGAAGGGGTAATCAATAGTTTAAGATTTAAGATTTTGGTGTTTCTTATGAACTCACACTGTTTAAATACCTATGGTATCTAAAAGCACTACATAACATTTTCATTAATGAATGTGGGGTTTTTTTTGAACTTACACTTTTCTGTTTTCCCCAATAACTTCTTATCCAGAAGTGATAGATTTGAATTACAGTTGACGTCAGCTGATGGAAAAATACAAGTTTTCCATATGAAATAAATCATGTAGCCATTTCCAGTATGTCCTCTACAGGAAAAAAGTCAGATTTGTATTTCATGTGGTCATCTAGCTCATCATTTGGCTTGCTGCTCCGTAAGAGTTCTGTGTTATCTATTAGATGTAATCCAGTCCACTAAAAATTAATTTCAGAAAGCCCAGCATCTTAAAAGTTGGTCTCTGAGTAAGAAATGCAGGTACCTAAAGAAAAAATATACTGAGGAGGGGTTGCTTTCTTTTGGTTGCTGGTATAAAGCCCATCTCCTTGACATGTGATTAATCTTTATAATTATATACGTATGTGTAGGTTATATATCAAATTACAGCAGCTCTAAGAATAATAGAACCAGGTGCCTCATGATCTTCCTGTTTTTGTAGAGGTCCTGAAACTTGTCTTTTCAAGGTAGTTATACCTGTTTTGACTATAATTCTATGATTGCCTAATTTGGCATATTTGCAGTATTCCATGAAAACGATCATATTTATGAAAACTTTCCTGCAATTGTGTCTTGTTCTGCAATCAAATTTGCCTGCAATCCAGGGTGGTTTATCTGGATTTCAGAATATACCTGCTTGGTGGCTCTAGACCAAAGTGAATTTAAGAGCTGAAAGCTAGAAGTCAACTTTCAGCCAGGTTCAGGGGAAACAAAATTTTAATGTGATAAAGGAGGCAGTCTCCAGAACAGTGCAGTAGAAGGCCTGGACAGGAAAATGACCAAAATGCATTATCTTCGTGCACAGCTGTGTATGCTTTCTGGTAGGCTGGAGACTGAGAGAAGCTTCTGTGCTCCATTACTGAAGAATGCTGTGTGGATAGGCCAGAGAATAGGTATCTTCTCAAAAGCAGACAAGGATTTAAAAAAAAAAAAAAAAAAAAGTTTACTTCCTTCTGTGTATTAACTGTAGTTTTGTGCATTTTTATGGACGATAAAGGAATAGAAATTAAATATTTAATAAAATAAAGGTGACTGCCTTAAATCTTCTTCCTTTTAGTTTCAGAGTCCTGTCCTCACGCTTTCAAGAGCTGATAGCCCTAAAAGACAAAACAGTGTTTTTATTTAGGGAACTGCTTAGAGTAGAAAGTGAGAGATTTAATGGCAGGCAGTGACCTCGTGATCTTACTACATCATTAATCAATATTTTAAAATCAGTGTTACAACAGCTATAGTTAATGCGAATCACTTGGGTGCAGTGCACGGTTGGCCACAGTCCAAAATGTTTAGTTTTTTTCTCTCCACCAGTTCTGTTCTAGCCTACTAATAGCTCATCTGGGGACACTGCTGTGTACAACAGATCATGGTCCAAGGATAAGTGTTTTGCATTAAAAAAAATCTGCAAATTGTCTGGTTGGGTGTAGTTATTTATTTATTTATTTTATCATCGTGAACAAACAAAGAACTCTGAGGAACAAATCACAAACCTTGCTATAGATCATGCTAGATCATCTAAACAACTGGCTTTTATTAACCATAAGATGGCCTTTAGTTTTTTCTTTCAGTTTTGTGTGATGTGTTGAATTGGAGCAACAGTGTTTGGATCTTTTATGATTAGCCCTAAATCCATTGGTGAAATGGATCTGGTACCAGGAGGTGTTTGCCTGCATCTCACCATGCAGATAGTATAAAATAGGAAATAAAAAGTTGTTCCTGACTTGGGCAATATTTTGCATGAACAGTAGCAACTGTATTTAAGAACCTTTTATTATAGGAGATGTATGATGAACAGGAGGAATTTAATAAATCATAATGGAAGCTCAACATTGTAATGAGTTTTTTGAGTTTTGGGTGAATAGAGAAAAATGTGTGTGTGTTTTTTGATACACAGGTGCTACACTATGCATTACTACAAAACCAAGTAACTAGGTTTTTATGCAATTTTTAATATTTAGGTTAACTCATATTCTTCATTGAAGCCCACTGAAAAATGTAATATTTGTGATAATCTGTAGATGACCTGTAATGCATCATTGAAATGACACTGATGATATTACTAAACCTCTAATTGATTCAGCGTTTTTCTTCCTACGCAGAAGCTTCAGTATGAGGCGAGGTGGATGGCGGAAACGGGCTGCCGATGGCGATGGCTGGGGAATATGGGTATGTTCAAAACCAAATAGCTTTTTTTGCAGAAGAGTAAGTAGTAACTGGCACTGTGGTTATAAAGGGTTTACAATTATGCTATATGTGCTAAAGGTATGCTATAACTTAAAACTTTTTGCCTCATTTGAAAACCTGTAATTAAGTTCAAAAGAAATTTTTTAAATTACCAGGTTGTGAAGTCTTCCTTCACAATTATCCACTGAATTGCATTATTAATAAGTGCAGACCCTTGAATAGTTTTAAATCACCATTTAAAAACTAAACTAAATAATTTTTAAAGTATTTATGGTTATCCTATATAAATGGACAAACAATAACTGAGATGCCTAATTTACATAAATGTTTATGATACTACTGCCTCATGTATATTTAAGAACTGAAAATAAATGGAGCTTAATGAATATTCTCTACATTATTTCTTTAGGTAATGACCCTCCAATTTAGCATCGTAACTTGCGTCATTCCCTTATTTCTTTTTTTCTTCTTTCTTTTTATTCTATAATAATTTTTATATAGATAGAATATTTTTCTTATGGAATAAGATTAAAGAAGTATGAAATAGATCCCACTATGTTGGTAACAAGGTGCAGTTATATTGAAGATAAGAATTTAGGGTGGAGGATTTGCTGGGTTTCATTTAGAAAAAGAATATGCATAATGTAGGTTGACCAAAATAAATTTGAAGGAATGCTGCTTACCTTTCCAGTCTTACAATTGATGAGTTTCTGTCTGTAAATGTTAGAAAATAAGACTGCCATCAACAGTTTGGTTTTGTTTTGTTTTAACTTAAAAACTAGGGCGGGTATATGTCAGCAAAGGTTAAGAAGCTGGAGGATCAGTTCCGGTCAGATTCAGCCATACAGCACCAGAAGGATGGAAATTCATCAAGTATCTTTAGTGGAGTTGCCATCTATGTCAACGGCTTTACAGGTAAAGCTTCTAGTTTTTTTAAGGATCTGTTCTGTTTTTTTTTCTGTTTTCTGTTTACCATCATAAGTGGAGTAAAGAACTGTAAAACACTTCAGTTGAAGCTGAGTTAAATATACAATATACAAAACATATACAGTAATTGTTACATTACTTTGTATTTCATCGTTAAGATTTTCAATATAAAATCAGATTTAGGTTCTGAATATAAGTATTACTTTGCTAAATCATTTACATGAATGATCGCTGATAGAAATAGCAGTAAATTTTTCCAAATTTCTGTGATTTTATTTGAAATGAAACTTTTTAACTTCCTCCATACTCCTACATATACTAATTCTTTATTTTTCCAAACTATTGATGATTGCATTGGATTTGGAGCATATGCATTAAATTTATGTTTGGGTAGATATGTTGGGGTTTTCTTGCTCAGAGTGGTGTAATGCTTGAGACAGTGAACCCATTAATAGTGGAAGGAAGAACAGGACTTACATATGCATTGTCTGTGATGGACTGATAGTGCATGTTAACTGGAGTAAGGTTTTTAATCTACCATACTTATGTACATATTTCTCCTGGGTTCTGTAAAGCAGCGTAATAACCTTTTTGAAACTTCCCTGAAGCCTTTTTCAGGGACCTATGCTAGGAATGTTGTGACTATTACATAACCAATGAGTAGAGCTTCTATGGTATGGAGCAGGGCTGGTTTGAGCACAGGGCCCAAACAGGCTGAAGAAGGTTAAGGTTGACATGTTGAACTATTAATACATCTGAATCAGTTCTTTAGTACAGGCAGTTTCTTTAGTGAAAATCTAGCATTTGCATATTCTTCAAGGTACTAGTTCCTAAATAGAACTAGTCAAGGTGGTTGTCCAAAAGGCTGGAGTAGGAAAGAGAACACCTGGAGAAAATGTATGCTATTTTTAGTTAAAAGTTAGAGAAACAATCAAGTGTTAGAAATATTTTGAGAGTTGACAGTAGGCCCCTGGAAGGAATTGTAACTGTATTCTTTCAAAAAAAAGTTTCTTCTTTCCTGTATTGATAAACTTTTTCTTTTTTTTTTTTTCTTTTTTCCTCCCTGCCCCCTCACCCCAGTATCTTGTGCCAGAATGACTATTTAAAACATTCTGTTTGTGCTGACCTAAACTTTTTAGTGCCGATGTGAGACCACTGCAAAGGTTCTCCAAAAGCTAATTTTTTTTTTTTTTTCTCCCACCTCTGTTTGCAAAACAAGTGCTCTTTTTAACATGATTGAGGGGATAAGAAGAGTTGATAATTTTTAAGGTATTCTCCGTTTCCTGTAACAATTCTAGGATAACCTGGTAAGGAAAGAGTGAGTTAACTGCTTCAGGAAACCAGAAATTGTATAGTAGGAATTCTATGCTGTTGCTAAACCCTTTTGATATTAATTCTTGTCTGTTACTTTTGGGTATAAACTACTCTCCTGAACTCTGGTGAAAAGATAAGTATGAGTTACTGTAATACTTGATTTTGTGTTATGTTGATATAGTTTTTAATGTAGTTTTGGTATTAAATCTACTTGAGTATTCCTCCCCCTACCACATGTTGTAGAAAGATCCTCTATAACAAGTAGCACGTTTACATTCTCAATCAGTCTCTTCAGAAACAGTTTTCTACACTTCTTTAGAAATGCTTTTCTGATTTGTTCTTTGAAGAACTTGTGAGGTTTTTCAGGAGAAAAACAGTGGTTTGCACTCTTTCTGATTGTGGCATCATATTTCTCAATTAAAGTTGTTTTTCTTACTGTATTTGCCAACACAAAGCAGGAATATTTCTGATTTTAATTTTATAGATCCCTCAGCTGATGAATTAAGACGACTAATGATGTTGCATGGAGGCCAATACCATGTGTATTATTCCAGATCAAAAACAACTCATATCATTGCCACAAACCTTCCAAATGCCAAAATAAAAGAATTAAAAGGAGAAAAAGTCGTTCGTCCAGAGTGGATCATGGAAAGGTAAGTTTAGCTCTACTGCTTTTGGAGATTTCTCTTTTTGGAAAAAAAAATAAGGAAAGTCTAGGAACAGCATTGTAGAAGATTGCATTTTGAGATTATGGTATAGTTTAAAATAAATCTGTCCTTGCAACAGCTGAGTTTAAAAAACACTGTTACATTGAAGATATGCTTCTTAGTGATTGTTTCTTAAGAAACTTCACTAAGAATATTCAGAAAGTCTCAGGCATATCAGAAAACTGAACACTATCCTGTTGATTCTGTTCAATATCCAATCAATTGACCAGCCTTCATCTCAGTATGTTTAAATAAGTACCAGGTGATTGTTTCTTAACCTCTTGTCGATGTGCGTTGCATAAGTTTCATTTCATCTGTAAATGAAGAAGCATGTAAATGGAAAAGCGTTTTCATAAAACTGAAATTCATCTGTCTAAACATTTATCATGATGTGACTTTGTAGAAAAAACCAAAACAAAACAAACTTGCAAGTTTTATATACAAATACTTTATGTTCTTTGGTTCCTCTAGGCACTGGAATATATAGGATCAACTGAAGTTGTCCTCAGGTCCTTGAAAAAGATGATAGCCAGGCTCAGAGCAGTTAATCTGGCTTGCATTCCGTCTGAGGAACCCATGGGAAATAGAACAGGCAGGAATATGTTCTGGAAGTCATTCTGCCAGTGTCATGCTATACTTAACTAGCCTCTTTCCTAGATGACCAGCAGAAACAGACAAGGAACTGTTCTCCATATATACTTGTAAAGTCCTATTTGCAGTTCCTATTTTCAGTTTGCTGATTTTCAGTGCTTTGGATTCAACTGTTTCATGTAATGTATCTTTAAGGTAGATTTTTTAATCTTTAATCAGAAATGATAGGTTCGTCATTTTGCAAAAGACTTTAGGTACGTTTTTTAAACACGTGTAGGGCGTCACCCACAAGTTTAAGGACTTGGAAAACTGGTGGTAGGTGTGTTTTTATTTGAAAAATGTAGTTGTTTTCGTTGATGCCATTAAAGCTTGTTACGATTTTAACCAAGTTGGAAAAATCCATTTGTATACATTCAGTAGAAACTTGCTAGAACCTAATGTATGAAGTCTCCTAAAAGTTTCCATATGATATCTTGTGTTCAGGTTCTACTTCTCCTTGTTCGGAAATATTGTATTGCTGAATAAGTCAGAAGAACTGAGTACAGACAGATATACAAGGCTAGGTACGAGGAGACAGGAAACTCACTGTCTCTATAGAACAAGATTTGTGTTAGAATCTGGAATAAAAGCTAATTTCACAAACCCTCCTCATTTTTCCCCTTCCACGCAACAGTACTGAAGAACACTCACTGGTTAAATATTCTGTCTCTGTACATGGAATATTGAAGTTCTTCTCAGTAGATAAGTTGGTGAAAGCTGGTGCAGTGGATGTAGAGGTTCCAAATTTGTTGAAATATTCACGTGCACATCATGTTAGTGCAATATGCTGGGTTTTTTTTTTTTTTTGGAGGGGTGGGTTTTTTGGTGTGTTGTTGCTTTGTTTGGGTTTTTTTTTTATTATTTTAGTTTGGTTAAGAGTCAATACTAAAATGTTACTGTCACAAACAGCTGGTAAAGCAGTGTTGTTAGATCTTCAGTCTTGTCATCCAATGTTGCAAAATAAAAAGGTCGCTTGTCTGTGGAGATTTGATTTATTTCTTTGTGTGCACACATTATAATCTAGTCTTTAATTACAGGATCGCATGCTATCTTTTTTCACTATGGTACCTTTCACATTCTCTTCACAGAAAAGACTGAATTCAGGTCGCAAGTTGATAATTCAGTGTCTTGGTTTTTGCTTCGTCTCTGTAGCCTTGTAGTTTCTGCAAATGACTTGAATTCTTTGATGATAATGGAATGAATAATGAATTCATGTATTTTTTTGGTGCTTATCACTATAGCATTTCTACTTTCCAGATGAATTTACCACAGCACTTATTACAATGGCTATTGTTTTCATTTTTTGTTTGAGAGCCACCAAAAAGACATTAAGGTAAAATACCAAAAACATCAGTAATTTGGAATATGCCATGTGAACTATGTAAGATAAGATTTTTCAGAGTTACCTATGTATAAGGATGGTAAGGTGTGTGTTGAAGTTTCTTCCTGCATTAAAAGCTTTGCATAATCTGAACTATGAATATTCTGAACTATGGTCTAAAATGAGATTCTCGTAAACTTGTTGCTAAATGCTAGTAGCTCTAGAATTTTCGTTTAATTAGCATAGAGATCCTGTTGTAGCAGTAGTTGCAAAATCCAGTATTACAGAGTAATATGTGGTTGGTTTAGCAATGAAATAATTCTTACTATATTCTCCTACTTGCATGGTTTTGATACCTCTCCATTTGTCCAACAAATGAAGGAAGAGACATCCAGGCAGTCCTACTTTCTAAATATTTCTTCCTTTATTTGGAAAATACTTGACACAATTATGTAGCTTGAAAAGGCTGTTGTGCAATTTCTAGTGGAAGTCAAATGAAGGTTACTTAGGTGGTTTAAATTTTAACAAAACCTGATGTTAGAGCTTGACTTTCAAATTTGAATATTCTTTTAACATTCTTCAACATTTATAATAAAATGACTTTTCAGAGAGTGAGGATAACTAACCACTAGAAGGAGCTACCGATAGAATTTGTGGCAGATTGAGTGAATGCTTTTCCTTAAATATCTGTGTTAATCTAACACAAATGTGAAAAAAAAAGATTAATATTATTTCCACGGGGAAAAAAGTCTGTTAGATTGCATTTAGTTTTATTTTTCTGATCAAGTATTGAGAATGCAAAATATCTGAATAAATGAAAGCTACGAGTCTTAAAACATTTACAGCTTTCAAAAGAGATGTTGTGTTACCTTAACACTTTTTTTGGAAGCTAGCAAAGTATTGAAGGGGAAAGAGATGGCTTTTATAGCTGTATCAGAAGCAAATGAAGTGGGCCTGCTGTTGAGTGGTGAGGCAACTTCATGACAAAGGATATGGAAAAAGTTGAGGTACTCAATACTGCCTTTTCTTCAGTGTTCAGTGGCAAGGTTACTTTCGTGCCTTGAAGGCCTACTGTAGAGTCTGGAGAAAAGAATTGCTACCAAAATATAGAAAACATAAATTATGGTTCACTTAACAAAACATGATATATACAACTAGAGTATCAGATAGAATGAGAATCCAAGGGGGCTGAAGAAGCTGGCTGATATCAGTGCTACACCACTCTCTGTCATCTTTGAAAATTTGTGGCGATCAGATGAGATTTTCCAGAAGACTGCATGAAAGGCAAATGTTGTGCCTGCCTTCAGAAAGGCAAGGAATAGGAGTCCAGGGAACCACACTGTGATGAGCTTCACCTCAGCCACTGAACACTATAGAAGATACCTTCCTGGAAGTTAATATCCAGGGTGGCAAATCATGCCTGATCAGCCTGGTTGTCTTCTGTGGTGAGATGGCTGGACAACTGGAGAGCAGTAGATATTGTTTGCTTTGACTGCAGTAAGTAAGGCTTTTGGCACAGTCCCCCATTGCTGTCCTGGGGAAGCTGGGGAAGTCAGATTGGGGAGATAGGGATTGGATAATTCGAGTGAAGAACTGGATCAACTGCCTGGCTCAGACAGTAACAGTCAGCAGTTCAGGGTTGAATTAGCAAATAGTTGCAAGTGTAATTTCTGAAGGGTAGATACTGGGGCACGTGCAGTTTAGTGTCTTTGTTTAAAATGGGGACATTGGTGATGCAGTGAAAAGTACCTTCAGCAAGTTTGTGGATGACAGTAAATAGAAGGGAACAGTTGACATACTGGAGAGCAGAGCTGCCCTTGGGAGAGCCTCAACAAACTGGAGGAATGGGATGACAGAAACTTCATTAAATTCAACAAAGTCAAATGCAGAATCCTGCACATGGTACAGAATTAATTCCACACAGCCAGAGATACACTAGGGACTTGCTGGCTAGGACACACCCTTGTAGGGAAAGACTTGAGGGTCCTGGTGGACCATGAAGCAGCAGTTGTGCCTTCATGTAGATAAAGGCTAACAGCATACTGCATTGCATCAGCAAGACCATAGCCAGGAGGTCAAGGGAAGTGATTCTTCCAATCTGTCCAGCACTTCTGAAGCTACATCTGGAGTTCTGTGTCTGATTTTGGTCTACTCAGTACAAGACAGATACTGACAAACCAGAGTGAGTTCAGAGGAGACCTACCACCAGGAATAGGGGCCTGGAACGTGATATATGACAAGAGGCTGAGGAGGCTGGTTTTGTTCTACTTGGAGAGAAGATCAGAAGGGGATCTAATTGCTGTCTTTTGATATGTATATGGAGGTTACAGAGAGCATAGAGACAGATTTTTCAAGATGCACAGCAAGAGGACTAGGTGATGGTCACAAGTTGCAGCAAAAGAATGGCCAAGTGTAAGGAAAGAGTAAGCAGTGTAACACGTGCCTAGAGAGGTTTTGGAATCTTTGCCTTTGGAGATACTCAAAATTCGGGTGAATTCAGCTGTGGACAACTTGATCTGACTTTAAAGATAACCCTGCTTTGAGCAGCGTTTCTACTAGAGACCTGTGGAGGTCCTTTCCAACCTGTTTTTTTTAGCGATTATGGATTCTGTGATGTAGGGAGTGTGGAATGGGTAAAGATGTTGAATGAGGCATCTAAAATAGGATTCCTGTTGCTGCATCTTCAAACATTTTGAAAAAAACCCAAATCACCTATGTATTGATCTAGTAACACAGCTACTCCGGTAGCTGAAATCTTAGCATGAACAAGTTCTTAATGTGGGGTTTTTTATCATCTTGAAATCGCAATAATGATTTTGAAATATATTCACGTGGTGATAGGAGAAACCGTCTAACCAGGCATTGTAAAAGCTTAGTTGCTGCATCACCACTTTCTGTACAATAAAGCTTTGGAACTCTACCATGTGTATTTTTAGCTCTGTTTAGCAGTGTTTAATGTAAATGATGTTCCTGTGCTATATAAATTATGCTATATATTCACGTATCAAACAATATTTAATTGATGTAATTTTAGGGCTGTTTTTACTATCACATTGCCATAGAAACTTTACTGGGTCTCTATGTGTATGCCTAACTAGTTTTAATTTATCTAATTGGGAGACATGATCTCCCACTATATTCTTCTCTAATTGCAGCAAGAAAGCTCCTGAGGGCTTTTGTTCCACTGTCCAGCTCCCTTGACAGTAGTACAGATTTGAGATAGCTAAAAAGCACATCTCCAAGATAAAACATTCAGGTGTTGAAGAACAGAAAAACAATATTTCACTGGGCTAAATTGTCTTTAAAAATTTGAATCCAACTGTATCTTCAAAACTGAATGCTAATAGAAACTTGTTTGATAGATGTTCCTCTGTTTCAGCATCTCTGACCCAGTGTTCAATATAAAGAGTTACATATGAAGAGTAGGTGAAACACAGGCTGGAAAGGCTATTACGTCCTCTGCTGGCAGCAGGCATCAGGGTGGAAAGATGAAATCATGCTGTGGTGTATTTTTGAGAGGATACCACTTCAAAATCCATTACTTCCCTAAGGAATTTAGCAGTTACTGAAGTATAATTGCAGTTTCAGATATTTATGGAAGGTCTGTTTGGAAATTATTCTTCTGTCTAGATTTCTTCAGTGAATTTTCCTCACAAGAAGGAGTAATTACCCTGTTGGAACTGAAAAAGTAGTTCCTCTAGTAGTAAACCACATCCTAGCTCACCTCCTTTGAATTCTACCCAAATTTTCTTGGAGCATGTGCATTTTGTTATTCCATGTTTAAGAGTTCATTCAGCATTGCTTAGTTAGAATAGCCTGGACTACTCACCAGGTTTTTTTAATGGGGCATTGTTTACTTTGCTTTTGAAATCAAATATGTGGAGTTTGTGTATATCAGTTGGAGAAATGGATGTAGACAACTGACCAACACAACTGTGCGAACATCTTTAGTACTAGCAGTCCCCACATCACAAATTGCTGTTCAGTTCAGTCCACTTAGTAGTGGGAAGGGGGTTGTGGAAGGGATTGCAAGTACATATAGCAGAACAGCAGAAGATTACGTCCAAAGTAGTAGTTTGTTGTACAGGACACATTTTTTTAGCATAAGAGGTTGAGGTTTTTTATAAAATGTCTTAAGTAGTAACCTGTTCCTTTTCTGTTGCTTTTTTTTTGCTTTTGTTTCAGCATTAAAGCTGGACGCCTCCTCTCGCACATTCCGTATCAGCTTTACACCAAGCAGTCAAGTGTTCAAAAAGGTCTCAACTTTAATAGCATATGCAAACCTGAAGATGCCATGCCAGGTCCAAGCAATATAGCTAAAGATCTCAACAGGGTGTAAGTGTTTCTTATCTTGTAATGCATATATGAATTATTTACCCATAATGGGTTTGCATTTATAACTATATATCATTTTAAAAATTCATTTCAGCTTTATAAAAGGGAAGCCCTGAGGAAGTGAAATTTAAAAATAAGGTATAGCTGTATAAATAGTTGAGGACAGAATTACAGTTAGCTTGATTCCAAGCCTTGTTTCTAATCTTCAGACCACACTTTGCTTGATAATTGTGACCTGGGAGTCCTAGGATGTAATATATCTGTATGGAGGCAACAGGCATACATGGAAAGATTCTGACTGGTGGCACTGAAAATTAGGTTTTTATTTCAAAACAAAAAGCTGATATGATTTAATTACTTTTGATAAAGGTGTTGCTAAAGGTGCATAGGAACAAATGTACGTGCATACTAGTCATTCTTTAGCTTCTTAAAAAAAAATAAATCACAGTTTACTTTATGTATGGTAACACCAAGGTTTAAGTCACATTCGAGAGGGAAAATGGCTTAAAAATCCAATTACAGTATTAAAGACTCCTGAAAGACCTTTAGAAGGGAATAGAAGAGAATGCACCAACGAAACTTAACTGGCAGCGGAATTGGAATTTGGAAAGAAACCTTCCAGTTGAACAGACTGTTCTGTAGGTTTTTTTAAAGATGGTTCCTGTATCTTTTTCAGTAGCACACGTTCATTGTTCAGAGGTAAGAATCATAAAATTATAGAAAGATTGAGGTTGGAAGAGACCTCTGGAAGTCATCTGGTCCAATGCTACTGCTCAGACAGGACCAAGGATATTTTACGAGATACTAGGCTTTCTGATTTATGATGGTGATCTGTGTTCTTCCACAGTCCCTTGATTTATTTAAAATACAGTTCTGCATAATCCTGAGGAGACTTTACCACGAGTGGGATTTGTCTGTGTTTTGGAAAAATAAAACCTGTGCCACAAAATGGATGTCCTAAGCAGTATATCTTACCTGTATTTTAAACAATGAGTGATACAATCACCATAACTACTTACTATTGCATGGTTATTGGTTTCTGAATGAGATTTAATCTGAAAAGCATGAGTTTCTTTAAAAGTCTGCCCTGTCCTCTAGTGCTATATCTGTACCTTTGGATATACCACTTTCAAACATGCAACTCCTCAAAAATATGTTTAATATAGTTTATGATTGTGATAATCTTAACCAAATTGTAGTCACAGTTAATTGGCTTTCTGCTTTCACTGGTATACTGGATAGGTAATTATTTCCCACCTTTTTTGTGTATACTTAAATTGCTAGCTTTGGGAGTTAGGAGTGGTGGCTGGTGTTTTTCAACAGGTGAAGAGTATATACAACTCTTGAAGGCTTTGGTTTTAATTCCACTTAGGGTTTGTTACAGGGATAATTTTTCAAATGAAAGCTTTACCTCTGCACTGTCAGAGTAACTGTAAGTTGCCTGTGCACTTGTGGCAGAATACTTTGTTTTATATGCACAAAAGATGAAGAGTAGTTTGTTTGGGTTTTTGTCAAAAGTTAGGAATATGTTTGATTTATAGAGCTTGAACAGATTTTACCTTGAGAGAAGATAAAACAAATCTAGCACATTAATCTAGAATAATTTTATTAAAAAACCCAGGAGGTTTCTGTGTATTCTTTCTTTCTTTGTAACTAGATAAGGAAAATTGCATCTCTTGATACAAAGATGGTTTGCATATTCCTGCACCATTCATGCAGTCCCTGGTAGTACATTTGTGTTAACAAATACTTATTTTATTGTAATTCGATTGGAGGCTGCTGGTCAAGTTAAAAGCCTTAGAAATAGCTTTTCTAATGTGAGCAGGATTTTGGTCACTCCTGTGTAAACTCCTGGTGGTGCTGCATTAATAATACACCAAATCTGTGAAATGTTTTGTACAGCAATACAATATTTTGTGACTTTGAGAGGACATGGCTCAGAGTTGGAGATAATTGTCTTGAGAATGTAAAAACTACTCAAGTATATACTGTTACCAGTTAGGAAGATAAATACTTAGCACTTGAAATGATGTGTAAATGTGCCTTTTTTTTAGAAAAGATACGGTATTAAATAATCATATATGTTTCAGAAATCATATTAAAAAGTCTGAGATGGAAAACGAGATCACATCCAATGGAATAAGTAGCTGGAATGAAGAAGAGGAAGAAGAAAGTGGTGATTTTGGATTTACAGAGCTGGAGCAGATCCTTCCTGGCCAGAAACAAAATGGGATTCAGTCTCACAAAGACAGCACTGCCATTTTTAATGGACACACACACACTTCTACCAGTGCCTTAAAGACACAGGATTGCTTGGTGCCCTCCGGCAACGGTGTTGCAAGTAGGTTCTCTCCAGGCCCTGTGCAGGAGGAGGGGAAGACTGAAAAAGGCATGGTTGACTTTAGAGACTGCACAACGCAGCAGTTGAAGCAAAGCAACAAAAATACAGACTTCTTGTGGAATCCACATAGGACTATGAGTAATTGCTCCTCATCTTCATCTTTGCACAGTACTGCTAAAATAAATGGTGCTCACCACTCCACTGTTCAGGGGCCTTCAAGCACAAAAAGCACTTCTGTACCTACTCCTAGCAAGGCAACTTCCTTACCTGTGTCCAAACCTTCAGATTGTAGTTTTATTTCAGACTTCTATTCACGTTCAAGACTGCATCATATATCAACGTGGAAGTGTGAATTGACAGAGTTTGTCAACAGCCTGCAGAGAAAAAACAGCGGTGTCTTTCCAGGAAGGGAAAAATTAAAAAAATGGAAAACAGGCAGGTCTGCACTTAAAACTGACACAGGTAGATACTTGTTTAAGAAGGTTTATGTTGAGAAGGTGCCTCATATCTTTGTACATTAAATGTGTGGCTGACACTAAGTAGGTTAGTTAGTATTCAATATTCACATTACAGTCAGAGTGTCTGGAAAAGCTTGGTGACTTTGTGCTGAAGACTGAAGCATCCAACTGCTTTTGATTTTGTTTGGGTTTTTTTAACTTAAATTGTGACAATGTGAGACTCTGGTCTATATTCAATTCTTCCTTGTAGAAATAATATTCCTGACTTTACTAAGATATGTGGATTGATCAAGGGGGAAAAAAATACTATATCTATCTAAATACACAAGTTTGTAGTTGCCATATGAAAATCTAAAGGGGGAAAAAAAGCAATAAATGCAAGAAAAAAAACCTTGCTGCTTATAGTTCAGTGTGAAAATCTAAAAGTTTAGTAGCATTTGGAAGTGAATTATTTTATTATTTTTTTTATAGTAAGAGTTTTGTATGCTTCTGGGTCTGTTTAAATGGGTGACAGTGTCGCATGAGACTTCTGATCCTGGCTTGTGACAGAAGAGAAATGTTTTATGTCTTTATATCAAGGACCAAAATGAAAAAATATGTGTAATTCATGAGAAGCAAAGTGTCACAAGTATAGATATTTTGCATCTTCAGAATCTCTCATTAACAGTCTTAATCAATTAAAAGGTTAGCTCTGTAGCACTAAAGAGTGCGGTAAAAATACTTCCAATCATATGAAAATATGCTTGATGATATATTACCACATCCTAAAAAAAATATTGTTAGCTAAATAAATTAACTGATTCTGTGTTTGTGCTAGGACACGCAAGTTATAAAATGTGTTAGCTTACGAACTACCTTAATGTGTTTTTTTCATCAAAATAAGGTATGAGCTAATATATTTTTAGTTTATCTTTGATTTGGCCTGGAGTATGATAATAGTTAATGACTGTATTAGTTGACAAGTAGCAGCTTCTTAAGCATTAACTTTGTTACTTGGTTTGTAAATAGGCCCTTTATGAGACCTTGTTTTTCAAATAATAAGTTCAAATGATAAATTATTAAAAACAGGAAAACATTGTTCTGATTATGTAGTAATTGGCTCAGATGTTAAGCAGAACAATTTACTTGATGTATTGAAGTATTTTTTTCGCTGTTACACGTTCTGCATTGTTCGTATTAAGATTTTTTTTTTTGTTAGATAATAGCCTCCTCTGGTAGGTCAGCAATATAGATGTCCAGACTTCTGGAATACTTAAAACAAGTATTCCTAGTGCTTTAGCAGTGTACGTTTTTCAGTCTGTAATGATATTGCTCGTCTTTGTTGAATGTTTGCATGAGTTTAGAAACAGCAATGACAAAATCCAATTCCATGAGAGGTTTAAAACTAATTTTGGTGTGTTTCATGAAGAGTTAATGGTAGTTTTTAGTGCAGCTGAACCTTTTTTTTCTTTTGGAGCAGTCTTCTGATGGAACAAAAAGCAGTAAAGATCACTGTTCCAAATTCAGTGTTAACATAGTGAAAATAAGATGCAGTTCCCACAACATACATTAATCTTCTTGGGTTGGGGGAGCTTGTTAGGTGGAAGGTGTTAATTATGAGAAAATAAAATAGAAACTTTAAGTTGATGCATTGTTTAGGCTGTATGTCTACCGTTGGTGTTTACATTTCTCTGATACTTTTGTAAATGGAAATACCTTCTTGGTGAGCAGGAACAAGAATCTTTATAATTTAAGGTGGTAAAAACTTGATGATAGTCCTTGATGGGCTAGTGTGAGTAGTACCAAAGTGTATAAATTAGGGTTCAAGTTTTCTATTGGTGTATCTTCATACTAGGTAATGTGTCTGTTGCGAGTTCAGCCAAGCCACAGAGCTGTATAATGCACGTGGATATGGATTGCTTCTTTGTGTCTGTGGCTATCCGAAATAGACCAGATCTCAAAGGTTAGTATTTAATTCTACGTGTTACAGTTTACTCAGATAAACCTTTAAAAACGAAACCAAACTTGCACGCTTACAAAATTAATTTTGCATGTTAATCTTATTTTCTGGCATCTTTGATAGTCAGACCATGCAACTTTCATATTCCTGCTTAATTTCTCATAATCCAAAAGCAAGTGGAAGAGAGAACTGAAATTCTCCTTGCTATCTCCTTTCAGTATCTAAAGTAAGAAAAAATAAGGAAAATCTGAAGTAACTATTCTCTATAACTTTGTACATATCTTATTGAAACTTAAATCTACCATATTAGAAATTGGGCATCCAGTTCTAGTTGTACCAAAGGTGGGGTTTGGTCACTCTCTGTTAAGGAAAAAAAAAAAGTATACTAATAATTTTCGTAGAGTAATGTAAGGAGCTTTGTTTAGCTAGGAAAATTGAAAGGTCAAGGCTGAGAATTAATTGTCTCTTTGCCTGATTCATCTTTTTCAGGGGAAATTTGCTTCTCTTTCCCTTTTCTATCTAAGGTCTTAATACATGAAGTATTATTAGACCTGGAGGATGAACAATTCATTTGGCATTTAGAAGTCTGAGTTGTGTCATCATCCTTAGGGCATAGGAAGAGTTAGTGGATCTCCTTAGCAAGTTTTGGTGGTTTTTTTTTCAAGTGTACCATTCAGAAATGGTTGTTCTGTGCAAATACTGAACTTTGGTGATGCACAAGTCTGAAGACTTGGTGCAGAGTTGACCATCTGACACACATTTATTGTTGACCTTGGAAAAGAAGAGTAAGGTGTGCATATAGTTCATTTGCTCTCTTTCACGAAAAGGCAGAAGCAACTGTATTAAAAGATAGTCCTAGTATGTTTGGGTCTTCAAAACTTAATTTCCTTCCAAGTTCATATGCCATTAGTGGAATATAGGACTTCTCTGCAAATATTTTTTTCTGTCCATGGAAGTCTGCCAGAACTTTCAGTACATAAATTAGCTTCCTATAGAAAAATTACGGAGGTGTTGATATTACTAAAAAGTCAGAAGTTTACTAAAGATTTGATTTTGTGCAGTTAATTAAACAAGTGGAACTGAGTGTGTTGGTATGTGTATACTCTTCTAATTTGCTTAAGATATTAAACATTATGAAGTATTTAAAATCAGTACAGTGTTTGCTGTGTCTTAAACTAATGAATCATTAGGGCATTGGTGAAGGTTCACCGCTTCCATTTATACTTGTTATTAAAGACAAACTAATATGGCTGTATTTTCACTCTTTAAGAACTTTTCTCTTCTTTACTTGTGACTGCAATTAAGACAGCAAATTCATGGTAGCAATGCAAAGTCATTTTCATAGCTGTTTTTTCCTTTATTCATTAAGAGTGTAAGCTTGAAAGAAATTATAAAAAAATAAAGCAGACATCTTTATGATCATACCATAGCTGTGCTGTTGTTAAAATGTAAGCTATTGTAGATGTTGATGTATGCATTTCTTCTCCACAGGAAAACCAGTAGCTGTTACTAGCAACAGAGGTGCGGGAAAGGCACCACTGCGCCCTGGTGCAAACCCCCAGCTTGAACAGCAATATTACCAGAATAAGCTACTGAATGGCAAAGCAGGTACAGATGAGTCTGTTTGTCTGTATCTTTTTAACTTTTGTTGCTGAAGACTTTTTCCTTAAAGTTACTAATAAAGTGCACAGTTGATAATTTGGGGTTTTTTTCATGCACGGGATTTCAGAAAAGAAATATTTTTGGACGACATGGTGCTCTATGGCCTCAGTAACAACATGACACTGTGACCTCTTGTTAGTTAGCTTTGCCCAGTATGGATTAATTATTTTAAAGTAATTTTAGGTTTTACTCACCTTCATTGAGGTTGTATAAGATATAATGTAATTATTTAAAATAAGAAATAAATACTAATTGTCCAGGATCACTTTGTTCTGAGTAAGTCTATTGCAGTGAAGAAGGTACAAAATAAATTTTAAAAGGCTACTAAAATTTTTTAGTATAAAATTAGAAATGACAGCACATGGCCAATGAGAAACTGATTGTTTGAAGCTGGCTTTTGAATTGCATGTGTACAACGAGTTAATTTAAGTGGTCCTTAGAGTTCCTGTGTTCTGTCTCTCCAGTAGTTTGTTTCCTCAAAACCAGGACTTCTATCATAGTTTGAGAATTCCTTACTCACCTGCCTAATTTAGAAGTTTTTTACTTTCTGTGTCCTCAAGTAGTAATATACTAATGTAAACAAAACATACTGTTATTGACAAGTTTCATTATTATTATACTGCCTGAACTGCATTTAGTATGAGATGGTATAGTGCTGAACGTTGGTTAACTTGTTTGTTGTTGTTTGTTTGTTTGGGTTTTTTCTCTCTCCAACAGTCTGCTTAATCAGCTTGAAACTTAGTTTTTACCATAAGGTTGGTTAAATGTGCATATACAAGGGGCAACTGCTATTTAATTTCAGTTTAGATTTGGAAGCTAAGTTTCTTCTTTGTCCCTTGTATGTGCACTTTTTACCAACCTTGTTGTAGCCAACACTGTTGTTAAAAAGTTTGCACCTCAGTGAGTTATTTTGTTGGTACAAGAGGTGGAAAAAGACAGGTTGTTCTTCCATGCTTGTTACTGAAATGTTAGTACTTAAAAAAATCTGCCAATTTTCAAAGATATTTGAAAACAAGGTATTACAGGAAGTTATGCCATTTTGTCTTTTTGCTGCAGATTAAGAACACTTCAAAACTGAGGTAGAACATATGTTTGTGGAACCCACTGGCCTTTAACTTTTTAAGGACTCTTCAGGATGCTCCAGACTTAGCTTCTGCTTTGTTGTTTGCAATGCCATACATAAGTGCATTACAAAGATAGCTGTGGTTTTATGGAGTTGGATTTTCTGTAGTATAGCTTGTGTATGAGCTATTTGTTGGGAGTTCAGTTTTATACAGTGACTTTGTAACTTGTGTTAGGACCTTAGACAAGGGTGTGACTTCATACAATCAAGTGATGTTTAGAGAGTGAGGTAGTTAAATTACAGAAGTTTATCTGAGATCTAGTATGTTCTTTGTGACTCACAAATTCAGTAGTGTCTCTTTACTATATTTATTGCTTAAGGGTACAGCAGATTTCAGCCTCGTTGTATAATAAACTTCTTACTGCAGCAGCTTTTTCTGGATACCCACACATTCATTGCTGTAATAAACTTCAGCATCCAGTCTCACTGGTTTGCACACAGGCCAGCAGCTAGCTCTTTCTTTCTTGATACTTAGTCTGATTGTGCAACCTATTGTTTTAGTGAAAGGATTTTTTCCTAACACTCTTTTTACACTCTCTACCTCATTAGCTGCAGTTCTTAATATTTTTTGTCTCCTTATAATTTTTTTTCTCCATGTACAACGTTTTTATCAACAAAAAATACAACCTATTGTTTCTGCTTGCACTCTCATAAGTACATGGCTTGTCTTCCTTTTGGGAAAAAGGAATTACAGTTAGCCGTGGTCTTAGATGAAAAGATGGAATTGCAGGCTAGGCTTTTCTAACATCACAGTATTTTAGAAAGTGTATGTGAAACACTTCACAGCATGTGTTTAACTGTGCCGTGCTAGAGTTAAATGTGGTCCAGTAGGCACATGTATCACATGGAAAAGTACTTTTTCTAAAATATCAAATATACATTATCACATAAACAGAATGCTAAATTATGCTGTTACACGCAATTTTGTTTGGGGACATGTTATATATATGGAATTAAAAGGTAGTTGGGACCAACTTTGAACAGAACATTCATGCTTCAACGTGGAACCCACTTCATTTTTTGATGCTTCATGCTTTCCAGGCTGTTCTCTGATTTTGCCTTCTCTAGGTCTTGCTTATTAGAAAAAATGTTCCAAATTACAGCAAACAAACAAAAAACCCCAAACCCTTGTGAATCACTTTTGACCAAATACTGAATTCTGCTGCTTCAGCTACTTCTTTTTTTTTTTTTTCCCAGATTACTTCTTTAGCGATTCTAGTTCCTGCTTTTGATCTGCATTGCTAGACAAATATCTAGTGTCAATAGAATCTTGAATCTTTTATGAAATACTTTTTCTTGTTTGAACTCATCCAAAAATGTTTAACTTTCAAATTTAAAAACTTGCTATCATTCTCACCCTAAATCTCCAAATTGGAGATAGCCTTTCTGGGTAGTAGAAGTTATTTCTCTACTTTTTTGTCATCTTTAACATTCATGTTCTAATAGAGGATTAACATATGTTAATCAGGATTCATAGTTTGGGGTCTCTTTTCCATGGCCAGGATGCCCAAGATGTGAATGTTTTCTAGGCTTCCTTTCCCTCAACCCTAGTATCTCCCTTTTTTTTTTTTTTTTTTTTTTTTTCATTCTAAAGAGCAGCAGATTTTAACCATCATATTAGTCACAGATTTATTCTCAGCGATTTCTTTTTCACAGACTTGGGTCCTGGCCTCTGATTTCTCCATCCGTTGCTCCACATTCACCATGTGCCTGTCTAGTTTCCCAGCTTTTGATGAGAGGTTCTCTACCTTGCCTTCCATTGAGGACAATGTGTTCTGCATTGCCCTGAATTTCACATGAAGTGACTCCATCAGCTCATGGGGGGATCTGCTCTGCTGCGATGTGGAAAAAGTCGACGAGTCAAATGAAGATAGACAAGATGACAGCATCATCTCAGGCCAGGGCACAGGAAGGCATGGACTAAATAAATTGTTCCTGTCATTCTTATCTTTATTTGGGGCATAATTTTGCTCTGATTTTCAGTTGCAGACATGTTAGGTAACATACTGAGCTCATCATACATAAAATATTTAAAATATAAAAAGGTGCAAAAATTTAGCAGAAATTCTGAATAAAAGCAGTTTTTCATATGAGTCAGGCTCTACCCCTGCTGTCTCCATTCACTCATTACAACACTTTCTCTGGTCTATAACTACTCATATGTGCACGTAGCACCGTGTTTCCTTTCAGTCAAATTGTCAGCGTGGAAGTTGTTAGTACCATGAAATATAATCAGGCATTGTGGCACTCTGAAGAAAGCTCTTGTTTATTATATTACAAAGGTGTCTGGTATTAAATTGACTACAGTAATGAAAAAGAACTGTAACATACGTATTGGATTTCATTTTCAGTAAAGAGCTTTTTGTCTGTATGATACCTTGTTGGTTTGATTCTGATAGGGAGTTTTGGAGGGCATAATAGTTTTTGCATCTGGCCTTTTTTTCAGGCTAATCTATATTTAGAGTACAGGCATGTGTATTTCAAGGTTTACATACTGTGAAAACCCAGATAGAAAGGAACAGAAAATGCTCTACTCGATTCCATTATTCAGTGTCATGAAATTCTGTAATGTCACCTAGAATGCAGTAGGCCTGGAGGACTCTTTAAAACTAATCTAAGAGGATGCAGTAAAGTTTATGGAATTGGGGAAGGTCTGTCTCATTTTAAGTCTGGAGTTGCACTATTTATAATTGTATCATTTTGATCCAAGATAAATCTATGGTGATATTTGAAAGAAGTTGACATATCCTAATAAGAGAATTATTAGGAAGTAACAACAGAAGTTTTGTCAATTAATATCCCTGCAAGAGTGTTAAAGGAAATACAAGTTTCTAGTTAGTGTTTTTTAATTTGAGCTAATTAGCATTCTGGTTATTTCACTTCTTAAAAATCACTTTGTGTGGAATCTAGATTATTAGAAAAATAATTTTAAGTAAGAGGCTGTAAGTATGACAAAAAGTGGGTTTATTTTCTGAATTTAATTTCTGTGTTCTGGTGGTACTTGTGCCTTTTGTAAAAAGGAACGTAGCTACGTGTCTTCTCATTCAGCCAAGCAGTTGGTAAATTTTTGAGTGTCTAGTATGCGTTTACAGGATATGGTTGTAGCAGTTATCGTCAAGTATTCAATCATTTTTATTGTCATTAAGGCTGAGATGAGCCTTATTTTATAGCATGGTGTATGTAGTGACCAACAAGTTGCTGTGTAGTAATTTTGGGGGAAACAGAAACAGAATTTTCTATAGCTTAATATTCTTAGTAATATGTACAGACCTATCTGCAGAGAGAGATTAATGTGTGGGCGTGTTCTGTTTTTTGTTTTTCTGGACCATGGTATGAACCCCTATAGGGTTAAGAACCTCTTCATCAACAGGTAGCATTATAGAAGTTGTATAAATAAAATTAATAATTTTATTCGCATTCATTCTGTTGACCTCTTAAGAAAAATAACATAAAAACAAATACAAATATTATTTTCCAAGCAGAAAGTAGAGTACCTGATAAGCTGGACTCATCAGTATGGGAACATCCTGATTCCACACATGTGAATGGAGCTGACTTCAATCTCACTGTTCTGTCCATGGCTGAAATAGCTTCTTGTAGTTACGAAGCCAGGTAGGTAAAAGTTACCTAGCAGGTTGCTTGAAAATCTTATGCAGATAGGTATAAAATGCCTAGAAATAGCAATTTTTACATCAGTTTATTTACATTTATCTAGAGAGGATTTTTTGGTTTTTTTTCAGAAGTTGTAGTTATATGAGTTGTTAGAATTTACCACAAGGGCCTTCTTATGGATGCTGTTGCTTTTTGAACACTGCGTAATAGCTCCCAACTTAACCTACATGTTACTTGAAACAAAGCCTATCAAGGAAAACATTATACAATTCACTGTGATATTGTTGATTTCATAATGTAATCTTCACTTCTTTGTATCAAAATTGAATTCTTTCATGGAATTAAGAACACTTTGTTACTGAAAGTTTTACTTACACTCAGTAAGTGTGATTATTAAACTTAAAAGCATTTCTCCCACAGATTATGTTGAATATCCCTAATAACGTAGCTGAACAAGTTGTTTCATATTGTCAACATTTATATCAATATAAGCATAGTGTTGGAAATACGATTTTTCTTCCATAATGGAAATAATACTCCAGAAATTATTCCTTTATTGGAACCTTTCTCTAGCATGCTAGTGTGGACAGTCTTGTATTTTTATCTCAAAAAGTTAGAGTTTACTTATTACTGGAGCATAATTTTGTAATCTTGGACAGTGGAATATAAGATACGGTTACCTTAGTCAACATAGTATGTGCATGGTTTTAATTTAAAACCAGAAGATAGCAAGTAGTGCTTTCTGGAGACTTTTATTTGTGAAAAAGTTGGTACTGTGTTTATTTAGGTTTTTTTTTTATTATTTAATTTTAGACAAGTCGGCATAAAAAATGGAATGTTTTTTGGCCAAGCAAAAAAGTTGTGTCCAAATCTTCAAGCAGTTTCTTACGATTTTGACGCGTACAAAGAAGTTGCACGGACAGTATATGAAATATTAGCAAGGTAATATGCTGTTTGCTTACCTGATCTTTTATGGTAAGGTTATCAAGCGTATTTTATGTGCCACTGGTGAATGCCATTATTCACTCTAGTATTTTCATCTCTCTGTTACTCTTCAGCCTCAATAAAGCCATTCCTATTTGAGATCTTCCTTTTGTAGTATTTTTGTTATTTTGAGCACTGTGCTGCTTCTGAGCTTTCTTTTGTCATTAAGCCAAATCCTGTAAACAGCATCTGACTTCAAAAGGAGTAATCGTTAAACTTTTTACTGATTACACTATGAGAAGCAGATCCCTGCTTAATAGTGAGATTCTTCCAAGAGGTTTTTTTTTAGTAACTTAAGAGTGGATTGTTGGAGTAACATCTATTAGAAACTACTTTCTGGTTTAAAATGCACACGAACAAACCTGGAAATTTGTTATTGTTAGTGAAAAATAAAAATTCAACTCCTCCTCCAGCTGTTCTTTTAAAACCATGATGCATGTTGAAATTAGTCCTACATTAGTAATGTTACTGTAATTTGCTGATTTAGCATTTTTAATATGTAAGTGATGTGTGATACAAAATAAGCGGGGAAATGCCACCACAAAAGGAAGACTTTATTTGCTACATATTTGTTTTAACAGATCGTGAGCTGTTGCTGGTGTTTCACCTCCTTTACTTTGTGTTGATAGCTATACTCATAACATCGAAGCAGTCAGTTGTGATGAAGCACTAGTAGATATCACTGAAATCCTTACAGAGACCAGATTGACTCCCGATGAACTTGCAAATGCTATCCGCACTGAAATCAAAGCCCAAACTAAATGCACTGCTTCTGTTGGGATGGGTAAGTACCTTATTTCATTTCTGTTTACAAGCAGTGCCTGCTATTGTTAGGTGTACCAAAGCTATGGTAAGATTGCTAAAACACTAAGTGTTTTTGTCATATGAAATATATTGCCATTTACATTAAATTAGTGTAACTAAAAATACAAGAAAGTCTTCATCAGTAGAAAGTTTTAAGCGAAAATTAATAAAATTGCTATCACTTCTCCTTTGTTATCAGAACAGTATGCTAAAATTCCATCTGTATGATATTCTTACATTCATTTTTATTAAATGCTACTGTATTTTTCCAGTAAATAGAAAAATAAGCACAGATTCTGTTCCTTATCAGAGATAGCTGTAAGAGTTTATGGGGTGGCATGATTCAGTGTAATTATTAGAAGGTATTGAATCCAAAGATTTGTGTGATTTACAGTGGATATTGTATATGAAATCACATATCTGAAAATATTTCCTTGATTTATTTTCACTTGGCCCCTTCCTTTCTTTTTTTTGTCCCTAATTAATACTGGAGTCACGTGTCCATAAATAAATGTACTGAGTTTATATAAGTGTATGAAATCCACTTGTGAGACAAGCTGAAGTTCATTACTCTAGGCAGAATTCTTCCTTTATTTTTTATGATGTCTTAGTACAGAGACTATAATTCCCTAGATTCCTGTTTCTGTCTTGTTTTGACTTGAAACACATTTGTAATCTCTTTTATATGCCTATTTAGTGTGTTTGTTTTTTCTAAAGAGCAGAATTAGTTTTTAAGGCATTATTTTCTCATCTGGTATCATAGTTCTTTTATTGATTGAAAGAGACAAGTATCTGTGAGCAATTTTTTTTTTTCCTAATAATTGATGTGAGATACTGGAAAATAATTTTGGCATCCTTTCTAGAAATTCATATGGTAGGTACATGACAGGGACTTTGTCTCTTCACTTGTAATTCATTGTTAAGTAAATAGATCAGAGGAAACAACTGTACTTGTACTATTACATGAATGTAGAGACCTTATTTCAAAAATGTGGTCTGCCAAAAACATACATCTTGTGTGATTTATGTGTTACCCAATGGGAAAGTTGTAGCAATATATTAATAATAAAATGTAAATTTGAATAGATACTGTAAAAGCTATTGAGATCTCCTCTAAACACTGCTGTCTGATTACAGTTAAATAGGGACATGCTTATGCCAGTTGAACAAATCTAATTTTTACCATAGAGATTTTAGTGACTAAACTAAAATGATTTAAACAATGCTAGTGAAAGATTAAACACCCATCTGTAAACATCCCGTGTCATGGTTTCTCATTTGTTAAGTGAGGCATTAATTTTTTTCTACTTTACTTCAGTGTTGTGGGAATAATATGTTGCAGAAGGTAAATCACTGAGATTTCATGGTATTAGAGGCTATGTTAGTATGTTTGATAGATAAGAAGATCAAAACTCTTCAGTACTCTGTAGACAAAAACATGGATCCCTGAAGTTAAATAAGAAATTGAATGAAGAATCTTTCATTAATTGTTTCATCAGTTTAACCTCTCAGGAGAAACAGTACACATAAAATTCTGTTACTGTTCTTATTGACTTAAAATTTTAAAATAGACAAAAGGAGTGTAGGTAGGAGGAGAACACATAGTGCTGTGAGTTGTGAATTCCCTGACCTTTTGTTAATTTGCTTTATCTTAGGACAGGGTGTTTGAGTGGCAATAATGAATCTGTTTGGGTATCGTTTCAGAGGTCTTAGTGGATGGGCATGAATAAACCTATAAACAATAAAGAAAAAATGCTGAAATAGGTCTTGTTCCCTCTTGTTCCCAGCACGCTTTGAGTGCATGTAATAACTTAATAAAGTAATTGAATTTTTTTAGTGAATACTCAGGCCCAAGTATTAGCTTAATTCCAGTATTTCACATATAATGCACTTGATAGAATTGTAACCCTAAGTATTACTTACATTGACCGCCATGGATTTGTTGAAGTTCTGTAGTGTTAAACTCCTACACTTCTAAATTTTTTAGCCATTTGAGCTTAACTGTTTATCTGCTCCTCTACATGTGTAGAACATAACCAGACAGCGTTCTTAGTTAAGTGTCCTGCACTTCGTTTTTTTTGTTTGGTTGGTTTTAACTTTGCAGTTGTAGTTACCATGACAGTTACACTGCTGTAATCACAAATACTGCTACTTGCTAATTTAGAAGTAGATAGTGCAAGTATATATTAATATATTTCATTAAATTATTTGAAAAAGGTAAAGAATTTGACTGTGCTTTCTGCGTTTTTCCATGACTGTTGGAACTGCGGCATTCTACTTGAGAAGAAAAAGGTTACCACACACATATTATAAACTGTTTTACAGGTTCCAATATTCTGCTGGCCAGAATGGCAACTCGTAAAGCAAAACCAGATGGGCAGTATCACTTAAAACCTGAAGAAGTGGATGATTTTATCAGAGGGCAACTTGTTACCAGTCTTCCAGGTACTCTTTTGTTTTACAGGACGTTTTGCCTTCTGATATTAAAACACTTTCAGCTATAAATCTGTGTTCTGGATCAAGCCAGATTATATGCTATTCCATGGTTATGACCTGAAAAAATATGTACTGATTTCTGCAAATTTCTGTAAACAATTTCTGTGACCTTTTCATATCTTTGAGCAGCATCTTTTTTTAGTAAAGATTTTGCAGATCCACACAACATGACCTACAGCTCAGAGTTTAGTATGTTATGCAACCTTCTATTCTTTAATAAAATTAGTTAGATGAGTCATTTCAAGTGAGCGCTAGCTTGCTGTATCATAATGAGTGTAATAAAAGGAGTAACACCAGGTACTTATTACTGAGGCAGGGTTTCCTTAGAACTGAGAACTAGTCCAAGAGAGCATTTTTTCTAAAAAGCGGTGTATCAAGTCAGGAGTTGAAAAAATAGCACAGATGCCATAATAAAACAGTATATGAAGAGGAAAAAGGGAGAGAAAGGAGAGAGGAGTTTGTTTAATCTCTTCTGTATCTAAGAAACTCTGAGAGGTTTTGAAGAAAATAAGGACAGAAGGAAAATTAAGGAATAAAATTTCACAGAGGAGAATGTTACTGAACTAAAGTGTTTCTGCTTGCACCATGAGCTGCAAACTGACAGAATGTGTTGATTCCTAAAGAACAACAGGTTTGTCAAATTCCAACTGTTTTTTGCCTAGTTGTCTGAGGAAGTGATTGTGACATTGATTATGATTTATAATTTGCAAGTATGACAGTACTAATCATTTTACAAACTATTTGGCCGTTTCAGCCAAATCTTACTGAGAGATAGAAGTTGTAATAACATGATGTTTCCACAAGTTCTGTGAAAAATGACAGCTAGACAGAGGAGAGTGATCCAAATGAGCGCATCCTTTAACGGACAAGCAGGCAAAATTCAACTATTGTACATTTTGTCAGTAGTTTGCAGTGATACGTGCAGCCAGAGTACCTGTTTTCTATCTTGCGTTCCTTAGTCAGACAGAAGAAAGGAGGGTATTTCAGGAAGGAAGAACTTGATCAAATGGGTGAAATGCCTGTGGACATAGAGAAGACCCGGGAGAAGGCTAGAGGGGAGGCAAGAAACATTTGTGGCCCACAGGTTTTAGAGAGATTCTTCAAGGCAGAGCAGAATTCACAGAGAGATGACAGGGCAGTTACTGTGATGGACAGTAAGGAGATATGGAATACACTTGTATGAAAACAGGCTTTATTATATTTTTTTACAGTTTCAGGAAAATATTTTAAAGAATTGTAAGCCGAAGTGTTTTCTGGCATGTAACTCTGTATTGTTTTGTTCTTCAATATGTTAGTCATATAATGTGACACAGACATGGTGCAAAAAGTGCGGGGTAAGCACTCATTTTTGCTTTGTATGTTAGTGATCAGCTGAACTCAGCCTCAATGTGTACACCCATATTTAGTGTCAGATGTTCAAAACAGTATGTTTCTCTGTTTCAGAGGAAAAAAAAAATAAAAGGGAAACAAAAAGTAGACAGCAATAGACACTGAAATGGAAAAGTGGTAGGAATAGCGTACATAGAGAGGTGCAGGTTTACCAGAAATTCTCTTTATGTATCCTGTTCCATGACCAAACATCATTTACAGCACAGCACCATTTCTATTTGGCATAACTTATCGAAGACATTTTTCCTCCAGAAAACTATTAATATAGTACTATGCTTTGACTTGATTATATTAAAATTTTCAGATTTCACTTGCATGTTCATAGTAAAAACTTTTTAGTGTTTGTGTCAATAATACCACCCAGACAAAGAAACAGATTATGAAAGATTACCTGAGATTTCTATCTTTCACTGTCTTTGGTAAATTCATAAGACTAATATTTTTCGGAAGTAAGAGGCCAGCTTTCCAAAACCCAGAAATATACTTAAGTTTATCACGCTTACATATGTGCTGTTGCCATGGATACCTACAATTGCCAGTGCTTGATAATTCAAAGCACAAGTGATACTGGTATGCTATCACTTCTGTTTGAAATACTATTCTTCTACCTAGGAAGCAGTAGAACAGTAGTCAAAATATTTGTTGGTTTCTTTTTCATTAAATCATTTGTATATGATGGTAAAATATATTACATGTTGTACACTCTTTTTGGACTAAGTGTTGCGGTGTTCAGAGCTATATTCTCTGTAGCAGGCAGTACCTTACAAGAAGATTTGCAAGCACAGAAATAAAGAAACACGCTGCAGTATGACATCTTAAACTAAATATGTAATATAGATTAAAGAAATACAGGTGAAGACATCAAAACTTTCCATTTGAAACATGTTTCTCTAAGTGGAATTTCTTTTTTATGGTGTATATCTATTAATTTGATATGACCCACTACAGGTTTAAAAAGAAGTTTTATTTGTTCAAAACCTGACTGGCTCTGAATTGTGTAGATTTAATGGAACTAATTGCTTTGTTGTTAGGAGTTGGCAGGACAATGGAATCTAAACTGGCTTCTTTGGGAATTAAAACCTGTGGAGATCTACAGTGTGCTTCAATGTCAAAACTGCAAAAAGAATTTGGTCCAAAAACAGGACAAATGCTCTACAGGTTTTGTCGTGGTTTGGATGATCGACCTGTTCGTACAGAAAAAGAAAGGAAATCTGTTTCAGCAGAAATCAACTATGGAATAAGGTTTACACAGGTAAATTCAAACTTATTTTCTTTTCTGCAGTGACTTCTTTCAACTGTAGAAGAATCTTCTCATATTCTGATTATTTTCACTTACACTTTGATCTGTTAGAGCACCATCTTAGCCACCAAATAGAATGAGGAAAATGAAGAAGTAGGAGACCAAACGATAAAATGGGAGGAGAGACTGCAAAAGTATTGGACTGAAAAGAAGCTTGCACAAAATTAGCTGACTATTCTGCATTCGTTATACAAGTCTGGTACAGAAAAAGAGAACTGCAGTAGGTTTGTCAGCACCTAGCATTCTCTTTCGTATAAATGCTGATTATTTATAGATGCCAGTGCCTGAAGTCATCACCAGCTGCTCCAGTACAATATTTTTATTAGATTTTTTACAAATATGGGGGGGGGGGGGTGGAGGGAAGTGTTGTTGACGAAATTGTATTAAAAATAACTCAGCTCTCTGAGAACTTAAGTATTTACAGAAATTATAGAAAAATCACATTGAGAGAGACCTAGGATGTTGTGTAGTCCAGCCTTTTACTCAAAGCAGGGGAAGCTATGAGATCAGACCAGTTGCTCAGGACTTTATCCAGTCTGGTGTTAGAAACTTCCAAGAATCAAGACTGCACAACTTCTCTGAGCAACTTGATCTACTGCTTGACTTTGCTCATGCTGACGAAGATTTTTCTAATAAGCCCTACGCTCTTCATGTTCTAAGTGTGTGCTTAAAGTTAAACTTGCAGTTCTGTGTTGGGGTTTCTAAATACATTTTTCCTACTTATTTCAGCATTAGGATAGGAATCTACCATCTCACCTAACTTGAGACACCTACAGTGTAGACAAAACACTTGAAGTTAAAAAAGACAATTGTCTGTGAGTCAGCTTGCTCTTTTCAGTTTACAAAATCTGGATTGCATAAACCCTTAATGATATACCATCAATATTTGAAAACTAGTAATTATCTAAACATTGAATTTTTTCCCCCTTCAGCCTAAGGAAGCAGAAGCTTTTCTTCTGAGCCTTTCAGAAGAAATCCAACGTAGACTTGAAGCTGCTGGTATGAAGGGTAAACGATTGACCCTTAAAATTATGGTCAGAAAGGCTGGGGCACCAGTGGAGCCTGCAAAATACGGGGGTCATGGAATCTGTGATAATATTGCCAGGTAACTATGCATGGAAAAAGAATGGTTAGTAGTAGGCATGAGCACACTTCTGCAGGATATTGGGCACCAAAACTTACAGGAAGACAGGACAGAAATTTTAAAGTGCTTGGTACTACTTTGTCTACATACCAAACCTGCACCAACATCAGAAGTGGAATGTTATTGTCTGAAGTCCTCTGTGTTTGGGATGTATATATGTGGTCTGTTGGCCATCAACATGGAATGTAACCCCCCAAAGACAACATGCATGGCATATTGGGAGGAGAAGGAAGGAAGAGACTAAGGTGTCCAAATCAGAAAGAGAACAATGTTAACAGTCTTATTTTGCCTTTGAGTTTCTTCAAAGAGAAAAATGGGGAAAACGAAAAATATATGAAACGTTGAAAAGTTTGGGGGCATAGAAGAAACAATTTGTGGTTTTCAGAGAAAGCAGGAATGGGAAAGAAGGAATCTGACTCCACAAGTGCATTCTTTGTGGTTTGAAATTGCTTTCTTGAAAGAATGTACTCTTGCATGTCTATGGATGCTACTTAAAAATTTAAGTGATTCAGTGAAATATTTGCAATAATTATTGTGACTTATCCATTATCCTTGGTAGGGTTGTACATTTTTTTCCTCTTCTTTTTGACTTTAATAATATGTAGTTTAAGGTGGCTCTTACTTTGATAATAGTCTGATGAAATACTAGCTAATAAAGGTATTTGATCTTTTAAAGGATTGGTCTTCAAACAATAATACATTTGTGCATATATGTTGTTTGTGTACATTTATTCAGCTTGCTTAATATTGGAGCTGTTTTTCCTTTTGCAGTCCATGTAGAAGATGTATTTACATTCTGCACTATGACACACATGCAGCAGTGTTTTTTCTTTCTTTCAGTGACTAGCTGAGTTGAAATGTTCTGCTGCTGCAACCTATTTCATGTCCCTGAGCTGTGTAGTGCTGTGTACTTTCTTGAGGGACTTTCTGCTATTCCTTGATAGGTTGTTGGTCACATGCTTTTTGTGACAGCTGGAGTCTTCAAAGAAAATCACCTTTGTACTTGTCAAGAAAGCTGCCTGATCATTACTGTTCTCCTTCAAGTCTACAGAGCACATGGGGACTATGGCAGTAGTTGCAGAATTACTTGCTGCAGAAGACTGAGGGGCCACTTGGGATTCTGAAGATTGGGGCTGGCATCTGACACCTTGAACTGCAGCTGTCTGTCTTAGTTCAGACAAGTTTCTTTGTATCGAGTCTGTCTTTCCTGTTGTTTCACCAATAAGTCTGCACAGCAATTTTTAGTCCTAGAAGAGAAAAGGCAATGAAGATCCAAAGTGGAGCTAAGAAAGTTGAATCTCAGAATCTTAAAGTCAGAGACTGTGCCCCATAATTCAGCTATTCAAGAAGGCAACTTGTTCACGTCTCTTGACCTTCACAGTTACATTTTTTAATATAGTTGTAAGTTCTCATCAGAGGTGCCTTTGTTTTCTTGTAGATCATTGTCAACATATTAAAGTCTTTCTACTTGGTCTCACTGTGGCACTTACTGAGATTGCTACCTGTGGTGGCTGCCAATCCCTACTGAAATGGGATAACCCAGTTACTCTGCCTGCGTAGTCACTTGATAGGTAGTTGTTGAAAGAGTGGGACTTTCAGTTTTTACAAGCAATCCTGAATTAGTTCAACCCATTATTTATTTATGATTCTTCTTTGTTTTCTATTCTACTGGATGATGATGACTAAAGATTTTTTTAATCTCAAATTTGTTTATATGCTTGCATACTGAAAACACAAGAACAAAATCCAGGCATAGAGCATCAGGTTATATATTGTTTTATACCAGGTTGTCTCAGAACCTTCTAAATGCATGTTTGTTCTTCTGGCAGACACTTGTATCAAAGCAATTGTTCCTTAGGTAAAGGGCTTTTGTGTGAGTGTGCATTTGGCATCTTCAAAGATAGGTCTTTCCTACTTTTCCTTCCATCTCAGGTTGTTGTAACAGATGAATCCTGCCCAAACTGAAGGATCATTTGCTCAGGGTTGCTGATAACAGAAGAGGTGGGGGTGTTCTTTCAGTGAATTATTGCTCAACAGTATGACATGTATGCATAGGGTCTGTCTCACGTTTGTGAGTTTATGACAGACAATTCAGCTGTATTTAGGAACTGAAACTACACAATTCACCTTTCAGTATCAGAAACTCATAACCTTTTGAGATTGGTATGTCAAGAAGAAAATCCATCAGCCTGTACTTTTGTCATCTGGCTACCCTGAATTGTTTGAGCTCTTAACAGTCTGAGAACGTATTTTTAGGATTGAGGGTGTGTTTAGTAGAGCTTTATTCCTCCTTTATTGGCAGCTATTGCCAGACTGCTTTCTCATGAACAGGTCAGTGCCTTGGACCTAACTTCTGTGGTCAGGCATGCTAATGCACATGTGCGATGAAATTCTCCCAGTTCATAAAGACTTCATTAATGTAAGATAAGGGGGCACCCAAGGATGCTATTGTTCACACATTGCTGAAGCAGTTCTGAGGCCAGGATCTCATTTGGTGATGCCTCCAGTCAATCCAAATTATGCTATTTGATGATATAGGTGCTGGGTTACTGTCTTCGTTAGAGTATTTCTGTTCAGTCCAGTGAAAGGCTTTTTAGCAGCAGCAGGGTAAACTCTGGAAGTTGCAAATGAATTAGAATCTCAGGCTGGTGTTCCCTCAGGGGTGCTTTCCCTGTGTATAGCCTAATTCCAACAGTTTGAGATTATTTACTGGAGCTAAAGGTGACCAGTTGCTCTCTTCAATTTAAAATTTTCTCTGTAGCTATAGCTCATGACCCATTTCTTGCCCCCTCACCTCACAGGTGAATGAGATGCTGTGGTTTCTCATCCTACAGGTCAAGCAAGATTCCCTAGAAAGACAATCCTAGTCCTACAAAGGATTCAGACTCACAAACATGCTTAAAATCAAATGAACTTCTGAGACGTTCATGGTATTTTTACTGCATCATTCATATCAAGTCTTGATAGTACAGCAGAGGCCTTTATAAAATATTCCTCTGAAATGGTGTGTACCTTTAGATCTGTCCTACATTTCTCCCTCATGTTCTGCATAGTTGCATCTTATTGCGTCATATTGATCCTGTTTTTCTTAAAAATGTTAAGCTGTAAGGCTCAGGGATATCTTCATATCATTCACAGCAGGAAGGTTTTTCCTTTGGATATTGTCAGAACCACACCCTTCTGGAGATCACTTAGTTGTTCATGTGGATTCTGACAGATTCAAAAGCAGAGTAAAATTTAGAGAGATACCATCAGAGTGTTTATTAAGTTGCCAGGATGGCATCTTCATCAAAACACCAAGGTAGAACTTCCTTTTGTCCATATAGCCCACTCTGTCAGAGTTAAAACTGTATTGATTACCTCAGTGAGAAGACTTCACATCACACACATATATTTGATTAGCCACCTGGAATTATGTCCTTACCTGTCTCAAATGTGCCATTAGAGAATCCAGAACTACCAACAACTACTAGTGCCCCACCAAGATCTCAGATGGCAGTTTGTAAACCTCACAACCAGGTAGTGTTGTGAGAGTTGTTGCAGAAAATTGCCCACAGTGTAAGATGTGTTTTTTGAATGTTTAAAGTTACTTATCGTTAATCCAGTTTCTTTGTAATCCATATGCACATGCCTTTATCTGCTTCTCCCTCAGAGTTCCTTCTGAAACTCTTGCTATGAACATTTGACAAGTGAAATAATACTGAGCAAACTCTTCATGAACCAAGCCTGAGTGAAGGATAGTGTATGAGTGCCTTTCTATGAACAGTATAAAGTGAAACATTTTTGTCTGTCTTCAGTAAATAGCATGTATATAAATGTATATCATATTTGACAAATTAATGTGTGTATTGCACAATGAGAATATTCCATTAGTAAGTAATCTGTTGTGTTGTTCTTTTTTTTCCTGTAGAACATGCTTATTTCTAATTACCTTTGAAAAGAAACCACAGAACAAAAAAACTGTGTTCGTTTCTGTATGCCAAGAAATTATTATCTTTCTTTGAGGTCCTCTCTGAAATAAATACAGAATATTGTTGTTGTCTTTAGGATTTGTGAAACAGCTTCCTTTTTAACCATACTTTTTTATTCTTTGTTAGGACTGTGACTCTAGACCATGCAACAGACAGTGCAAAAGTAATTGGGAAAGAAACTCTCAACATGTTTCATACAATGAAACTGAACATATCAGATATGCGAGGGGTAAGTTAATGGGAAAAGTGAATTTTTTTTCTCTTTATCAACCTCCTTTGTTGTTTTTCATAAATTTTCAGTTCTCCAGAGTAGACAATAACCAGACTTAAGCAAAAGTATAAATAATACAAAGCTTATGTAAATTAGGCTATGCAATTATATTATGTTTTGTATGTCTGCCTTTGAAAAACATGGTTACAAAGCCATAAATGTAAATATATATATATATATATATGTATTGTCATATGGATTAATCCACAACTTATAACAGCCTGAGATAACAAAGTTAGACTGTATCTTCTACAGTTCTATTAGCATGTATAAATTTTGTCTTACAATTTTCTTTAAAATTTGCAGTTATTAATTAACCAATACAAATACTGCTTGTAATGCTAACTAAAGATACAGATCAGAGGAGTGTTTGCTCTAGACTGCAAGTCTGAGAGCCAGGAAGCTTACCAGCTCACAGTTCGGCCTTTGTTTGAAGGTCAATTGATGGCTCTTTTGAATCATGGTTTATTTTAGAACACTCTTTCTCCTCTCAGTGGTTTTGTCATAGCAGTGTGAACCTACAAGGATACTCTTTGGGCATCAGCCGTTTTTTGCACAGAGGCTTTGTAAAACAAACCTGCATTTATTGGTCATCTGGATGTGGAAGCAGGGATTCACAATGTTGCCTTGGCAAAGTCCGCTCCATGGCTTGGGTTTCTTTTTGGAGTTGAGGAAATATTTACCATCCTCTCCCTGTCTTTTTCTGGTTCCTTGTCCATCTGTCTCCTTTGCTGTCTTTTTTCTTAATAATCATGTAGCATTAGCAGTAAACTTGCACAATGTACAAGTGCATTCTTAGTTGGATAGAGTTTCTGAACCCCTGTTGATTGGTATTTAAAAGTAAATGAAAAGTGAGGTTGTCTTTCAAAATGAGGAACACCTCATCTGATAAAGATTGCTTTCACCGAAGTACTTCCATCTGTTCAGACTTTGTGAGAACCATGTCTAGAAGTGAAACAATATTGTTTTTCTCATTTGTAGACTGAGGTGATGGATTTAGTATAGATTGTCCTCAGGAAGAACATTCCTTTCTTGTACGGGTAGCCAGATTTAGTACTAATCACTTGTTTGACAGTACTTCTAGATTTTTTGTTGTCTAAGAAATTTCATAATAAACATGTTGTTTCATGAACCTGTTGACAGCGGTTTTTCTATATCAGAGAGTTAAGATGGTATTATCTTTGTAATTTCTTAGTTGTTGGATTGTGGTGGATAATCCTGGCATTTGGTTGGGATGTTTTTATAGGCTATTTATGTGTATTTCAACATACTTTTATTCATTCTCTCCTCCACTCACAATAGGCAGCCAATTTGAGAAAAGGCAATGCTATTATGAAAGCATTAGAGATCTAAAAAATAAATCAATTTAAACTTCATAAAATTAATGTATTAATGTTTTGATTTAGGTTGGAATTCAGGTACAGCAGTTAGTTCCCATCAGTAAAACCACTTCAGCTCACTCAGCAGTACAATCTGGACGTTTACCTGGTGGATCGCATTCAGTTATTGATCTTTTTCACGTTCAGAAAACAAAAAAGTGCTCAGAAGAAGAACATAAGGAAGGTCAGTAAGCTTTGTAATTGGCATGTGTGATGATGGTCAGTTCTGAAGTGCTCCAATATAGATTACCTTTTGGAATACTTATTCAAAATTCAAATTATTTAAATTATTTAACATAAACTATTTGAGAGCGTGTTTTGCTCCTGCCAAGGAAAATGCTACAAATGAAACTTTGTATAGGATTATTCCAATCTTTTTAAAAAGTTAATAGTAACAAAGGATATTTTAAAAAAGAAAGTAGTATAATTGTGCAGTATGTTATATAAACTATTTGGCAAAGAAAACTGGAAATTAGCTTCACTGTATTTTGAAATGTCAGAGTATTTTCAACTATTAGATCATTATTCTTTATTTTGTTTTCATATGTACAGTATTTGTGGCTGCTATGGACCTTGAAATATCTTCCGATTCAAGAACTTGCACTTTTCTTCCATCTCGTGGTGCCCATCTCACACCTGGTCTCAATTGTAACGTTAACAACACTGAGGCTGCTGTCAAATGGAATGGTGTGCATTCTCCTATCAGCGTAAAATCCAGGCTTAATTTGAGTATTGAGGTGCCATCTGCTTCCCAGGTAAAACCTGAGAATATAAAACTATCTCCAATATCTTGTAAAAACTTGGGATTGTCTTATTTGGATAGAGCAAAAAAAATTCCATTACACTTTTTTACAGTGCACAGTAAGAAAGTATTATTGATGCAGAACTATTTTGCCTTAATAAAAGGATTTTTAAAAAGCAGTCATTTATAGACCAACTCAAAAAATATTCTGTTTATTCAGAGGAAAGCAATTTAATTTTCTTGTATCTGTTTCCCTTCCTGTCACTTGCCAAAGGATTGGAATGGAGCAGGAATAGAAAAGATGCTGAGGATGCAATATTAGAACAACATTACATTCCACCTTTCACAACCAAAGCCCAGAGCCTAATTATAAAAAAACATGAAATATACTTTAGGAAAACTTCCATCAGAAACATTAAATATATCCTATAGTTCATGTTCAGTATTTATCTGATTATGATATGACACAGATTTGTGAATTTCTTATGTTAGCTCATAAAAATTATTTCTGATTAGCTTAATCACTGAGTGGCTCAGGAAGAATTTTGACAACTACTTTGTGTCATTTTCATGAAGACAGAACTTTTAAATGTTTTCCATCCCTCTTTATGGCAGCAATATTGTTTGCCACAGATGCCAATAAATGATAATAAGGTAGTCTTCTCCGCATAGTTTCTTAAAGCCATGTATTCTGTATCAGTCTTTAAATTACACTATAAATCTGTCTGCAAATTTTAGTCAGTGAGAAGCAACTGAACAGCAACTAGTCTGACGCTACCTCACATACTTTTGCAATGGCTGTTGTCTAAGTTTCTGCCTACAAGAATGTCGAACTTGTATTTAGATTTAATTATTCATCTTCCTGTGTTTTTTCAAATATTCTTCAAATAGAATTGAAGATAAGATGCACACTTAACATTTAAACAGGATATCACCTTTTAGATGAGAGGAGGACAATCTTTATTTAAATAAAATATTTCTGCAAGGCTTTGGGGGTCTTTTTGTGGGTTTTAACAAGAGCCTTCTTATTTCTACTCTACATGTTATTCAAGCAGACATCTGTTACAGGGGTCTGCTATGAATAAGCTGAACTGAATTCTGTAGGTTTCTTAGCTAAAAGCAGATTTACATACTTTTCTGTAGAAATGTGTTCTTCAATTTCTGTATTTTAAATCTTTAAAACCATTTGCTGATGTTCTGTTAGCTGCTTTTCCAAATATTTAGACATTTTTAAAACCCAGTTATGCTTTTGGCAGAAAAATGTTTTTTCCATAATGCAACACCCAAGCTAGTTTAAAAGCAACTTGACTGAACAATGTGAAGCTCCATATAGGCAGATTCTCCAATAGGAGAATTGTGTATGAACAAGCAAAAAGTGCACTAGTTGTGCAGTAGTGTTCCTGAAGCTTTGGTAGCCTAATAGTACAATACACTCATCTTTCCTTCTGCTGTATAACCGTATTATAATATGGTACATAATATGGAATTTGGTACAGGGAAGGAATGATGAAAGTTAGTCCCATACTGCTTTTTGTGTATTGTGTGCTAGGAAAGCAACATCAAGGTATTTTACACCCAGGATTTCCAGAAAATGTTTGTGGACTTATATATATGTAGCAAATTTAGTATGAGGGAACACAAACAGAATGTACAGTGAATAACTGAAGAGATTAATAGTACAGACAGCTTTCATCAAAACCTCTCAGTTACTATAAGCCAAATATCTTTTTATAGATATTTGTAGTTTTTCTCTGTAAATACAGAATCTGGTCATAAACTCCAAATTTTCTTCTTAAAGGTAAAAAATAAAGCTTTCTAACACTGCAATGGAGTCTCATTTAGCAGAACTTACAGGCAAGCATTGGCATTTATCTACATAGTTTCACTCCGGTTTTACTTCTGAGAAAAATGATGCTGTAAAGCTGCTTGTCAGTTGTATTCATTCTGTCACTTGTGCAGCTGTCATTGTATGCTGCAGCTTCTAGGTTTTGGGGGGTCATTTCATTTGTTTCAAGGTGATAATTGATGGTAAGTACCAATTATGGGAAGCAAAAATTTGAATCTAAAGCTTACTTCATTATGAAAATCTGCTACAAGAATCTGACAGTATGCAAACATATGTAATGTTGTTAAAGTAAATTAGTAACGTGTATCCTAGAACTGTATAAAGAAATTAATTGCTTACTGCTTTCTACCGGACACCAATTTAGCATTCATATCAACATGTTGCCCGTATAATTTCAACTCAGAATTTGGGTTTTCTTATCACTAGGTAGTTGTAGAGGAAATCTCATATGATTTGTGAGAGCACGGAACATTGTGAAAAGATAAAACTGAGTTTTCATATTTACAGAGCTACTTAGTCTTAAATGATATTTTTATATTTCACTGCTACAGAATGTAATTGTCAGGTTCCTAAGTATGTTTGCATTCACATTTGTTTGTTTGAGGGTTTTTTTCTAAAATTCAAGGGCTGTAAAACTAATTTTTGAGGAAAATTGGCTCTGTTGTCTATTCCTCAGAATAATGTAAAAGTTTTTATATATTTGTAGCTAGATAAGTCTGTGCTAGAAGCTCTGCCGCCTGATCTCCGAGAACAAGTAGAGCAAATATACACCATTCAGCAAGGAGAGAACTGTGGAGAGAGCAAAAAAGAGCCAATAAATGGATGTAACACTGCGCTTCTGTCACAACCGGTTGGAACAGTGCTTTTACAAATACCAGAGCTCCAAGAACCAAATACCAATACAGGAATTAATGTGATAGCCTTGCCAGCTTTCTCACAGGTAGGATGATTACAGGGTATCAATAAACATCAACTTGCCACCTGTAGGAAGAGCTAACAGCCTTTCTTGAGATGGTATTACTAGAATCTGTGACTTAGCAAAATTATTTATGTCCTTGAATAAGTTAAAAATCTCTGCTTCTAAATGTGACTTAATCTATCACGAACATAGTATTATAGTATTTATTAAACATTTATAGTCATCGGTATGCCTATTTTTTTGCTGTTGTTTAGCATAAGACATCCTCATTTACACTTTGCTTTGCAATCCAGTGTGTAAATAGCCCTTTTTTTCTGCATTGCAGCTGAGTTATACTGCACCGTAAGTCTGAAGCAGTCCTAAAATCTGCTTAGCTAGTCACAGGAGATGCACTCTATTTAAGTGGATGTTTTGATGGTGTAAAGCCAGCCCCTACTAGCTTCTGTAGGTGTGATTGTTTATATCACATTCTTTGGAGAAAGGAAAGCGTGGCTGAAGATTGTTTATTTCTCCATCATTCTAAAATGATCTCATATACAACATGTCCAAGACAAAGAAGGGGCAGCATTGTTTCTTAAAACAGGGGCCTGAAGGGGAAGCAGGTAGCAATAATTATGCTTCTAATGATATTTCACCCTTCAAACCAAGATGGTGCTGAACAAACATAGGGTAAAAATAAAAAAAAAAAAAAAAGATTGGGTTACCCAGAGATATCATATTTTGCATATGCATCATGTAAAATAGAGCACTAATTTTATTTTTCTGTTTGCTGTGCCAGTACTCCATTGCTATTCTCAAACAAGGTGATATCACCTGATTGGATTTATAGAGGGATGTTTGTTGCTGTTTCTAAGGTATAATGCTGCCTAGCTGACAAAATCCAGAGAAAATTAGATAGAAATTCCTGTCCTGTTTTCAGTAAACAGTAGTTAATGCATAATTGTTATTTAGAGGATGTGTAGTCTATTCTACTGCTATTAATTTCTTCACCTTGATTCAAGTTCATTGGTTCAAAAACAGTCCTGTCAGTGTTTATTCCTGAACTGCAAAGTTGGGTTTCCCCTATGGAGATACTGTACAAATAGTATATGAACTCTCCATACCCCAGCTGTTTTAAATTAAGTAGTTACATTCATTCATAGGCAAGAGTTTATCTTGGATGTGTGGGTTGAATTATGCTGTGCTTTAAAGTACACCCATCCATTCTTGTTCTACCACTCAGTACTCTCTTTCAGGGTAAATCTTAATTGCATGTGACTTTCTATAAAAATTACATTTAGTGTGCGTTTATGCTTTTACCTTTTAATTAGGTAGTTGAGAATTGATTGTTGTTTTTGTTTAACAGCATTACTTCCTGAAATTGTCCCCCTGCTCCGGCAGGGGGCTTGGACTAGATGATCTTTTGAGGTCCCTTCCAATCCCTAACTTTCTGTGATTCTTAGAAAAATGTAGTTTACACCCTCATATGCACTATTTTGCCTGTGTCCTAATGCATTTGGTGATTCTTTTACTCGATGCAAAAATGTCAGCTTAGTAGAGCAGCTGTTTTGTTTGAAGATGTAATTCAAGAAGAATTGGCTACTTCCTGTTTCTTTTTTGGAGGTGTCCGTACTATCTTAGTATGCTTGTGTTCCAAATTTTCTCCTGAAAAACCATTCCGCTTTCTTTGTTGGTGAATAGAGAACTAAGATTTAAACCTTCTATCTTCTGAGTTAGGTCCATGTTTAACATGTAGAATAATACAGTTGTGAATAGCTTCCTTAGGCTTCGAGAAAAAAAAAATGCTAAAACTGGTTAGCTAATATGGGAAGATTTTTTTCTGTGTTAAAACCAAATGTAAACTTAATTTAAAAATATCATCTTTTTCTAAATATAGTTTGACACTTTTTTATCATCAAAGCCTGTGTGGGAGTGTATATTGTATGAGTGCACACAAACACTTAAGGTTGCTTTCTTTCAAATGATGCAGTGAACTAAGTAGTAATAGGTTTCAGGTATAGAAATATTGCAAGCCACTCCACATGGAGTACTTTAGCTACATCAAGTCAGCAAATGTAAATGATGCTCTGCCATCTTTTTATAGCTTAATTAGGTTTGTTTTTCACCCCTTCATTCTTTTTTGTCTGAACGGTATTTTTATGACCCAGTGCCAAGTTAATTGGCTGATAGTGATTTACGCATTAGAAAACATGTGGAAAATATCCTTTGCAGGGAAAAGTTCTCCCATAAAAACAATCCAGATAGGTTGCACTCATTTCCATCAGCTGCTGAAGTAATCTTAACGTTTAGAAGAACTGTATGTCTCTGTAGCAGCTGATTCCTGTAAAAGCATAGGATGCAAGAGGTAAAGATTACAGATGTTTAGAAATTAATAACATTTGTAGTAGTGGGGTCAGTTACGGGTGGCAAATTTGCACTTTGTCCTTGCATTGTCTAGACATTTATTTCTAAGGAAATTTATACAGCACATCATAAATACTAATGGCTGTATGCAGAGATAATACATGAATTTATGAAATCAAGGTTCTTTGTAATGTGAATGTGATACAGCTGTGTGAAAGCTATGTTAGGACACTCTGGCTGTTCAGCAAATTACCCAAAACTCCAATTAATTAGTGTAGAATTCAAATTAACTTGACTGATAGCTCTTCCAACTGAATTTTTACATGTTACACTTTCAGAGGGCAGTGATAGGGGGAATAATAAAAAACACATCCAGTTCCCTGTACCGCATTATTTCTGCATGAATTATTAAGTGGTGTACTCAAAAAACAGTGTATATTCAAGGCCTCCCAAATTCCTGACCCTTGAATGCTTAACCAGAGAACACTGACCTTTTAAAAAAAAATTTATTAAATAAAATTTATATTTAAAAAATAACTTAAGTCTCTGGACTTAATTGGCTGCATTCCGCTACAATGCTTTGTTCTACGCAACATATGCAATAATTGAGGTCAGAGCTGTTCTCATTTCCTCCTCTAATTAGTGCATATTTTGTGTGGTGAAAAATTTGTGTTGGTACATGGAGTTCTAAAAATGGAAAAAGTGTTCTGCTAAATTGATGAGTTTTATCTGTGGGAGCATGTTCATGTTTATTACTTATATAATTTAGGCATCATATGTGTGAATGGCACAGCCTTACCTTCCTGATAGACATATTTTGGTTTTAAAAAAAGAATCTCTATTGAAAACAACAGGTAGCTTTTAATATGTATGCATACTGACGCATAATAAATACAGTATCTCAGATTTTGGTAGAAATTGTATTGAGCCCTTCGAATAATAATAGTAGTGTGGTGGTTTAACTGCAGCTGGCAACCACGCACCACACAGCTGCTCACTCAACCCTGTCATCCCAGTGGGAGAGGAGAAAGAATAAAATAAAACTTGTGGGTTGAGATGAAGACAGTTTCATAGGACAGCAAAGGAACAGAGAAGAATGAGAATAATATACAAAACAAGTGATGTGCAATGCCCACCACCCACTGACTGATGCCCAGCCCATTCCCGAGCAGCAGTCGCCCCCAGCCAGCTTCCTCCAACTTTATATACTGAGCATGATGTCATATAGTGTGGAATATCCCTTTGGTCAGTTGGGGTCAGCTGTCCGGCCTGTGTCCTCTCCCAGCTACTTGTGCATCCCCAGCCTCCTTGCTGGCAGGTCAGCATGAAAAGCTGAAAAGTCTTTGACTGCTCAGCAACAACTAAGATATCCCTGTATTATCAACATTATTCTGAATCAAAAACATGACACTATACCAGCTACTAGGAGAAAATTGACTCTATCCCCGCCAAAACCAGGACAAGTAGTTTTGAATGAATTTTTTCTTGGTTTTGCGCACATCTCCAAATTTTACCGCTGAAATGAAGGGCACTCCCCCTCTAGGCAGATTTAAAGTAATGATAGGTTTACTTTTTTGAATTAGATTTTTCAGATTCTGAGTTGAAAACACTGTACAATAATCTTGAGAAACTCGGAACACAGTGTCACTAATTTGCTACTTCAGAGACACAGTGAGGGAAGATAACCAGTAATACATGAAATTTTATTTTGTCCATGAGTGTGTATGGCAATTGGCAACAAATTATTTCCTGTATGGAATTCAAACCCCTAGGACAGTGGGAGGGACTGTTTTTATCAGTGGAACAAGGGGTGCGCGACTGTGGGACAAATGAAACCCTTTTGTGCGAGTTCTAGATATGAGGTAGCTGGATTTGTGTTTCCTGTGCTTAAAGAAGCGAGACTATTTCCAAGGATATTTTGTTAGAGGAGTGTAGCAGCTTCCAGGAGATAGAAATATCAAAAGAAAAAGAGAAACAGAAGTGTGATTGTCACAATGTTTGAGTTTGGAAATTTGAAGGGAGTATTCTCTGAGTTAGGCTTAATTGTGCTGTTAATATAGCTGTACTGTGTATCAGTAGGTAAATAAAGATAGTGGTGAATAAAGACAGTGTATTATAGGCCTATAAATAGTTTTTTATAAGATAATAAATGTAGAGTAATGTTAAAAGGAAATTTTTATGGTTTTTACAAGCTAAAGTACATGACGAATATATACAATGTATTTTGCAGTGTTTCAGTTATGCGTCATTTTTGCTTGACATAAATTGTAAATACCTTTCTCATGTGAGTGGCCTATAGGAGAGCAAGCAGTGTCGCTCACTGGTTAACTAATCAAATGAATCTTTCGTTACTGTTCAGGTGGACCCTGAAGTTTTTGCTGCCCTACCTGCTGAGTTGCAAGCAGAGCTGAAAGATGCATATGATCAAAGGCAAAAGCAATCAGAGCAGCAACCTGCCAACGCTTTTGGTGAGTATATATAGTTGTACAATAGTTTTGTATAAAAGTTGTTAACTAGTTAAAGGGATTTATGCAACCCTAAATAACTAACTGGAAAATATAACTAAAGCTTCTATGGAGGTGCTGTGTTGAAGAGGATATTTTTGCATTTATTTTCCACAGACTGTCAGTTACAACCAGCTGTGGCTTCATTTTGCGAACAGTTGCTTAGCTTTACTTAAATGGGTAATTATTTCAATTCACTGGGACTGGGGTACTAAACTTACCCATGTCCATATGTTTGCAGAGTAGAATCTGAACTTGATATGTCTTGTGATTTAAAGTATCGCATCTTCATTCTCCTGGTTCCATGAAACCAATAGTACTGGTATGGGTTTCAGTCAACTAGAAATACAATATAGCTTACCATATGTCTGATAGTCAGATGGTTTTACTCTGAGCTGATCACCCAGGTCTCCTTTTTATAAAAATCAGTAGAAAGAAGAAAGATTAGTTCCCTGTGAATGTGCTTTCTCATAAAATAGGTGAGAAATTTCTTTGGGTTCATTGCCAGTTAAATACTGTATTGTTACAGTCAAACCTTGATTTCATAGTCAGTAGACTAATACAGATACATTAGTATGATGGAGTTAGAGCCATTTCCATGGTAAACCCTAATTAAAGCAGTGTGGGGGGCTTTTTGCTGCTGGTTTTGCTGATAACCACTGGTGGGATGTCTTAGCTAGTGGGTGCCTAGGTGGGACAGTGTTCTGACTGAGGTGAAGCAATTTGTCCAGTAAACTTGAGATTTCACCAGCTGCTCACATTCAAGCACTAAAATGCTTGATATGAAAAGGCTTATGAGTAGCTTAGTATCCTCTGAGTATGCTCATGTCTAGCAGCGCCTTTCAAATACTTAAAACATTGCCTAAATCTGAAATGTCATGTGAGCGTTAAAGTTGCTTGATGTAGGTTGTGTTCTTCCAACTGATCCACAGATTTTTATGGAGGATAGAGTCCCCCTTTCAATGGAAAAGTATTGAATTTTACATGTATCAACCACTGGCTATTCCCGTGTTTTTCAGTGTCAAAAAATCCTTTACTACACCTGAAGAATGCAACAGTGAAAAATAAGAAAAAAATCAGGAAAAAAAATCCAGTCAGTCCTGTAAAAAAGATTCAGAGTCCTTTGAAAAACAAACTCGTTGGTAGCCCTGCAAAAAACATGCCAGCTACATCTGGAAGCCCACAGAAGCTCATAGATGGTTTCTTGAAACAAGAAGGAACAGCTGCTCAGGTAATTTTAACACTAACAGCTTTCGGTAAAGCTATGTCCATTTATTTAGACTTGGTCCATGTGCAGCTTATTTTCTTTACTGGATTCTTTACTAGACACTTATCTATGTATGTGTATAGCATTACCATGTTTGTTAGACTGAGCGTTATCAATTTTTACATTTGGAACAGCCAGAAGCAGTTCCATCAACTTCAGATTCTTCAGGCCCATCAGCCCTGCAGCTGGAACAGCCTGGTTCATTTAGGCCACAAGCACCCAACCTAGCTGGAGCTGTCGAATTCAATGATGTAAAGACCTTGTTGAAAGAATGGATTACAACTATTTCAGGTATGGGATGTCATGCTCGTCGCGATCTTGCATACATCACAAGGAAAACTATTGTTTTAGTAGGCTTTTTGTACTTTATTCCTTCTTTACATGGGTTATTTTTCATGGTAATCTTGAAGTCTGACTGCCTTGCAATCTTGGAGTAACTTGATGCTTCCTGCTCAGTTGTTATTCTGTATTTGTGCCAGCTGCTATTTCTTGCTTAATGTCATTAAAATCTGCCTGCTCTGTCTTCAGCCCATTTGTCAGGCCCTTGTCTTATGCCTTGATGTTACTTGTGTGGGAAGTTTTCCTTATTTTGTTCAACACATTACAACCACTAGGGTGAAAGCTCTTAAAAGGGAATTCTACTTTTTTGAAGATGCCATTTTAGAGGTGAAGGAATGCAGGTTTTTTTTCAAATTCACTGTTGGAAAAAATTCTAGATTTAAGTGGAAAAGTGTAGCACCCTTGCCAAATTGTCATTTGAATTTTAACTTTATGTCAAAAAATTAGCAACTCCTTAATATCTTGGGAAATCTGGCCTGTAAGATCCTTTGTGTCCTGGACATTACTGTTCTCCTAAGAGTTTCAAAACAGCCATTCCATTCTAAATCCTGGTTCCTTTTCCCTTTGGTTAATATTAGCTTGGCTGTCATTTGTTCTTACTGAAGAAAAAAAAAAGGGGGGGTGTCCATGAGACAGATATGTTGGGACCTTGCAGTCCTTTTATGTACACGACTTCTGATATTGATGTAACAAGGTGGATGGATGATGGCAGCGCGGTGGATGTGGTCTACCTTGACTTCAGTAAAGCCTTTGACACAGTCTCCCACAGCATCCTCACAGCTAAGTTGAGGAGGTGTGGTCTAGACAATAGAGTAGTGAGGTGGGTTGCAAACTGGCTTAAGGAGAGAAGCCAGAGAGTGGTAGTCAATGGTGCGGAGTCTAGTTGGAGGCCAGTATCTAGTGGAGTGCCTCAGGGGTCAGTACTGGGGCCAGTATTATTCAATATATTCATTAACGATTTAGACGAGGGAATAGAGTGTACTGTCAGCAAGTTTGCTGATGATACTAAGCTGGGAGGAGTGGCTGACATGCCAGAAGGCTGTGCTGCCATCCAGCAGGACCTGGACAGGCTGGAGAGTTGGGCGGGGAATAACCCAATGAAATTTAACAAGGGAAAGTGTAGAGTCCTGCATCTGGGCAGGAACAACCCCAGGTTCCAGTATAGGTTGGGAAATTACATATTAGAGAGCAGTGTAGGGGAAAGGGACCTGGGGGTCCTGGTGGACAACAGGATGACCATGAGCCAGCACTGTGCCCTTGTGGCCAGGAAGGCCAATGGCATCCTGGGGTGTATTAGAAGGGGGGTGGTTAGCAGATCGAGAGAGGTCCTCCTTCCCCTCTATTCTGCCCTGGTGAGACCACATCTGGAATATTGTGTCCAGTTCTGGGCCCCTCAGTTCCAGAAGGACAGGGAACTGCTGGAGAGCGTCCAGCACAGGGCAACGAAGATGATTAAGGGAGTGGAGCACCTCCCTTATGAAGAAAGGCTGAGGGAGCTGGGTCTCTTTAGTTTGGAGAAGAGGAGACTGAGGGGTGACCTTATCAATGTTTATAAATATATAAAGGGTGAATGCCATGAGGATGGAGCCAGGCTCTTCTCGGTGGCAAACAATGATAGGACAAGGGGTAATGGGATCAAGCTGGAACACAAGAGGTTCCACTTAAATTTGAGAAGAAACTTCTTCTCAGTGAGGGTGCCAGAGCACTGGAACAGGCTGCCCAGGGGGGTTGTGGAGTCTCCTTCTCTGGAGACATTCAAAACCGGCCTGGACATGTTCCTGTGCGACCTCACCTAGGCGTTCCTGCTCCAGCAGGGGGATTGGACCAGATGATCTTTTGAGGTCCCTTCCAATCCCAAACATACTGTGATACTGTGTGATGGGAGGTATGAGAATACAGCAATTGTCAGATCAGCCCCTGGTGCACTAACACTGCAGAATTCCTTTCCTATTACATTCCAATTATTCTATGATTATATTCTAAGTATACTTAGAGAAAACTTCTCTCTCTTTTTTTTATTATTACAGATCCTATGGAAGAAGACATTCTACAGGTTGTGAAGTATTGTACTGATCTAATAGAAGAAAAGGATTTGGAAAAGTTAGATCTGGTTGTTAAGTACATGAAAAGGTAGCTTATTTGCTTATACTTGTGACATTTAGACTGGTTTTGTTAGTACTTATGCACTAAACAGTTCAATGTGAGGCCACAAGCTTATTAGATATTCATTGATGAGTATAGATATTTTTTCAAAAAAGAAAATGGGATTAAAAAAAAAGAAGTTGGGCAGATAAGATAGGTAATTTGTGAAAAATTAATAGTAGCATTTAATAGTATGTGCTAAAAAGTCTTTCATTTCCAGACGAAGGATATAGTTTTTCTCATCATTGTCACTTTTCTTCATCCTGTTTTCATTAATTTTTCATGTCACCTTAGATCTTTTGTTTGTTTCATCTGATTTCAGTTCTCCTGTATCCAGGCCCTGTCTCACCTCTCCAACCAATTAAATCAATTTTTATTACGTAGTTATTATGCTGCTCTTACTCTTCCCAGGAGCCAGGAGGCCCAAGTTCCATTTATAAATTGCTTACTAACTGATAGTTAACTATGGAGCTCAGCTTTCTGTGCCTTAGATCTGTAAAGTATTTATTTCACAGAATTAATCAACACCCAAAAGACTATGGCAGTGTAAAAACTTTGCTATGCTTTTGCATTATGGGATGTCTTTATGCCTCAGAAAATGCAAAACATGCAGTGCAGTGAACTGTTTTGGAGAATGCTGTGGATTCTTTAAAAACTTGTTCGGAAAGCAGCATCCTATCCCATTCCTGGTCCCTGTATGTGAGATCTGCACTGGTGGCAGCATGTCTCCCCAAAGCCTGACAACAAATGTGGGACAAGGAATCAGGAGCTGCATGACAGGCAGTTGTCTATATGGCACTGATGTTAGGTCTTCCAGAGCTGTAGGTGGAGGAGGCCTCTGCTCTCCTCTAATAGTGATCTGGAAGGGGGTTGTGAAAGTACAGAGCTGCTTCTGTTTTCCTTGGGCATGTCCTCAGTTTGCTTCTGGTAGCTGCTGAATGGTAGAGGTAGCTCATACCTCTTTGTGGGCCTCCATGATTTAGTTCAGTTTTTATCAATAAATACAATAGAGCACCCCCAAAACTTCTTAATTGTCTTAATCACCTTGGCTGTCGTTGAAAGAAAAAAGTAGCAGGTATGTCTTGGGGTGAAGAAGGAAATATCAGGAACCAGAAGTTGGCCATTTCTGGTTCTTCAGTATGGAGTTGGTAGAAGGTCACCAAAGTGGTCACACCTCTGCAGAATGCTGATGCTTACAAATTAGTGTGACACCATTCACATTAGAAATTTCACCACTGAATGGCAAAGGAATCTGTGGCATTAATAAGATTTGGTATATCTGAGGAGGGAGGGCTTAACCAAGATAAAATCAAAATGCCATTCATCATGAACTGTTGTCATCTTGTTTTCCAGTATAAAGACCAAAAGTTATTGTAAAAAGGACTGGTTCTGTAACAGTAATTTTCTTCCTCTTCTTCCTTTTTGCCCTTCAGGTTAATGCAGTCATCTGTGGAATCGGTCTGGAATATGGCATTTGACTTCATTCTTGACAATGTTCAGGTAGTTTTACAACAAACTTATGGAAGCACATTAAAAGTTATCTGAACTTGTAGTAAAGAGCTTGATGAGAGCCTGGAGCTCTCTGCTAGCTGTGCCATAAGTGCTTGTGAGGTATTTGCAAAGTGCATGATAGTAATGCCCTGAGTTTTTATAATTTCAAATTTCTTTTTAAACAACAAAGTGTTTTGTACATTTCTTTTCAGAAAGTGCCAAATTTGTCAGTATTGCATGTAAATAATTGTGTTAAAATTCTTTTATTGTAGTATAGAATCTATTTACAAAATGTTTGTTTATAAAGTTTTATGGATTTTTACAGTGAAGTGTTTACAGTTGTTTAATAAAGAACTGTATGTATATTTTTGTACTGATTCTATTTTGTGATGCTTCAGTTTCAATGTAGCTAGCCCATCTTATTACAGCCACAGCTGTGATTAATTTCACAAAGTTTTACATCATGACACTGCCTCCACTTGCATAGGAGACTGCTGTACACGCACCTGGCTGCTTTTTGTTTCTTCTCGACTGACTTACTACAGATTGTAAGCCAAGGGATGACTGTTAGCTCGTTTTCTGTTTCATTCTTTGAAGATAGGAACTGGTGTGGCCCAACCACTCCCAAAGCACGCACAGTGTTAGCTGAAGGGTCATTGCTCTCTGAGCTCCCTGTACCGTCACCTCTAGAGATATGTGCTGGTGGAAGAAAACAAATGGAGAGATTTAAACAGCTACTCTGTCTCAGCAGCACTGTAGAGAAGCTAGGGAGTAGCTAATGTGAAGCACTGCTTAAGCCTCTATCAGTCCTGTGTATTACTGAGTGGAAAGTGGCTCTGTCCTGAAATACCGTAGTTCCCCCCAGCCTGTGATGCGCATTTCCTTTATGCATGGTAACAAAACAGGTTATAGTGAGTAGTAGAATTCTGTCAAATGTAGGTATATACCTGAAAGAAAAAGCCCAGTTTGTGTTGTGGTAGGGAGGGGTATGCTTATAGTTCTACAGTTTGTGTTCTGGGCAAGTTTGGCTTTTCCAGATGTATACCAGCCCTATATAGTAATATTTGATGCAATACATCAAAGGATGTATTGGCTCTATAGCACAGGTCCCAGCAGGCACAGCTCTTTCTAGTGTTGGGCTTTTCTTGTAACAAACACTAAGAGAGATACCAGCTTGGCAGCCTTCTACAACAAGGTGATGGATGAGAGGAAGACAGTAGATGGACTCTTTAATAAGGCTTTTTGTAACACCTTCTGTAACATCCTCAGACAAGCTGATGATATAAGGGCTAGAGACAGGGCTGTGGCTTGAAAAGTGCCTGTCAGAGGCCAGTCCCAAGTGGTGTAACCCCACAGCCAGTAACAGGTCCAGTCCTGTTTAACATCTTAATTAATGACCTTAACAACTGCAAAAGGTCCTTCCAGCCTCAGCCAGTCAAGAGTGCTTTTTCCAAGAGTGATTATGTGTTGGTATAGCTGCATCCATTCATAGATGTGTGTCTACAGAAAGAGAGAGCTTGTCTGATTTAAGTTGTCCAGGTTTCCACTAGTTTCTAGTTTGGGGCTTTCAGAGCCCCTTGAGTTGCTGCTTTTAAAGCTTTTCTTTTTTCTCTTATTGAAGCAGACTGGCATGCTAACTACTCACGGAGAGGAATGGAGTTGCTGAAATTCAAGCAAGTATTTTACCAGTTACAGTTCAGGTACACAGCACTGGTTTTCCAGGTGTTGCTCAAGCCACACTTTAAAGTAGCATCTTACAAGAAAAAAGGACTCACATTCCTTAACTGATGTGATGTGTAATTATATTTTCATTTTCCCTTAGTGATCTCTGCTTTGAGCCCTTCAATACTACATTCAGTCATCTGCTTCCTTAAAGCCTTTTAGTGAAGGTATATTTTTAAGTTCCACAACAGTGACTTGCAACAAATAACAATCCTTTTTCCCTCCAGAGATTTTTGCCTGTGGGAAGCACACACTTCCACACTTCAAGGAAATACATAAATAAATACATCAAGACAACAATGACATCTGTGTTCTTAAGAACTTCTTTTATTAGTGTAATTTCCATGATTGCATAGTTTGCAAAAGAAAATTGTAACAATTAAATGCAGTCTCTTCACTGTGATCATTCTATTCTAAACCACCAACACACCCAGCGCTGTGAATTTGCACCACATGCCAACCATACCATCAAAAAGGACCTTTTCTGTAAGTTTGAAGTCTAGCACACCAAAAAAAAAGAAAATCAGGTAAGTTAAATTCCATTGCCAAAGGAGGTAAGTTATTAAATTGGCCGTTGTAATGGAGTCTGTACAATCCCAATTATAAAATCCAGATTTTTCCAACAAGAAAAAAATAATCTAGGTGACAAATCTGATAAAACTGCTTATTGCAAGTTAAATTATTGTAAATATTTTAAATGCTAAAAATCTCAGCTATGTGAAAGACCATTATCAATTTTGTTTCAGCTTGTGCTTTTGACAAGTGTGTGTTTAGCTCTTCTCAACATGAGCTATAGGCTACCAGGAATCTACCTGGTAGAAGAGGTGTCAAGCTGTCACCCTAAGCAGGGAGCCACAGGGGAAGGAAGGGTATGAAAATGCTGTGATTACAGACTGACTTCTGGCCAAACACACCATTAACCCAGCGCCTCTTAAACTGGTTCAGTCCCATCACATCAGCTGACTCAGCAGCTCTGATGCAGCTTCCAAAGTCACCACTCACTTGCAGACAACTGTTTTGCAGGTGCTTACCAGGACTCCGAGCAGCAGCTGGAGAAGAGATGCCACGTCTAAGCTCCTCTCAGCAGAGCCCTTCTGGGAACCGTGATTTGCTAAACCCCTGGCCTGCAGCTCTGGCGCTTCAGGAACATGGGGAGAGACGTGAACCACCAGTATCACCATCACCATGTGCGATGCACGCTCAGCCAGGCGAAACCAGAGGAAGAAAGGCCATTGCTGGAACATGCCTCTGTTACTCGGCCACACAGAGACAAAGCTCCCTCTGGCATCTCCATGTCTGTCACAGCCCAAAAAGTGAAAATTACATTTATTGAAGCAAACTGTAAAACAAATGGGCTACTCTGTCCATCTCCTTTATTTGTGGCTCTGCGTTATAATGATTACAGGTTGACTTTCATGAACTGTACAAGCAGTAAAAGGCGGCCAACTATGCTTTACATCATTGTTTCACACAAAGCAAATACAGAAATGTCCAATTGCCTAATTTCCTATTTAAAAAAATTTTCTATAGGCACAAAGCAGGAGAATGTTGGAAAAGAGTCGAGGGAAGAGGTATGCATAAATAAAGAAGTACTTCTTACATCAAAAATGTCCCAAGAATCACAAAGTCTGCAGAAGCTTGGTTAATCAAATACTGCAGTACTGATCTCATCAGTATAAAAGTGAAAGAGCTTTAGTTCTGTAATAAAAATTCAATTTATTTTATTTTGGAGAAAGGGAGGGAAAGAGGGTGGAAGGTGTAAGAGAAGGAAGGGCAAACTTTAAAACAGCAGCCAGTATTAGGAAGGGCAGTAGGAGAGGTGAACAGGCACATTGGAACCATGGGAACATGTAAATTGACCACTGTCAAACCAGTGTAAATTTCTTGGTTTCTCATGGAAAACATTTTATCCACATATTTTCCTCCCAAACACATATCCAACACTGTCTTCAATATATGACTTTGTTGGTAACTTTTAGAACAGGAATAGCATGTTTATTCCTGCCTTCCCGTTGCTGTAAAATGTTATCTAGATGATTTCAAACACTTTCTTCAGCTCTACTATAAGCTGCCAGTCAGACTTCTGCATTTCATCCCTGAACCAGTCCTTCAGAGCATCGATGGACTGACGGCTGATCTGTAACACACAAGACAAAGCCGTCAGAAACATGAATGTGTGTTAATAACGGCAGCTTTTAGTGTGATGAAAGTGATTCAACTGATGAAAAGCTCCTTCCAATCCCAGTTCTGCTACCAATCTGCTGCATGACCCATCCCATTCATTTCCCTCCTCCTCACATCCCTCACTTGATCTTCAGAGACCACCACAGCACTGACCATCTCACAGCCTGTGCAGTAAGGCAAGAACCTGCAGCTGGGAAGATCCCCCACACCAGCACCACCTCCCAGTCCTTGTCACAGCCCCTGGTGGGTACAAGCCCACAGCATGTGTGTGGCAGGGGGTGTTCTCCAACATGAGAACTAAAGCAGGTAGGGATGTGGACATCAGTGGCTTTGCCTCTGACAGCAAAAAACTGAGCGAGGGATCATCTCCTCATCCAAGTGCAATGTTCCAGAACTGGAGCAACTACAGTACTGCTATTCATTGCGCAATTTCAAAACTAGGCAAACACAACCATGGTGTGATGCTGCCAGGGTTGCTGTGCTGCTCTGAGCAGCAGCTACATACACCAGTATGCAAATAGCTCATTTACCATTTTACCCTCTCAGGTGTAGTAACCTGCAAGGTAGTTGTAGCTGTAGCAGCGTATCATTCCCTTGGCCCTCTGGAGGGGCACTACTACAAACCTCAGAACAAGGCTACAGCAAACCTCAGCTGAATGATGCCACCTATGAGCCATTTCAAGTGTCTGTTCATCCCTGACAGAAGGTTCCTAGGGTATGTTTTACAGGCTTCATGCAACATGTCCACTTCAAGCAAGCTACCACCATGTCATAAGCCCTCTCCAAAAATGCAGATTGCTTTTACCTTACTGACGAGGATATCTGTTGCTTCAAAGTGTCGTCCATACATTTTAGGTGATTCACCAGGAATAGGTTCTATTTTAACACATACTTCTTGGCCTTTTTTTGCAACCTCCACTGGTTTATGGTTTATTTCAATACTTGTAACTATTCCAATATCAACAAACTGCAATACAATGAAGAAGCTGTAAGACAGGTCCACAAAATCTCTGCACGCACTCTTCTTGTTTAGATATACAGACTCACTCATACTCCAGGTGACCCTGCTTTAGCAGGCAGGTTGGACTAGATCTCCAGAGGTCCCTTCCAACCCCAACCATTCTGCGATTCTGTGATACGATGTACGGCACTACCAGAGCAGCCGCCTCAGAGCTGACAAAGCCAGACACACTGAATATGTACTGAAAAGAGCAGCGACATCAAACCATATATAGATCCATCTAGGATATCAGTTTGGTCTTTTAAAATGTCAGGAGTTGACTTCCCCCCCTTATTAGCTACCAGTAATGACAATTTGCTCGTTACTTTATATTGCAATACAGAAATCGCAGCAGGGGAGAGGAGGAGGGAGGGTGACTGGCAAACACCCTCCAGCCACACTTCTGGCAGGGCCCTGAAGCAGCCCAGAGGCTGTACCCCACTACAGGACCCAGCTCTTCCAGCAGAGAACAGCAAGAAAGACTTGATCTGAAAGCCTGAATCTCATCTCCTACCAGAACCCTGTACCCTGGGGAAAGGCACACCAGCATTCCTGATGCATCATCCCAGGAGCCACCAGGCAGATCCAACATCCACTGGAAGAGGCGGTTACTTACATTTTTGCTCGGTACACACATGGGCGTCCCCTGCTTCACCTGGCCAGCCTCCACCACTACACCCATCACTATTGGGTCACGGGAGTTGAAAATGAACTGAGGGAGTATTTTCATCTTGCAAGGAAACACTGCTATATGCCTGGAAGATGACAAAGAAAAGGCATTTTGAAATAGATGCTAGAACAGTGTACACAACATCAACAGTTCTGCCTTTTCCCACACTTCTTGGGCTTTTATTCTAGGAGCATCACTTGGGGAGAAATCAAGTACAAAAAGAATTTTTTCCAATCTTGCTAATTCTAATCAACACTTGATCTTCAAGACCTATAGGGAACAATAATCAAGAATGGCTGGCATAGATTTTATTTTGACTGATGTGAGCAGTCAACTAAGACCAAAACCAAAGGAATAGTAATTTCACAGTGTAACTAGCATCTCAGAAGAGCGTAAGAGTAGAGATATTATGCCTCAACCTATCACCAGGGCTCCAAGAACTCAAGATTTTTGTTTGTAAAGTGAACAAATATGTTTAAATGCTGAGCTACACAAATCAGGATCAATATATGGAATTAAATACATTTTCATTTATTTTGACCATGCTTACTTTGCTGAGGACCACCCAGTGTCACAGATTCCAAAAATTAATATTGGGCCCCTACAAATTCTTAAGTGATTGCATATTCATGTTACTGCAGTCAGAATTAAACCCTGTACACTGGAACTGCACAAAATGAAACAGAATACAAATCCCTTTAGTTTTGTTTTCTTAACTGCAAAACTAACCCATCTATCACAAACTAGGAACAGAACCCAAGTACACAAAGCAAACCTGAAGAACACTCCACATTACATGATAGTTTTAGCTAAACCTTGTAAGTGCTTCACAGCTCTCACCCTACTAACCCTAATCCCACAAGTAAACAATTAGACTGGAGCACTGAATTCTTTAAAACCATCAATATATTGTCCTGTCCTCTTCCTTGTTCCTTCCCACAAGAACTACGTGCTCAATAATAATATAGAAACAAGAAGTTAAATGCAATTTCATTTATAACAAAATAATTGAGACACTGTTATTTGGGAAGCACCCAGAATAGGATTGTCCTTACTTACTTGAATTCCTCTTGTTTCTGTTTTTTGTAGTCTTGTCTATATTTTGTGAAGGCATCAAATAAGTGATAAATTATTTCAGCACTAAAAATTCGAACTCCTAAACTATCAGCCATTTCCTGTGCATCACGTTCGATCCTCACATCAAATGCTAGAATGACTGCGTATCTGTAAGTAAAAATAAGTCAGAGTTTACTAGGCAGATCATTGAACCAGAGCTGAGGAGGCGGCCTTGCTGAAACACGACCATGCATTTAATGACGTGGTAAGCAAAGAAGTGACTTACTGTGGGTCGTGCTCCAACATAACTGATGCCTTCATAACATCTTTTTTATGGACAGGACCTATATTAATTCCTGAATACTGTTGAAGAAAGCCACACAGATCAGTCACTAATCTTTCTGAAGCAAAACAGAACAGTTACTAGCTAAAATTTACAAACAATATCAGTTGCAGCACAGAAGTACTTACTGGCACTTCTGATGTTTTAAGAAATTCAAGTAATGCTTCTAAAGAGCCTAAAGTAGAAGCCTGGACATAAACACCTTTCTCTTCTAATTTGATTGCATTCAATGTTTGCTTCAGTTCATGTATTAGTTCATCCTTTAGGAAACAAAAAGGAGAAAAAAAAGCCAGTTTTAGTCCTATTGCCATTTACGCCTCAGGGTAGAAAACCTTTCTGTTCATGAGCTGCTGAAAGTATGTGACAACCATACTAACAGGTACTGACTGACAGACTTGCAGTACAGGTCACACACAGCCCTGTGACACACTGCTGCTTGTTTCTGGCATTAGAAAAGTCTCAACTGAACCAGACTTGAGGATTTTGCAAGAAGGTGATCATGTAACACAAAGGAGATGCCCATCTTGGGAGTCAGCAGCATCTCCCTGCAGACTACGCATTGCTCTCCCCAGCACTGTACGTTTCTGCGGGTGAGCCTGAGTGAGCACACCCGCCATGGTGTGTGGCAGTAACTTGGATTGCCTGAGGGTCAGCAATAAAAGCTGAGCTGGCCAGGATTCTGAACACTCTCCACGCCCAGGTACAGAACAAAAGATGCAGGAGCATAAAGGCCATTGTGCTGCTTTCAGAGAAGCTTTGCAATTATGATAGTTTGAAGAACTCCACTAGCAGATGTTTGCCTAATATAATGTAATTGAAATATATGCAAAAATTACTGCAAATACCAAATCAGTAATTAACATATAGTCAAACTATGCTATGATACCTGTTTTCAAACCTTATTCTAGCACCAGAGACACCCCAGCAAAATATTGGGGGAAAAGCTAAAGGTCAGAATAGTGAAAACATCACAACGCTTCTGTTTCACATGGACACACAGCATGTTACTGTAACAGTTTTTAAAAGACAACCAAAACAAGCAAGTTACTTGCATACTGCGCTCTCAACATTTGAATTTGAATGAGCTTCATCACCAGAGAGCTCAGTTAACTCCAAGTTCAAGTGTCTCACTTCCACATTGGCCATCTCACCTTGAGCACTGGGATTTCATCCTCTTTATAAGCTACAAGCAACGGCAAACCAGCCAGTGTCTTTTCCAAGTCTTTCCCAAGAATCTTCACACCTTGAGCAGCAACAACTTCTTTGTGCTTTTCGTACTGGTTCTGAAAAGGAAAATACACACTAGCAAAGAGTTCATGCAGATGCTACGCAGCAACACACAGCACCTGAAGAACCTGACACCCGCAAGCACAGCAGAGAACACAACAGTGAAATCTAGCAGCTCGCATCTTTCTTTGGTGATTTTCTCTACTTGACATTCCTGGTGTGCATGTTTCAGTCTGCAAGTTCCTCTCCCATCAGATACCTGCCCTCTACCACACCTCATAAGGCAAGCAGGGCAAGCAGAATCGTCTAAAAACACAGGAGAAGGCCAAAAAGGAATACACATAATAGAAATGAGCAAGCAGTGATAGGAACCTGCTCATTGAAAAAAAATAAATTAAAAAAAAAATCAGCCCCATAGAGAAGTAGGAGAAGATGCTGACAGCTCAACTAAAGCTGAGCTGACACAGCCCAAGGCTCCGAACAGGAAGAGATGTCTCATCCCTGCACCGGGGCATCCTGTTCAGCCTCTTCATGTATGGAGTTCCATGCTCCATTTCCACACCCAGGGAAACCTCAAAGATCTCTCCCCACACAGGGCATGGCCCTAAGAGATCGCAGAAGCAGTTATTTCTGAAGAGCTTTAAATCAATGTTAGAGGGATTGTTCTGGTTTGTTTCTTCATTTGTTTTGTTTAGGAGATGTTTCATCCTTCTCTTGAAACTGTAAGGCAGCTGCCTGCCTCAGTAAGCACTTTGTTCCTGAAAGCCTCTATTCTTTAGCCCCTCCATCCCAAAACTCCGGTCTTATTGCAAGGATGACAATTCCCCAAGGACCAGCTGAACTGAAATGTATCCTCACTGTCTGCTTCAAAACATCCAGCTCTTCTAGACCCACTTCCCCAGCTAAAGGTTCCCAAATCCAGCATCCTCCTTGGTGCTGCTACCCTATATTCCATCTTCCACCAAAGTGCAGAAATTCGTCTGAAAATCTTGTTGACGGGAACCTGTGATCTGTTACATTGCTATTCAGTCCCACAAAAAAAGTCACAGTCTCAGATGAGTATCACATACCAGTTTATCTTCTGCTTTAAATAAAGGCAAGCAAATAGATGGAAATGCTTTCAATTCATTTCTTGTGGTACCATACTATGCTCAACAGCATCCAATAAAGCAGAGAACATAACCTAAGCGTAAACTCAATTTTTCTCTCACCCTTTCCAGCTATTATCAAGTTATTACTGCAAAGCTGTGCTCCAGAGCAGGAAGCCTGACTTAGATTCTCCAAGGCCACTGTCCTACCCCACAGCTCCATTAGAGTCCCACACACACAAGTGACAAGCATGGCTCTTGTCTTCCTGTTTGAAGAAGGCCAAGAAACTCTTGCTCAGATTCTGCCTCAACATCAATACCGCCTCCTTCAGCACCCCCGAGGCCACAGACTCACAACAGGGGACCACCACAGCAGAGAGAGAATGCCAACCTCAACCCAGGCTGCAGCAATAATTAGTATGACTTCACAAGAGTATCTAAGTTTGCAGGAAAGAACTCAATTAAACACTAAAGACTACAGTGGCCTGCAGGGACTCAGTTCTCCAATGAAATGAAGCACAACACCACAATTGTTACAGCCTTAGATTAGGACTCCAGTACTAGTTTTTCCACCTCTAAAACAAACCTTTAAGGCCTGTCCTATTACATTCATCTAGGTTACCTGCATGGGTTTTTTTGCCTTAAGCAAAATCTGTTCAGACACTTATGCCTTCCCTTTTAAGCAGGAGAAAACAAACACACACAGAGCAATTCTTTTCATCATCTTTGAATTGTATACATTAATGTATACATTAATGTATTTATAGCCTTTCATTTCTGTGGCTCTTCTCCTTTCATGGAAAGCAATACAGGCAGGATCTCAAATTCAGTGTCTCTCCCCAGGTTAAGACCAGGGCAGCAAAACCTCCAACAACTCTTGAAAATGACAAAAGGCTGCAGATCCTGCGGAAACTCACATGTTCCTTTTCTCAAATCTAAGTGAATATGATTTTTGTTATTTAAAACTCACTTTTACTAATAATACACACCTTAGCTCAGAAGTCACTGCACTAATACACTCCACTTTCCATTTTGGCTGGGTATCTCCCTCCCAGATGTAGCCACATGCTCGAATCCCTCATTAAAGCATGCACATCTTAATCCTCATTGCAAGGCAACTCCTCGATCCTCTCCTTTGCCATTGTTGTAACAGACACACCAAGAGGTATATGCAAGTACATTCACAAAAACACCAGCTGTGCACCGTCTTCCCCTTTAAGTCATCCCAAGATATTGCTCATATAATGACACCCTACTACATTTTCAATTTATAAACTTGATATTTTTCCCTGGTTCTGTATTTTCTCTAAATGTCAATACACTAACTGGTTTCCATACCTTAACTCGTAGCTCCTTCATAGGAGGAGGCAGCAGAAGGCCTCTAATCTGAGTTACTATAGGACCTTCTACCCCAGGAACAATAATGGTGTCTCCTTCTTTCAAGCGTCCGTTAATCAAAATAACATCTATGGTAGTGCCCATACCTGGCAGTGCTTTAACCTGAATGAAAGGGGGAAAAAAAAGTTACTCCATTTTTAAGCTTTTCAAACACTGTTTTTTTTTTAAACCAGGAAGAAGGGGGCAGGGAAGGGAGGAATTTCTAGATGCATTTCAAAGAACAGCTGCTGAATTACCTCCATGACTTGAGCTCTCAGCTCCTGACACTCAGCCAGTCTCTTGGTCAGCATAGTTTGCGTTAGCTCAACGAGAAGAGCTATCAGACTTCCCATGCCATCCCCTGTGTGAGCAGAGGTAGGTACAAGAGAAACAAAAGTGCGGGGATCCTTATTCTCATAGAACAAGGCAGCATTCAAGCCCTAGAATCAGGATTAATAGTTACATAGGGAAAAAAACATATATACACACACATCAGTATTAACAGTAACATTCAACCACAGTCTATTACTATTGCATTTTTTTAAATCCCAATTTAAAAACAACAACATTGCTGACAGTATGCTATGCAACACGAAGCCCCAGCCCACACTTGGAAGCAGTATGAGAACTCTACGAAGCTGATTACCACATCGAGCTTCTAGACAGCATTGTATGTCACCCACAGAAGTTCCCAGAACTGATGGGATTCATGCCCCACCAGCATCCAAGGGAACAAGAGACAGATGGGACTCTCTCAGGTGATTCCCCAGGAAGGAAAGAACAGGGACAGAAAACTTAATCTGCTATTCGTGACTCCACTGACCACACACAGCAATTAGCTGCTACTCTTCTGCACTCTTAAGGATGGAGCAGTTAAAAGGGATTTAACAACAAAGTTTGGTTTATGAGAGGTAAACACCAACGTCTCAGAAGAGATGCAACCATTTTCTTGATATTCCAAGTTGTTTTGTGGAAAGAAAGGAAACAAACCACCCACAAACCCAGAACAAAAACACAGACACAAGCCACCCACCCACCACCTTGACTATCACTTTCGTTAACCAAAGAACCTTGACTACTCCAGCCTACCTGTTTCGCAAATTCCACTATGATAGCTTTTGCACGTTCCTCAAATTCATCTTTCGTATTCTTTTTCTGCTTCTTTAGGGTGACAGCTACATCTGTATCTGGGCTTTTTTTCCAGTCATATAACCTATCAATCTTGAAAACACAGTAATATGTCATCTTACACAACTTACTATGGGGCATCTTCATGCTAATGCCACATCATGCATGAGAAATACTTTACCAGCTAACATCATCTATTTGCTCCAGTAATCAAATTAAATCCTTTTGTTTGCTTTAGCTGCTATATTTATCTCTGTTTATATATTTACCCAATGTTAGACAGTATTTCATTATAGCAATACTACTTCAGGTTTAAAAAAAAAAATCAAGCTATAATAATCTAGGTTCATACAGGATAAGGTCATATACATTAATTACATCAAGGTTAAGGTAAAACATTCAAAAGAAAGAGACCCACATATTGCTTCACATCCACAAAAAACACCACGAAGGGCTGTGGTTTTTTTTAAATAAACTGTACTAGTTTTACAAAGAACTTTTAAAACTTGCTGGTGAATTTGGACCCTTTGCTATTTTGCTACAGAGAATGGATCACAGGGGGGTTGTTCAAAAGACAACTGCGTACTTCAGATATGCTTCTCTAAGTAAGTTTTCAAAGCAGGACAGACTTAGTCCAAGAACCCCTATAGTTGTTGTACCAACTGAAAAGACATCTTTAGAAAATGGATTATAACCTGGTCAGGTAATAGAACTATAACCTGAAATGTAAGAACTTTTGGCTGTTTAATCTCAGGCTCGCCACTGGCCTTAGCACTTCTCCATGCAATAGTTTTCATTTTTGGGTTTTGTTTTTTATGTTTTTGTTTGTTTGGGGTTTTCTGTTGTTTTGTTTGGGTTTGTTTGGTGTGGTGTAGGGTTTGGGGGGGTTTTCTGGGGGGGAGGGTGTTTGTTTTGTCTTTTCTTTTAAAGCAGCTGTTTCTAGCAATGAGATAATGGCTTCCTCAGTTCTAATCTTCAGTGTTGATGCTCATTTCATTTCTTAAAGTATACTGCAGTTTTTACACTGCATGGGAATACACTTCTGTAAGTTCTGTCAGCATGTCAGGTAGCATCCAAAGCCATTGGACACGTGCCATTTCCTTATTATAATTCACGTAAGTCATCACAAATAGCCAGTATAATTTCTCATGCAGAGGATTTCTAAAAACAAGGCTGAAAATAACTGGCTTTACCATCTAATATTGCAAAGCGTGAAATAACTTCCCACCAGCGATCCTGGTTATTTTTTACTTTTCCATGAGCTTAAAAGCCAGCGTTGTAGTTCAGTCAAACTAACAAGTATCAGTAGCTAAAATGAAGTAAGACTTGGCAGCATAAAGCTTTTCTTTCAATTTTATCAGAAAAATGCACACAAATCCACGTAAGTGCAACAAAAGCCAACGCACAACTGACATACAACTTCCAGAAGCATGAACAACATACAGAAGTTCTATACAGTAAAGAAATTTAGCAGCAAGGAGACTGAGAAAAACTAATAGACTTTTTCTGTAAAGCTCCTGTAAAGCCATCAATGACATAAAAAACACAGAGGGATCTAAGAGCCACCGCTTCGGACTTCACACAAACAATTCAAGTTCATGGAAACACACAGAAAATTGTCAGATGCCAAATACACTATTAGAGTAGAAAAACAAACTTAAGAGTAAAAAGCTCGTCTACCTTGTTGAGAGCTACTATAAAGGGGCATTTCTTCGATTTCAACAGATTTATTGATTCAATTGTCTGTGGCTCCAAACCATGCATGATGTCAACTACAAGTATAGCAATATCACAAAGTGAGCTTCCTCTATTTCTTAGATTGCTGTGGCATTGGAAAAAAAATAAATAAAAATCAGTATGTAGCAACAGAACTTTAATAAAAATACAAACAATGTCAAACTTACATTGACCAATAAAAAGCTAAAGCTGATCAAGTAGTTTTTCCCTCAAAAATGTAAACTACATCAAAAAATATTCAAATTACACTCTGCAAATTTCATTTAACAGAATATATTCAAGTATGTGTATGCAAAAATAAGAAACTATTATTCTCCCAGGAGTTTTCCTATTATATATATTTTTGCAAGTTAAGATACTTTCTGATTTTTTCCTGTGTGAGAATTGAGATGTCACAGCGAAATACAGGAGTGCAAAATCTGAACAAGACCATTTGTTATACGGTACTACATAAACACTAAGATTATCAGGCATCCTTGGTACCAAACAAAACCTGACTAGAAGACAACGAGCTCTAAGCAGTGTGATGCCAAGGAACTGATTACAACGCTACCAAGTGCCATACGACACAGCATTTCAACACTTGCAGGGGTTTATGTTTAAGAATGTCACATCAAAGTCTTAATCCTTCCATTTGGAGATTTCACCCGAGCTCTACCTCAGTGAGTGGAGTTGTGCACATGATGTTTTAAACTTAAAAGCTGATTTAGTGGCTTGCCTGCACGCCACTGGTGTTCCTGTACAGCATGTGATCTCTGCGAAGACTCAGCTGACTTGTGCAATTGCAAACTTCCAGTCTTATGAACTCTGTTACCTTAACCAGGCCACTATGAACCAGAGGCTGGGACAGAAGTTTTAATTTTTCATAGGAGAGTACTTGGGTCACCTGAAATCCTCCTTTTTTCTTCTCCAGCTAATGCTCTGCTTATGTCTTTCCTCTTATGCTAACTATTAAGAAAAAAGTTATTTATATGCTTCTTCAGATATTCATGGCTCAAATGGCATAAAGACAGAAAATTAATCAGATACAAAAGGTCAGCATTTAACCAGATTAACAACGCATCTGCCAACTAAGAAAATCCACTTATTCCTCTACTTCAGGTTGTTTGGGGTTTTTTTTGTTTGGTTGGGGTTTGTTTGTTTTTAAATAAGAAGAAACACAATACATTAGGCAAAGACCCAGCACTCTGTTAAAAACATATCCAGACACTTTAGCCATCAAATCTGGGAAGTACTATATTGTGAGAAAACATTACCTGAAAGACTCATGTCCTGGAGTGTCGATTATCAGCATGCCTGGAATTTTTATGTTCTCTCTGTCAAACTAACATTTCAAAATATTAGCCATCTTGTAAAGATCACACAAGAAGGAAAAAAACCACATCAGAGCTGGCAGCATTACTGACAGCCTTCACTTAAAAATCCAGATGCATATTTTAAGAAAGGCCAGCACCCTCCATAAACCAAATCAGTCAAGCTCATTTCAATATTAAAGAAAAGATGCAGCACATTCCCCTAGATATTAAGTGGCCTTAAGCTCAGCTAAAATTCAGAGGATAAAAAGGTTCAGGCGAGTGAGATTTATCATACTTGTCTTGAATATTTCCTCCTCTCCACTGACTTTACATTTTTAATAAATCAAGTAAAGTCTTGGAAAAAGCTATCACTTCCAAGGTTTTTCAGCCAGCTGCTGCAAGCAAAATAGCATATAGTATCCAAAACAAGCAATACAGCATATAGTATCCAAAACAAGCAATACAGAACAGTTACTATTTCTGCAAAACAATAAAATCCATCACTCAGAAACTGGTCCAATTTTGGCACATAAAGCAACAAGCTAAGTTTTAAACAGAAAATACACACAAGTTTCAGAAGTCTCAATTTCCAGTCAAAACATTGACAAATAAGCAGTCTATGTACATATGTGTACTATCCAGAACAGAGTAAGCAGTATTAGTGTATTTTTCTGAAGAGCTGGCAATGCATTAACTAAAACCAAATGTATCAAATGCAAGATGAGACAGCCTCCCCTTTGGGGGAGGAGGATAGGAATTAAAAAGCAGTCAACCCCAATATTAGAGATGCAGGGGAAAGGTACGTCTGTCCATGTCAGGAAATCTCACAAGGTCTTAATTATTTTACATTTCATAATAATTTAAAAAAAAAAGCCTTTGAAGTGCTATAACTTACATTTTTCACCATCTTAGTTTGCTCATTAATAGCTTCAAGGGGAACATTAGTTGCACCAATCTGCTGAGTGATACCACCAGCTTCACTGTCCTGTACATGAGTATGCCGGAGCTAAAGACAAAAAGACCAGAAATACATACATGTAAGAGACTCTCTGAGTACATTTGAATTCTTTCTGTTTTCAACCACAAAAAAACACATGCATAAATAAGATGCACAGGCACTGCCTTCACACTCATATCTTACCTTATCTAAAATTTTGGTCTTGCCTGTGTCTACGTGCCCCAGGACACAGATAACTGGTGCTCTGAGCTTTTCAGTGTTCATATTTTTGCTGTTTTCAGCTCGCCGCTTCTATGTAAAAGACACAGAAAAAATGGTAAATATACATCAAAACTCACAGCTCACCTCTTGACTTGATTACATACATAAAACAGAGTTAACTGTGGGACTTAAATTTTCAATGTAACTCAGGGTCTGTCATCCCTGTTTTGGTAAACAAAAAATTTAAAGCTAATAGTTAAGTTTTTGTTTGGTTGGGGTTTTTTATTTTGGTTACAGTGTAGTATGCTAAGTCGTTATATCCACTAACATGTGGCTTTGTTGGTCGTGCATTCTAAAGAAGCATCTTGAGTAAGGAAACCAAACATGTTAACAGTCACAAAAATGCTGAACAGGTTAGAAATACATATTTTGGAGTTTTAGAAGATGTATCTGTAAAGGATAAAGGCCTCTTTCTCCAGGAGGGGGAAAGGTGGAGGGGAACAACACTGAAGTGCACATTCTTTGCAATCAAGTTGTCTAAAACCAGATGTCTAAAACCATCTTCAGGCAAAACCAGGTATTTTCTCGTAATTAATCCAATTTTCTGGACCTGCCTTAAAATTAGTCAGGACACAGTCATCATTTTGACAAATATGGTTTTAAAGGCTTTTCAATGAACTGAAGATTAAGTTGTTTCTTATACAACACAGGGTCCAGCTGTTCAAATAAAGCTTTGTCTTAATACCTCAATTCTCCGTTTAGCTTTGTCATAAGCTCGCTCCTCCTTAGTGCGGTCATCATCAGAGTCATACTCTGAATCAGAGCTAATTTCCTTGCTGGGCTTCTTCTCCACAGATTGTTTCCCAATAGCTTGGGAGTCTGCCTCTCTCTCATCTGAAGTCTTCTCATCCTCATCTTCACTCCCTTCACTATCTTCAGATTCTTCACTCTCTTCTTCCTCTTCCTCCTCATCTTCTTCTTCCTCCTCTTCCTCCTCCACTTCATTTTGTTCTTTGACTTCAATGTGAACCGGTTTGCTCTCTGTCAAAAAAAGAAAATAATTATCTAAATTCACACTTGTGGGGAAGAGTACAAAAAAGAGACTGCTATAGAAGGGTGAGGACTGAGAGTAGGTTCCATTCAAGAAGTGCTAGGCAAGATCATTTTTTAAGTTTCAATATAAAAAAAATGTGTTCAGAGCTGCTGACTTGTATTTAGAATCCATTCAAGCAGAAGGAGCTTGGGTTGGGAGAGGAATAATATTATCAGCACACTTACGCTTGACATCATTTACCAATATTCAGATGAAGTGACATTCTTTAAAGCTGTGTGCACTTCATAAAGGAATGAATGCACTAATGACTTTAAGCAGAAAGCCCAAATACTCCAAATTCAACACAATATGGATTCTGTGTATTACTGATCAGAAATGCACATCTAAGTAGAAGCAATAATCAGAACACATGGTCTCTTGCACATCTCTGAAAAATCTCATATTAAGGTTTTCCTCAACTGTTCAGAGAAGATTCATATTTTCAAAGGAATTCTTCAGTAAACAAGCAAAAGTAACTACAAAAGAAGAGTAATTTTCTTTCTTTGAACGCTTCCTATTTATCATACTTGCAAAATCCTAAGAGAAAGCTAATGAATCTGAAGCCGTGCATTCTCTTCGTTACAGAGCTGCCAGGAGGCTCACTGTCCTTAGAGATTATTTATGTTTCCTTGCTATGCTGAAAGTCCATCAGCTTAGTAATACACTAAATCTAATTCCCAGGAGCGCTCTTCTTCTGGATCACACTGGCAGATCCTTCAAATCCAAGCAGCAACAAGTGGGATGCGACAGTATCTCTAGCACAGTGGTGACAGACTAAAACAGACTTTCCAGACTGTGAGCTGCCCTCAGTACTCGAAGTAGAACAGGCCAGCACCACAGAAACACACACTCGTGCTCAAACAAAATCCATACTGCTGTACATACATGTATATAAAAGCATTACACTTGAGAGCACTGGATGCATAGGGTTGAGCAAGTCAAACAATACTTGACGAATAGTCTTCGATCTTAAGAAACAAAGACTTGCGCCAACAGTTTCTCCACCAGTGCAAGAAAACCCCTGAGCAGTTACCCCTACATTCTTGTACAGCTCTAACTTCTCCATAAATGTTGCTGCTGACAGCACACAAAATATGGGCTTTGGCAGATATGCACAGGAATATGAATGTTCTGCCAATTCTTTACACCTGCCTCTCAAAGAAGCAGATGAGAGAAGGTATCTAGAACTTACTGTACCACATGCACACTAACTTTCACACCATCTTAGTCATCAACTTCTTTGGGAATTTGTCTCAAAGGTACTCTCCTAGATCTTGCCAGATTTGTGTAGTAAAACTGTTACAGTTTTGGAATGGTTACTAGAGAAACACAGTGCCAAGCAAAAAGTTTCCCTAAATTCCCAGAACTGGGTTAAACACAGTAAGTGGAGAGGATTTTTACTCCCATAAAAACAAACAAAAGATTCCAAATGATTTTAGGTGATAACTGCACATGAGTATTTCCCATAGGGTCATCTTAGGCAGTATTTGCACAGTTTTTAAAAGCTCCGCCTTTGAGAAGAGGATCTTCTATCTATCATCACACTTCCCTCACAATTTATCTAATGGGGTAGGGGGAGAATCTAAATACAATATTGTTTTCAAACAAAACAAAAAGCTGAGCCCAAAGAAACCTCTCAATCAGAAAACACATCTGTTTGGTATTTATATGCCCACCTTTCTCCACATCTTCATCACTAACCATAGCTTCCCAGTCATCCAAACCTGCATCTTCTGTTTCTTCTTCTTCCTCCTTTTCTTCTGAAACTAAGAAATGAACATTAAAGGAAAAGAAACAGTCCAGCAAAAAACATTTTTAGAGAACCCTGCCTCTGACATACTGACAATTGCAACTTACAATTTTGCTGCTACCAAAATTCTACCAAATTATCTCCACACTCCCTAAACAGAAAATGCTGCACACTTCAGAAATAACCTCCAGGGTTCTCTCCTCAATCAAATCAATCAATCAATAAATACATCTTCTAGTGCTAGCATCTTTGCCTAGTAAAACATACTTTTGGAAGACATAGCTGAGCTACACATCTAGTTCCTGTCTGCATCTCATGCAAGTGCCTGCACAACGCCCGCCACACGAACCTCTACCACAACCATGAGAGGAGATGCTGAATTAACAGTTAGCCATGTGTAACAAAGTAACAGAGAAACAAGAAAACAACTTGGGTTACAGTATTCATTTTAATTAGCAGGAAAATAACAAATTGTCTATTAGAAGTGCTATTTTAAGACTCCAGGTGACATAACGTAATTACACCATGGATTCCAGAAGCATTAAATATATTAATTCCAGCAGGAATTCAGTCAGATATGCAAAGGGACTGCAGCTCTTAGACAAATAGAAGAGGCATTAAACAATATGTTACAACACATGGAGTACTTTGAAATTTCAGCTCTTTATTTCACTTCCAGACTGCTAGAATATCAACTCAGAACTAATGTTCTGCCAGTGAGCCCTTCTTTTTCATGGCAATGGAACTGCTCCTTCAAGAGATAAGTCAAGCTAGAATTAGAGTACACATTCAGCTTTGTTTTCAAACTGCTGGAAATTTTCTATTTGTCTGACTGAAGAATAAGAGTCAAAACTGAAACAGCCTCCTTGCTGAGGAAGAAGTCCAGTACAATGTAATTTTGCCAAAACAAGTACTATGCGTAGGCAAAAATGAGGGCACAATCACTCACCAGGCAGTTTCACAAACTAACCCAAACCCACTGCATTCCACACTTGTGAAAGCAAAACATTTGGAATCAAGAACACGATCACTGTGAATATTGCAGTATCAATACTAGAAGCAGCATATTCCCTCCCTACCCCCACCTAACCAGTGACAAAAAGCCTTTTAGAAAGCAAATGAAAAGTCTAGGGTGCCACTGAATATGCTTATTTAAGACAGCTGCTTAAGACAATCGAGTTCACCCTGTGTAAGGGACCTTTACATTTTCATTTTGAAGCTTCATGTCTTTTTATTCCATAAAATTTCATCAGTTCCTCCCTTAGGAAAAGAAAATAAAACAACTACCTCAAGAAAGGATGGCCATTTAGCCCCCATCCAGCAAGGTACCATGCAGTACTGCCACACAGCCTTACATGTTTAAGTTTATTAGCATTACTACTAACCAGGCTCTACTGGAAGAGGAATCTCTTCTTTTACTGGTGCTTCCAGTTCCACAGCGTCTTCAGCTGGGGAAGTTACCTCCACACTTTCTGAAATTGCAAGAAAGCAAATTGCTCTTCCAAAGTGCAAAGCAACTTAGACGAACACCTTCACATTGAAGTTCTATTTTTAAGCTGTGCTGTTACAAGTAAACAAAATCTGAATTTACATAACGCCAAACGAACTAAACTCC